>NC_090385.1:58214077-58554729 GCF_036365525.1 Heterodontus francisci
CTGATGATTGCAGTGTTCAGTAGCATTCACAACTCCTCAGACGCTGAAGCAGTCTGTGCCCACATGCAACAAGACCTGGAAAACATTCAGGTTGGGCTGATAAGTGGCAAGTAACATTTACTCCACACAAGTGCCAGGCAATGACCATCTCCAACAAGAGAGAATCTAACCCTCTCCCCTTCACAATAACAACTTTACCACCGCTGAATCCCCCACCATCAACATCCTGGGGGTTACCACTAACCAGAAACTGAACTGGAGTAGCCATATAAATATAGTGGCTACAAGAGCAGGTCAGAGGCTAGGAATCCTGCAGCGAGTAACTCACCTCCTGACTCCCAAAAGCCTGTCCACCATCTACAAGGCACAAGTCAGGAGTGTGATGCAATACTCTCCACTTGCCTGGATGGGTGCAGCTCCAACAAAACTCAAGAAGCTCGACACCATTCAGGACAAAGCAGCCCACTTGACTGGCACCCCATCTACCTATTTAAACATTCACTCCTTCCATCACCGACGCACAGTAGCAGCTGTGTGTACCATCTACAAGATGCACTACAGCAACTCACCATGCCACTTTCATCAGCACCTTCCAAACCTGTGATCTTTACCACTTAGAAGGACAAAGGCAGCAGATGCTTGGGAATATAACCCTCCAAGCCACACACCATCCTGATTTGGAACTACATATCCATTCCTTCACTGTCGCTGGGTCAAAATCCTGGAACTCCCTTCCTATCAGCATTGTGGATGTACCTACATCAGATGGAGTGCAGCAGTCCAAGAAGGCAGCTCACCACCACCTTCTCAAGGGCAATTAGGGATGGGCAATAAATGCTGGCCTTGTCAGCGATGCTCACATCCCATGAAAGAATAAAAAAGGTCTAATGACCGTTGAGTTCACAAAATGACTACCTCAAAATGACTATCCACTGCCTCAGTTTCCACCAATAGGAATTTGTACCATCTGGTGAGAAAGAGTAGCTTCCATCTTAACTCACTGACTTTATTTTAATTATTTGGAAAAGAGACAGAAATCCCCCTACTGTCGCAGAGACATTGACAACTAATTAGATTTTTAAAAGTTATTTCATGGCGTTATAAAGTAGAGAAAACTATAAATGAAATAGTTTATTTGTAATTTATCTATTTTCTTTGCTGTTTGCTGTTATATAAAGAAGTGAGTTTCTGAAATAAGAACATTTTGCATTGCATGTTAAACTTGCATAACAAGAGTTAACTATGTGTATGTCATGATGTCGGGTATGCTGCCAAAGCAGTGATTCTTCTTCTATCCAGATTTAGCTGCAGATAGTCACTCAATCACACCAGTCAAACTTGTTTGGTAAGTGATACCACTTCTAAAAAAAATCAACAAAGTTATTAGTACATGTTTGACCAATTCAGAACCACCCATTCAGACTATGTTATTCCAGGGAGCTGATGATTGTTGTTTATTTATCACACTGCCAAATTTATTCATAGCACAAATCTACCACTAACTTTACTGACAGATGATATGCACTCCTAAAGGGCTGATTTTGTTGCTTTTGACGTATCACCTTTTATGTGGCCCTGCAGAGGTGGTGATGAACTTGGAAGAGATAGGACCACTACCAACCTAAGTGGTTGAAACTGTTTATTCGTTTAAATAGAAGGTTGCTTCAGTTGCCATTGGCAAGGATTGAACAGGAGGCAGGGTAAGGGGTGGATTCATAGCCTGAATTCTGAAATTTGCTTTGTTGGTGATGATGCCAATCCATTAAATAAATACAGGAACGGCAGCACAGTGGTAATGTTACTGGACTAGTAATCAGCGGCCTGAACTAATGCTCCTGAGACATTAGTTCAAATCCCACCTTGGTATCTGCAGGAATTTAAGTTCAATTAATTGCATAAATCTGAAATAAAAAGTTAGTCTTGGTAATGGTGACCATGAAATTACTAGATTAACATAAAAACCCATCTGGTTCACTACTACATCAGGGAAGGAAATCTGCTGTACTTACCTAGTCTAACCTACCTGTGACTCCAGACCCACAGCAATGTGGTTGACTCTTAACTGCCTCTGAAATGGCCGAACAACCCACTCAGTTGTATCAAACAGCAATGGAAAAGTCAAGAAGAATAAAACAGAACAGACCACCCAGTACTGACAGGCATCAGACATAACAACGGTCATTCACTGTCATTTGGTCAAAATCATGGATCTCCTTCCCTAATAGCACTGTGGCTGTACCTACACAACAAGGACTACAGCAGGCTCACTTAAGGGCAATTCGGGATGAGAAATAAATGCTATCCTTGCCAGCAATGCCCACATCCCATGAACAAATAAAAAAAACCTTTTGGTCACCTGTCTTTTAACATTTCCTTCTTTGGATGGATGTCATTTTTTGTCTGATTACACTTACATGAAATGCCTTGGGACATTTTACTAAGTTAAAGGTGCCATATAAATGCAAGTTATTATAGGAAAATACAGGACTGCAAAAATCTCTGAAGTCTATCTGGCCAGTTCCAAAACAACATATTCTTCAGTTGTTCCCTTAGCTATGCAATTCTTTTTTTTTACATTATCCTCTCTCCATGGCTGTCCTGTGCAGTTTTTCCACAAGTTCACCAAATAAACTTAAACTGTGCACCTTCCATTTTCTCAGCTTGAATTCAAGTTCCCTGTTTTTTTTCAGTGTTAGGTGGTATAACATCCTTATCATTAAGTAGCATATCCTACGACTTACTGCAAGCAATACCAAGGGAAATATGCTAGTATATAAATGTACAGACCTAGGATTACCTGCAGCGATGTACATTACGTCAAGCATATTATTATTGTGTTATTATTATAGGATAAAATCTTCAGACACTTCCAGTAGAACAATAATTTGAAGTACCACTTCCCCTTTAATGAGTACATGTTTGTTTTTGCTAAAACAGTCAACAGGTGAATAAAGCTGTTAGTTCCTATGGCAATTCGACATAGTCACCTTTTTCATGTTTTCGTTCTTGTTGAGGAGCTGAGAAGCCTGACCCTATACTGACTCTTAAGTTCAGATAACTTCTGCACAGTTACTGCATTTTAAACAGTTTTTGTGGCTGTGGTAATAAATTGTTGCGAAGGTTTCAAAGTACACTGTTTACTATGCATCTGTTAGATTTATGAATGGATTGATTTTTTTTTATTGTTTTACTATTTCCAGAAGAAAGCAACGCAAGACCCACATTTATACCTTACAAAAACAGACTTTTTTCTTGAAAAAAAAACTTCATATTTCGCAATGGCCAGAATTGCTCAATGTGGGGGTGTAGCGTCGAAGCAAATCTCCACATTCTTCCGCCAAACCAGCTCGAGCTCCGCCCCACCCCCGGCCTGACACCGCCCACTCCCAGGCCTTGTGATTGACGGCCAGACCCGAGCCGCTATTGGCCGCTGTGCTGTCAATCGCAAGAGCTGTGTGCAGGTATAGTTCAGGTGAGTGACAGATTGAGATCAGATCAGACGAGAGTAGCGTGCAGTGTGGTATTGCTGTGGGGAAAGTTGGAATTCATTTGATTTGGTTTGTCTTTCATTCAGTCTATATATATATATATATATATATATGTATAAAAGTAAAGTTGCAGGACAGTGGAAAATAAGTGATGTCGCGCAGTGCGTTGGCAATTAGTGTCCCTAATACTGAAGACAACGCTGTCTTTACTCAGCTCAAACCAGTCACCATGGCTGACGGCGCTTCAGAGGAGCAGCCGGTGTTTGAAGACATCAAACCGACCGTCAGGATGCTGGAGAATCAGCACGACCTGGCGCAGGTAAGGCCAAAGGAATCCGTCTTCCTGTTGTTTATTACTGTTACATCAAAACAACGGTATTGTTGCAGGTCTGGTGTGTGATGAGAACTGACCGCGCCAAAAGGAAAACGTTTTCTCTTTTTTGTAAAAAAAAAAGGGGGTTTGTACACTTCTCGTCAGTTGCTAAGTCAGGATGTTTCGGAAAGTTGAGGGAGTTGGAGATGGTCTGTGTGGCGGGTCAAGGTGAGAATTCATCCCGAATGAAATAAAAGCGGGCCCCAGGTTGTGGAGGCTTTTAAGCTGCGGGACAAACTGCTTAAAATCAGAACAAGTGGGAAGGCGGCCTTTCTTCGTTCGCTGAGCCAGATGCAGAACATTTGAGATGGTGACAGTGTTCCGGTTCCAAGTGTTTGCAAATTTAAACCAATTACATTGATTGTTAAAAAAAAATCGAAGGCTGTGCTAAATGGTTTAAGTTTCGTGCACTTGTGTTTTATTTCGTTTCCTGTAATTGTCCGAGAGGGAAACCGTGTTACTGTTGCAAATCCAATGAAAATTTTCATTCAAGCAAATTTTGTTGGTAAAACTGAGTTTTCTCTCAGGTTACGTTGAATGAGATTTGATTCTTGGATTGTGCACTGGCAAAGATGAGGAGTTGGACGTAGGTCAGGGAGATATTTTAAACAAATTGTTGAAGGAGATTGCTTATTCTGGTCAACAACAATACACTTTAATAATTTATCATTGTTTAAAGTTGGAATGCATCGATCAATTAGCACATACACAAGTCCGTTAGAAACCTCTCAAGAAGTCCTCCCTAAAATAGTAGGAAATGGCCAAGTATGAACTGAATTTTGTTCAATAAAAGAGAAACAAAACAAAGAACGACGATTTTGAGAAATGTACCCATGCAGACATAAGTCCCTGATTCTGTGTCTAGACTCTTATCTCTATGCTGCGGGCATTCAGGTGGGAAGCACTAATGACTTCAAAAGTTTGTGTCAACTCTTGAAGTCCGTTGAGCATTTCATGTAATTAGCATAGGATTGGGGAGGTTTGAGACTATGAAAGCCATTTTAATATCAATTAAAATGTAACCCTTATCCTTCTCTCTCTCTTCCCCCTTGCTACTTAGAATAATAAATAGGTATTTGTTTCTGTCAAGCAATATTTTGAGATTTTTCAGACAAGCTGAGAAGGAAGTGCCAAATATTGGGCTGAATGTTGCCTGGAGAATAGTGCCCACTGTTCTTGACATTGTCGTAAATTGTAAAAGGTACATCCTGTGACTTGTTCTATAATCTACTTGTACTCCATTTTACATTTGTTAAAATTAATTCAAGAGGCTTATTGTTATATTCAAAAATTCAAAATGAATAATTAAAATCTAATAGCCTTGTTGATGTTGCAAACCCAGTTTTCAGTGTTAGCTCCTGCCTTCACAGGTTTGGGTTTTAAGTTTTAAATTGTAGGTATGCTGTGTGCAGAGACAAGTATTGTATGTGACTGGGATTTAAACAAAATAACAAAGAGCTCCTTGATGCAAATTGCACAGCAGCCACAATAGAAGCCTTAGGGCCAGTTGTTGTAGTTTATCATTTCAGCAACAAGTATTGGCTGCGATCAGATCCATGATCATGACTAGGAACCAGTCTTTCAATCTTCCATTTGGTCTTGCATCTTTTCTTGAATTTTTAATGATAGAACCTAGAATAAAAGTAGTCCTAAACAAATGTTAAAACAAGAACCTAAATTTTGTGTCTTTTATGATCTATGTTTATCAAAAATAATTTTAGCACTTGTATTGCCTCCTGCCACATTCACTAAGGCTTATGGTAATTTTTTCTTTGTTATTGTATCATTAGGGTACAAAGAATATTCAGGAAGACTTCATTTTAATCTTTGTAACACTTTTATAGAAATGGAAGAGTTGTGCATAGTTAATAATGTCTTGCACAGGTTGAAAACTATGGAATATAAACTGAAGAGATCCTGTGTTGTGTGTATTTGCATGTTTAGCAAATAATTTGCAAATATGTTTCCTGAAATTATTTTGTTTTGAAGAAAATTAATTGATTCCCTTAAAACAATATTACAATTTACAATATTTTTATACACCATTTTTCACCTTTTTGCATTGATAGCTGTGCGCACATGCACCTGTGTGTACATAATGTGTGTGATATATACATACACAATGGTGTAAATTAAAGATCATAATTAAGTCACTTTGAAGATATTCAAAATATCTGAAGTTGTTAAAATTAAGCTTTATGTTAAGTAGGAAGTTGAATGATAGCTTGGAGTGGAGCTCTTAAGGGTGTGTTCTTAGCTTTTATCTTTGTTTTTGCCCAGCATAGTACTCATCTACTGTTAATGTGGCTGTTGTTTTAAAAAGGATAAGTAACTTTTATGAATAAATCACAGTTAATTTCATAAGATGTTTAAAATGCTTTGGGGATAATATTTAACCAGTTGAACACAATGTATTAAATTCCAAAGAATTGTACACAAACAATTAAAAAATTATATATGTCCCCAACAGTAGTGTTTCCTTACTCGTATTGAAATATTTGAGGCAAACAAATGCCATTGTTATGATTTGAAATCAAAATTGATACTGTGAACCTTTGCTAAAATCCAGTGAAGAACCTTGCTTTCTTTTTACATTATGTAGAAAAGCTTTACCAACAACAAATATTTAAACTGAATATTTAATGGAAAAAGAATCCCAGGATGGAACATACCATAAATATGATATTTTATGGATTTTACTTAGGGTAATTCGGAACTATAGTCGATTTGTATTATCGGCACATGATGGAGCAGTTATTATATGCACTAACAAATTAAAATGTCCTTGGGTGTTGAGATAGGGACTAATTTTTAAATTTTATCTAGAGCATTCTTTGGAATATATTTTGTTCCTCACTGTGAACATTGGACTTCAGTCATTTGTCATGGGAAAGTGTATGTTCTTAATGAAAACAGATCTTTTAAAAAAAAAATATTTTTTGAATGTTTATAAGTTCACAGTTTGATGCATTGGAAACACAAAACAAACATTGTTAATTCCTTCTAATATTTGTATTACTAGTAGTACTTATTTTTCGGCTCAAATAGTAAGTAATGTGCTCTCAAATCCAAGCTGCATTAAGAAGTCACAACTAGGCAATATTTACATCTTTTTTGCCTCATTTTACAGTGCAGTGATAAATTGCAATTTACTATTCGCAATAGATTTTTTAAAGAAAAGTCTGAACTTTGTAAATCAAAATACGTATTTTTAAACTGGCTTTAACATGAATACTTAGAATATTAATTTAACGCATTAAATCATTTTTGTTTTTAAAACTTTACTTAAGCTTAATTTATTTTCTTGATACGACTATTAATTTTGCACTCTGCATTATTTTGTACTTTGAAGCCCTAAATACATTTTAAGCAACTGAATACTTGTAGACTGTCATTGTAAGTCATCAGAGTTATTTTTATTTATCCAGTTAAAAATTGTTCATCGGTTTTGAATATAAATAGCTGTGCTTCCACCACACACCCCAACCCCCAAACTCTCTCTCTAGCTCACAATAATATTTCAGTCGAGTCTTTCTCTGCTAGACATTTATTTGGATTTCTTTTCTGTTCCTGTTAATGTCCAGCAAATATTAATACAGCTGCGATTTCAAGAGATAAGATTTGAGAACTGTTTAAAGCTAATTGCTAATCAGTAACCGTCTGACGTAAAATATAGATGAAACAACATTTTGGCTTCAATTTCTTTGAACCTGTGTTAATATACAACAAATGTTACCTGCACGTATAGATTTTGATTAAAGAGAGAAAGGCCAATGTTTTGCCCCAGTTTGTCTGTAAATTATTCATTTACAATAATGGGGCTTTTTTGTAACTACATGACATTCCTTAACAATTCTTGTTCTTTCTGGTTTCAGTAATTGTTGTTGCTAATCATTTTTTACCCCGAAACTAGTCTTAATCAAAAAGTTTGAGCATTCAGATGAGAGTTGCAAATTATTTAAAATGAACACTGACTAGCAAGAGCTGTCGGTCTCTGTGAATGTGACTAGTTAGTGCTCGGCATCATCCATCAGAAAGAATAGTATCTGTTTCATTAGTTTGGTTTGAGATAAGTGATGTTTTGCTGCACATACTTCCATGTTATTTCACCGACTTCATAAGCTTAACTACGTTTACTTTTATGAGGTTCAAGTCCCACTCCAGGACTTGAGCACAAAAATCAAGGCTGACACTCCAGTGCAGCAGTGAGGGAGTGCCACACTGTCGGAGGCTCCAACTTTCGGATGAGATGTTACATCAAAGCCCTGTCTGCCCCCTCAGGTGGACATAAAAGATCCCATGGCAATATTTCGAAGAAGGGCAGGGGAGTTATCCCTGGTGTCCTGACCAATATTTATACCTCAATCAACATCACAAAAGGATTATCTGGTTATTATCACATTGCCATTTTGGGGGTTTTGCTGTGTGCAAGTTGGCTGCTGCATTTCCTGCAATACCACAGTGACTATACTCCAAAAATACATCATTGGCTGTAAATGCTTTGAGATGTCTGGTAGTCAAGAAAGGCGTAATATAATTGCAAGTCTTTTTCTTTACCTTTTAAGTACAATTAGAAACACTGGCAGAGACTGCTCTGTATTTGTGGGTAGCAAGTGTTCAAAGGAAGAGGCTAATTTACATTGAATAAACTATTCGATGTGTGCTGCCTGAGTTCATATATAACTCCTTTGCAACTGAACCCACTTTTATAACAGATCATAAATTTGCTGGGTTAAATCATGGTATGCAATTTAATTGATTCTGAGTATGTTAAACTTTGGCCAATGTAACAAAGTTGCATGGTTACTGACCCAAATTTTTAAAGGCTCTGGTTGGCAAAAAAAAACTCTTGCATGTTAAAATTGATTGTTTAATGGCCTAATTTGGTATGGCATTTCTGTGCTGGAGTTAACTGAAAATTTCTAGGCTTATTCCATATACACCTATAAACTTTCTTTGTTTAAAGTAGGCATGATCATTCTTATCCTGTAACCTGACGTAATTTCTAGAGGTTGTCTGGTTTCTTTGCAGTTGCAGTATATTCTAATCGTTATTACTGTTTCTTAGCAAAGTTATAATTTTACAGCAATGTTCATATTTTGTTAGTGGCCAGTTCTATCCCTAAAAATTGATTGCTTTTACCTTATATTTTTTTCATGAATTTCCTGCCCTTCTCTACAGGTGATGGTGGCTTGTGTCAGATGCCCTCTGGTATCTTGTCCAGATGATACGAGACATTGGCCGGAAATTTATGAGCGTGCCACAATTCGTGGCAGCACGCTGTCATCTCAGTGGTCTGCTTGTGCGGATGTGCCGTCATTGAGCACCTGCGATATTTCGTGGGGGAGCACATTTAAATAGAGGGGGCCGCCCCCAATAATGTAAAGGGGGCAGCTGCTCCGTCCCCAGCAGCGATGTCCGGCACCATTTTTGAAGGGCTTCAAGCCCTTAGAAGAAATTTTAATTTTAAAGTTATATTGTGATGCATTGTTTGTAAAACTTTAAATAAATTATGGATACCCTTTCTCACCCTTCCCCCGCGCCCCCCCCCCCCCGGCCCCCCACAAATGTTTGTTTTCAGGGCAATATCACCAAAATGAACTTTATTACCAACCTGAAATTCCCCACCCCAACCTCGTAACATTTGCCCTTCAACCCCTTCCCAGCATCCCCTCAGCCAATACAAAGTGTTTTTCCCGCTCACCCCCTAAACTGATAATCTCACTGCTCCCCCCTCCCCACCAGTGTCATGCCTCGGAAGTCCGTACAGAGTTCCAAAGGCACGGGAGTGACGGCCAATGGCCGGATTATCAGCATGGGACAGCCGCCGGGACAAGGAAAGTTAATTTGCAGCTTCTGATCTCAATTTTACTATTAAAATGAAAGTCCTGCTGCCGATCGGCAGGGAGTCTGCACCGAGGCCTCGCCGCCGCCGGTGAAATATGGCGGGGCCTTCTTGGCATTGGAGGTCGTGGCGGGCCTCTCCCAGAATAATTTTCTGGGCCCCCACCGCCACGACCCCCGATGCCGGAGGGCTCATAAAATTCAGCCCATTGAGTATGAACAACATATTGAACTACAGGAGCTACCACAGTTGAACCCAATCTTGTCTTCATCCAATGTTCACACATGCCTACTTTCCAGCAGCAGATTGTGGTCAGGAGCAGGAAAACTGATGTCCTTTTCCCCTTGAGCATGAACAATTGGGTACTGAGTCTCTTTGCAACTAAGATTGGAAATACAAATTAAGCCATTGGGGGAGTTCTGTATGTTACATTTATGTTAAATATTGAACATATGGAGAAAGGATTGCTGTATATATCTTGAACACTGATATTTATCTTAAAATATTAAAATAAGGACTTGGGACTTAGCACAAAATAATTGAAATATTTGCTCTTAAAGTATCATCTTGGATGTTCCAGGGTTAGGTAGAAAAATTATGATGATGCAAGAACTGATGTTATTACTTTTCATCTATTATTTAAGAAATAGTCCACTTACATTGTTTTAAAAGTACTTCATATCCAAGTATTATGAATCCTTTCTTCTGAAAAAAAGAAAGTGGTTTGATTAATTTTTGGATTGACCTTTTGGACCAACAAGATGGCTGCAACAGTTTCTTCTATTTATGCACATACCTGTTTTTCTGTGATTTAGGAATACTATTATCAGATTTCAAACACAATTATTTCCTTAAATGGATATTGTGGCTTTTGAAGAGTTAAAAGTAATGAGAACTTTAAAGAACTTGTAGAGCTGAAACTTGCTCAACCTTTTCTGTAGCATGCTATAAATTTACACTAAGTCATGAGTACATAACAAAAGGAAATAAGACAAGTGAAATAAAATGGCCACCATCTTTTCTATCTAGCTTCACAAAGACATTTTGTAATTCTACCCACAATAAAGAATTGTAGAAGAGCTCAAGTGATGCCCATCATGCATGAGCTGTGAACAACCTGTATTAGCACACAGTAAACCCAACAACCCCCTAATGACACAAGAGCCCATAATATTACCCCATCATTTTTATTCTTTGTGAAGCAACTCAGTTGGTGAGTTGCTTCTTATTAACTCATTGCTGCCAGTTGCAGCAAGATACTACATATTTAGCATCGATATTATAAATGGTGCAGCTGTAACTGTGATTGGAGGTGAATATGTTTTGGTTACTCCCTCTATTTGAAGGAGACACTGTACTTCAAGACCTTCTTATCAAAGCACGATTACATTTAGTTCATAACTCGCTTTAAATCATACTCAATGTTTCTTATTTTTTATCTTAATTCTTTTAGGTCTCTGAGTAAGGATCCTTACTCTGTAATCTTTTAACAGAGATGAGAGTTGTAATATAACAGTAATATGCATTTAAGATTCAGACCAGAAGACACATTAGGCCTAGTTAAGTTACTTAAATTTACCTTTGTGTAGGTTTTGTTTTTGCATTACAGTTTCTTGAATTCTAGCAGTCATAATTGTTTTATGTTGAAATTACCCTTTTCACAGGTGATTAGAAGTTACAAAAAAGAGGAAAGATAAAAAGAAAGACTTGTGTTTATATAGCGCCTTTCATGACCACCGGATGTCTCAAAGTGCTTTACAGCCAATTAAGTACTTTTTGAAGCATTATCAGTGTTGTAATGCAGGAAACACAGCAGCCAGTACGAAGCACAGCAAACTTCCCCAAACAGCAATGTGATAATGACCAGATAATCTGTTTTTGTGATGTTGACTGAAGGATAAATATTGGCCAGGACACCAGGATAACCTGCCCGCTGTTCTTTGAAATAGTGTCATGGGATCTTTTACATCCACCTGAGTAAGCAGATGGGGTAGGGCTCAGTTCAATGTCTCATCTGAAAAGCATCACCTCCAACAGTGCAGCATTCTATCAGTACTGCACTGGAGTGTCAGCCTTGATTTTAGTTTTCAAGTCCTGGAGTGGGACATGAACTCAGAACTTGTGGGTCAGGCAACAGCGCTACCAACTGAGCCACTGATAACACTGATAAAGTGTGAAGTGATAAAGATGGACTGTAGGTGGTCAGCAATGGGTTGGAATGAAAATTCACAAGATTTCACAGGATATGTCCTATAAGCTGATCTTATAACTCTTGAAACGTTCTTGTTTTTTCTTTGTACCTTCAACTTTCTCCCTTCTTTCACTGACTCATGCTGCAGTATGATGCCCCTGGTACCAGGTCATCTTTGGCACCTCACCCAAGTGGTGATTCTTCTTGTGGTCATAAGTTACTTTACTATGGGGGCCATCACAACCAAGTCTGATCTTGTCCTCACCAGTTATGCAGGTTGTCACATCAATCGACTGATAGTGATCCTGGGTTTGGGAAGTGAACAGAGGCCAGTTGTCATGCCCTTACTGCCATTTTGGGTGAGATCAGGATGAACTCCCTGGAATCTTCCTGCCCTGCACTGTTCAATTCCTCACAGAAATATATTATTTTCAAACAATTGTAAACTTGAACACCTTTGCCCTCTGCTGATCAATTTCAGAAAGCGTGGAAAATTAGAACAGCATAGCCTAACTTGGAATTATTATTTGTTAATGTTTAAGAGAAATGGTGAATGAAGATGGTGACAGGAGCACTACTCCTGTAACTTAAAGTTAGAGTATTGTATCAGGATGGAAATCAGTTGGAAAGGCACAGCTGCACTTGGGACATATACTAGAAAATAATCACTTGCCCAATTAAATTTTAGCTGTTCCAGATGCCCGTTGAAATGATTAACAGAAAAACAATTTAACAGGAGGTTGAATTGTTGCAATTTAAAATCATGATAGAGGCAGTACAGTTCTTTATTATATGACCTTAATTCAAATAATATCGAACTGACATAATTGTGCCAAAGAGCAGTTAATGGTCCCACCGTTTTCTCAGTTGGTAAAATGTAGGGGTGAAAGTGGGGTAGGGAAAGAGAGCAGTTATTTCTTTCTCTGACAAGGAATGGAAGCAGAATCTAGCAAGCCACTCAGTTCAAGGGTAATTAGGGATGGGCAATAAATGCTGGCCTAGTGGCTGAAGCCCACATCCCACAAATGAATAAAGAAAAATCGGGAACCAAATTAAGGCATATGAGACATGTAGGACTTGGACAAATACACAATTCCTCTCCTCCCCTGCATCTTCCACACACAGTTGGGTTCAATTCCTCACAGGAATATATTATTGTCATGCAGGCCCCCACCTACCAAGAATGAGGCATACTAATTTCGCCACATGGACATTAAATTTCAAATTGTTGCTGGGAATAAGAGAAAGCCTGCGACAAGGGGTTGCCAGGCCCCTTGCTGGAAGGCCATTTTTGCATATTAACAGTGCGTGGAACAAAGGAGCTATCCCCTGCTCCAATACAATCCACAAACCGATGTGGTCAAACCAATTAGTCGCATGACTAACCTACTTGGCAGTCTGGGTTTTTTTCTGAATTGTACAGTTTGAACTGAGAGCCTGCAGAAAGCAGAATGCTCCTGGACTGAAGAAGATCTCCTGTCTGTCTGCCTTCTCCCCTCTCTTTTTCACAAGCCTCTGAATCCACTGAAGACACATGAACCCCAAGAGAGAAAAGTCTCCTACAGCAAACAAGGTTTAAGAAAAATACTGCACTACAACAAAAAGCAAGCTCTACCTACAATCAAGTACCCTACAGTGAGCTCGAAGAACCGTAACAACAACTCTTCAGATATTGCCTCAAACCTTTCCACTTTATTTTTCCTCTGCTCTTTTCTGCCTCTATTTGCATATGTGTATCACATGTGCATGTTAGCAGGGCGCGTCGTGTATCCATAGGCATCAACTGAATTAGAATTGAAGTTTAAGTTTAATAAAATGTAACCTTTCTTCTTTAAACCTAAGAAAGCCTGTTTGTGCTGGTTTCTTTGCTTTATAATTGGAAAGCAGTGAACAAGGATTCACCAAGGGGGAGCTAAAACACAGTGGTCTGGATTTTACCTTGGGCAGATGGGAATTCGTCACTGACGTAAAAGTCGGTGGCAAATCCGCTTCCGCCTTGTCAGGGGATCCGTCCTGCATTTTACGAGTCCCCGGGCTTTAATTGTCCTGAGGTGGGACTTCCACCTGCTTGAGGGAGGAGTTCCTGCCTCATTGAGCTGCCGGTCAACCAGCGGCCAGCAGCTCTTAGTCCCAAAAGCACCACTGGGAGCGTTGGCCACTGCTGGAACTGCAGCCCAGCTGACCAGATGGAGCCAAAAGTACAGGTAAGTTGGGCATGCCACATCAGGGAGATCAGTCCATCCCTGCTGAGGCTGGAGTGGTCGTTTTGGAGGGGGGGTGGCGTTTTGGGTCCCGGGGGTGGGGTGGAAGGCAGGGGCGGCACTCAATCGGGTACCCTGTACCCGACTGTCATGCCCCCCCCAGCTGGTGCGTGGAAAGACCGGCAGCTATCGCTGGGCTGCCTTTCACGTCCCCAGCACAGCCACATGACATGGGTAAAACACCTGCGGAGGCGGATGAGGGCCGTTAAGTGACCACTTAAGGGCTTTGATTGGCCTCGGGTGGGCGGGCCGTTTTGCCCCACTCCCGCCCGACGTCGTAAAGGAGACCGGAGGCGGGAGTAGGGTGGGTAGGCCTCCCGGAACCTCCCGCTCAATTTTACGCCACCTCCACGTCACCATCTGACCTGCTGGGGCAGTGTAAAATTCCGCCCAGTGTGTTTAAAAATAAAACCCTGTTATAGTAAGACCAGGTGAAGGCTGAAAGGGAACCCTAGATTGCTTTCTCACCTGCTCGTAACATTATCAACCAACTTTTTCAGTGGATTTTCTGAAAATTACAGAAATATATACCTTGTCTAATTCTTAAAGTATAAATATATTTTTTTCCACTGTGATTTATTGTGATGTAGAGACATTAATTAAGAAATTCAATTAATTCTCATTCTTAGCAAAGAAAACAACAAAATTGAAGGAATGATCATAGCAAACTTCCCCAACATCAGCCCATTCCATGTCAAGTTTTGGACGAGACAAAGAGTGAAAACCTTGCACTTGACACATTAGATATAAAGGATATTAGATATAAGCTGGCTGGATCGCTAACCAACCCAACCCCTCAATCCACTGAGCCTGAGAATTTGGTCCAACTTATGTTAGGAGCTCTTAATTCCATATTCTGTAGACTTGATTTCTCTTGTGTGATGAAATCTATATAGGCCATCTAAAAACCAGATACTATTTCTTTAATAAATTCTGCAGAACAGAAAATCTCCAACACATGTTTGATTTATTTAATCCTAGAAATGTCTTATCCTATGTTGCTGTAATAAACACACTGGTCAATCCTTACAATGAAAGCAAGTGAAATAAAGTACTGATCACATGAGTTTAGACTTTAAGTATGAGGGTTGCTGGGAACATTGCCACCAGCAGTGACTATTTACTGTCATGAAGAGTTGAATTCTATACAACATTGGATCTACGAACTAGCAATTGCTTGAAACTGGTTGCCACTCCCTACTAATCAAGATAATCGGCTGATTTTATCAGTTACAAATTTCAAAAGCTGATATAAAAGTACAGCCTAAGGAGAGTTTCATAACTGAATAGAAGGAAGACAGTGATGTAATGGAGCAACCTACATTATGATTTGTAAATGACAAATGGCTGTATATCCCTCTATTTTCCATCCAACTAATATATTGGAAAATTATTGATGAACGTTCATTCTGAATAATTTGTCAATTCTTTGCTAATACTTGCTAATATACTTTAATAGAAAGAAAATGGTGATTCTTGAATGTTGATGTTTGTCAAATTGCTCTGTAGGAGGTGCTATTTAGTACAGTACATGAATTGAACTTTTTAATTTGCCCAATATGGGGGTATAGCAAAGTGTTTTGTATCATTTGGAACAATCTTATGGCACAGTAAAGCTCCAAAACGTTCAACAAAATGATTGACACAAGTAAAAGAGAAAATAGGGAGAAAAAAATGGAAGTATTGAATTATCGAATAAGTATCTGGCAATATCATATGGTTCTTATGCAAATAGTCATTGACTAAAGTTTTTACAAGACTTAAGAACAGTCCAGCAGTTAGGGCCTTTGGAACACCACAATGGTCTTCTCACTGGACAATGCCCTTTAACTCTTATACAATTTATCCAGTTGCTGGGCACAACCATGTTCAATATACTTGAATTGCCAATCCTCCCTTCTTTGTCTAAGTTACTTTCTTTTGCCAACCTGAGGAATACTTTAAAAGGATAAAGGTTCCAATAAGTGCTAAATGAGTTATTGTTTAATTTGTGTGGAATTTAAAACCTGCTTTTGTTTGATACAAAATATGCAAACAAACTAAGTAATAAAATAAAATGTGTGTATATATGCTAAAAAGTGTTGTTCTGAAACAAGATGAGTTGGAAGGATTGCTGCAGTCCACAATGGCTAGCTAAAGGAGTCAGCTGGGAGCCAACCTGACCCTAGGCTACTTCCAAAAGCACGTTTGAATCAGCCAGCCGAAGATGTATAGGAGCATCACGTTATCATCCTCTGATTCAACCTCAGAGGGCCGGACCTTCTTGTCCCACCACCAGAAGTGGCGTCGGGTGTAGAAAATGGCGGCTGCCCCCACACATGACCAGCGCTGCTGCGCCACCACGATTCTGTGGCGGGCAGCCACTTAATGGGCTGGATCTTGTGCTCGGCCCAACGTGGGATTCATGATGGGCGAGGTGGGGGGGGGGGGAACGGAGAATCGGAGCGGCAGCAGCCGCCACGGAGCCCTACACTGTGATTGCCGGACCTGATCTTCCTGGGGGTGGGAAAGCTCCATGGTGGCACCTTCGCCGTTCTGCAACGGGACCCGAGTTTAAATATTTAAAATACCTCTCTGCATAAATTTCAATGTCATCCACCGCAATCTGCCCATCCATTCCTGATCTTGAGCTCAACGCACCTTCACTTTCCTGTCCATGAGAAGTTGGTGCCACCGAGGAGGGAAGGGGTCAACTCTGCATTCTGTGCAAGGATAAGAGGGGAAGGGGTCAACTCTGCATTCTGTGCAAGGATAAGGGGAATGGGTCAACTCTGCATTGTGTGTAAGGATAAGGGGGGAAGGGGTCAACTCTGCATTGTGTGTAAGGATAAGGGAGGAAGGGGTCAACTCTGCATTGTGTGTAAGGATAAGGGAGGAAGGGGTCAACTCTGCATTGTGTGTAGGGATAAGGGGGGAAGGGGTCAACAATGCATTGTGTGTAAGGATAAGAGGGGAAGGGGTCAACTCTGCATTGTGTGTAAGGATAAGGGAGGAAGGGGTCAACTCTGCATTGTGTGTAGGGATAAGGGGGGAAGGGGTCAACAATGCATTGTGTGTAAGGGGAAGGGGTCAACTCTGCATTGTGTGTAAGGATAAGGGAGGAAGGGGTCAACTCTGCATTGTGCGTAGGGATAAGGGGGGAAGGGGTCAACAATGCATTGTGTGTAAGGATAAGAGGGGAAGGGGTCAACTCTGCATTGTGTGTAAGGATAAGGGAGGAAGGGGTCAACTTTGCATTGTGTGTAAGGATAAGGGGGAAGAGTTCAACCCTGCATTCTGCGCACGGATAAGAGGGGAAGGGGGTCAACTTTGCATTGTGTGTAAGGATAAGGGAGGAAGGGGTCAACTTTGCATTGTGTGTAAGGATAAGGGAGGAAGGGGTCAACTCTGCATTGTGTGTAGGGATAAGGGGGGAAGGGGTCAACAATGCATTGTGTGTAAGGATAACAGGGGAAGTGGTCAACTCTGCATTCTGTGCAAGGATAAGAGGGGAAGGGGTCAACTCTGCATTGTGTGTAAAGATAAGGGAGGAAGGGGTCAACTCTGCATTGTGTGTAAGGATAAGGGGGAAGAGTTCAACCCTGCATTCTGCGCAAGGATAAGAGGGGAAGGGGGTCAACTTTGCATTGTGTGTAAGGATAAGGGGGAAGAGTTCAAGCCTGCATTCTGCGCAAGGATAAGAGGGGAAGGGGTCAACTCTGCATTCTGTGTAAGGATAAGGGGGAAGAGTTCAACTCTGCATTCTGCGCAAGGATAAGAGGGGAAGGGGTCAACTCTGCATTGTGTGTAAGGATAAGGGAGGAAGGGGTCAACTCTGCATTCTGTGTATGGATAAGAGAGGAAGGGGTCAACTCTGCATTCTGTGTAAGGATAAGAGAGGAAGGGGTCAACTCTGCATTGTGTGTAAGGATAAGGGGGGAAGGGGTCAACTCTGCATTGTGTGGAAGGATAAGGGAGGAAGGGGTCAACTCTGCATTGTGTGTAAGGATAAGAGGGGAATGGGTCAACTCTGCATTGTGTGTAAGGATAAGGGGGGAAGGGGTCAACTCTGCATTGTGTGTAAGGATAAGGGAGGAAGGGGTCAACTCTGCATTGTGTGTAAGGATAAGGGAGGAAGGGGTCAACTCTGCATTGTGTGTAGGGATAAGGGGGGAAGGGGTCAACAATGCATTGTGTGTAAGGATAAGAGGGGAAGGGGTCAACTCTGCATTGTGTGTAAGGATAAGGGAGGAAGGGGTCAACTTTGCATTGTGTGTAAGGATAAGGGGGAAGAGTTCAACCCTGCATTCTGCGCAAGGATAAGAGGGGAAGGGGGTCAACTTTGCATTGTGTGTAAGGATAAGGGAGGAAGGGGTCAACTCTGCATTGTGTGTAGGGATAAGGGGGGAAGGGGTCAACAATGCATTGTGTGTAAGGATAAGAGGGGAAGGGGTCAACTCTGCATTCTGTGCAAGGATAAGAGGGGAAGGGGTCAACTCTGCATTGTGTGTAAGGATAAGGGAGGAAGGGGTCAACTCTGCATTGTGTGTAAGGATAAGGGGGGAAGGGGTCAACTCTGCATTGTGTGTAAGGATAAGGGAGGAAGGGGTCAACTCTGCATTGTGTGCAAGGATAAGAGGGGAAGGGGTCAACTCTGCATTCTGTGTAAAGATAAGGGGGAAGAGTTCAAGCCTGCATTCTGCGCAAGGATAAGAGGGGAAGGGGTCAACTCTGCATTCTGTGTAAGGATAAGGGGGAAGAGTTCAACCCTGCATTCTGCGCAAGGATAAGAGGGGAAGGGGTCAACTCTGCATTGTGTGTAAGGATAAGGGAGGAAGGGGTCAACTCTGCATTCTGTGTAAGGATAAGAGAGGAAGGGGTCAACTCTGCATTCTGTGTAAGGATAAAAGAGGAAGGGGTCAACTCTGCATTCTGTGTAAGAATAAGAGGGGAAGGGGTCAACTCTGCATTCTGTGTAAGGATAAGGGGGAAGAGTTCAACCCTGCATTCTGTGCAAGGATAAGAGAGGAAGGGGTCAACTCTGCATTCTGTGTAAGGATAAGGGAGGAAGGGATCAACTCTGCATTATTTTATGGATGGGGGCAAGGGGTCAACTCTGCATTGTGTGTAAGGATAAAAGGGGAAGGTGTTAACTCTGCATTATTTTATGGATGGGGGCAAGGGGTCAACTCTGCATTGTGTGTCAGGATAAAAGGGGAAGGGGTTAACTCTGCATTATTTTATGGATGGGGGCAACTCTGCATTTTGTTTGCAGGACCGGCAGCCTTTTAAAAATGGCATTAGCGCCTGCTCCCGCATCAGGTGACCTTGTCCATGCCGTCCCCGCATTGGGAGGGGCGGTCGCCATTAGTCTGTTAAGTGGCTGCCCAATGCAGAATTGTGGCGGCATGGGTCCAGTGCATGATGGCTGCCATTTTCTGCACGCCGCAGGTCCCAGCAGCAGGACGAGAAGATCCGGCCCAACATGCTGACGGCAGTCACCCCCGCAATCACATGGTGGGGGGGTTGGTGGTGAGGAAAATTTAAATGTCCTTCTTTCTAAAAATCATTAACAACATGGTAAATTGAAAATGTTGGCTCTATGGTAAGCCACTGAGTGCTGGACAGAGGTTTCCAGTCACCATACAGAAGGAGAGAAAGGTGGAAGCTGGTCTTCTCTCCTCACTCTTCTGTATCTCTAGTGGCTGTGAACAGTGCAGTCTTTATGGGGCCCTTCAAACAGGTCTATGGCATGAGTTTGCTGTGAACAGGTGCAGTGGAAGGATACAAGGCAAATGGAATATGTTATTAAATAAACATTACGAGAAATTCGTAATATCCCATTTATCATTGAAATGAATTAATGGTAAAGCTACAGAATAGCCAGGGTTAGCGCACTAAAGCTCAGAACCATAGAGTAAAGGATGAACATAGGTTTGAGTCCTGCCTAGCTCAGCTCGCGATGTTCCAATTGAAGGGTATAGAGGACAGCTAACATTGTACCTCTGTTTAAAAAGGGAGCGAGGGATAGACCGAATAATTACAGGCCAGTCAGTCTAATTTCAAGTGGGCAAATTATTGGAATCAATTCTGAGAGACAGGATAAACTGCCACTTAGAAGGGCACAGATTAATCAAGGACAGTCAGCATGGATTTGTTAAGGGAAGATCTTGTCTGATTAACTTGATTGAATTTTTAGAAAAAGCAACAAGGAAGATTGATGAGGGTAGTACAATTGATATGGTCTACATGGATTTTTGCAAGGCTTTTGACAAGGTCCCACATGGCAGATTGGTTAAAAAAATAAAAGCCCTTGGGATCCAGGGAAATGTAGCAAGGTGGATACAAAATTGGTTCAGTGGCAGGAAACAAAAGGTAATTTTTGATGGTTGTTTTTTGCGACTGGAGGGTTGTTTCCAGTGGCGTTCCGTAGGGCTCAGTACTAGGTTCCCTGCTTTATGTGGTATATATTAACGATTTGGACGTAAGTGTAGTGGGGGAGGGGGCATGATCAAGAAGTTTGCAGATAACACAACAATTGGCCATGCGGTAGATAGCAAGGTGAATAACTGTAGGCTGCAGGAAGATATCGATGGACTGGTCAGGTGGGCAGAAAAGTGGCAAATGGAATATAACCTGGAGAAGTGTGAGATGATGCATTTCGGGAGATCGAACAAGGCAAAGGAATGCACAATTAATGGAAGAATATTGAGAAGTATAGAAGAGTTGAGAGACCTTGGAGTGAATGTCCTCAGATCCCTGAAGGTAGCAGGACAGGTCAATAAGGTGGTTAAGAAGGCATATGGAATCCTTTCCTTTATTAGACGAGGTACAGAATATAAGAGCAGGGAGCTTAGGCACGAACTGTATAAATCATTGGTTAGGCCACAACTTGAGTACTGTGTGCAGTTCAGGTCACCTCATTACAGAAAGGATTCAATTGCACTAGAGAGGATACAGAGGAGATTTGCGAGGATGTTGCTGGGACTGTAAAAATGCAACTGTGAAGAAAAATTGGATAGACTGCGGTTGTTCTCCTTGGAACAGAGAAGACTGAGGGGAGATTTGATTGAAATGCACAAGAGTGTGAGGGGCCTGGATAGAGTAGATGTGAAGGGCCTATTTATCTTAGCAGAGAGGTCAGTGACTAGGGGGCATAGATTTAAAGTGATTGGTAGAAAGATTAGAGGGGAGATGAGGAAACATTTTTTCATCCAGAGGGTGGTGGGGGTCTGGAATTCACTGTCTAAAAGGGTAGTGCAGGCAGAAACCCTCAACTCATTTAAAAGGTGCCTGGATATGCACCTGAAGTGTCATAACCTGCAGGGCTACCAACCAAATGCTGGGAGGTGGGATTAGACTTGGTGGCTCGTTTTCCGGCTGCCGCAGACGCGATGGGCCAAGTGGCTTTTTCTGTGCCATAAACTTTCTATGATTCTAATTTTCCCATCGGATGAAGGTGAGGGGTGGGTGGCAGGTATGTAGAGGTGAGGGTCATGACTCAACTATCTCTCTTGCCTCCTGAAAAGCAAGTACAGAGACAATTGGTGGAAACCTGAGAGTAAGCCAATCACCTGCATGTTTACCAACAGGGTTGACTAGGCGAGCAGGGTCAAGACAAGGAATCATTTACAAAAAATGAAAATTAGAGAGAAAGTATTAAAAACAAAGCTGCAGAAGCATTTCACTACATATTATTAGTCACACAAATTTTGGATTTTATAACTAGGGCAAAAAGGTAATGAGAAATGTGTGCAAGTCAAAGCTTAGGCCACATTTAAGAGTTGTGTGTTTAATTTTGGGTACCCCATTTTAGAAAGGGCAATAAATGCATAAATTCACCAAGATGAGAAACTATTGTTATGAGAAGAAAGTTGAGATGTGGGACTGTTACCAACCTTCAGTCTGTTGTAGGTACTGTCACACATTCAGTGGTGCTGATTACGCCTGTAAGCAGCTCCCATGTCCTTTATACTCTGGCACTCTGATATCTGCCCTGTCTAATATCTAGTTTTTGATGAGATAACATGGGAACTGTAAACGATGCATTGCACACCTGACTCCTTTCTGTGGCATGGTGGCCATGTGATTGAGGCTTTTGACTCCTCATCCAGTGGGCATTGCAGGCACGGGCATAGTGATGGCTGTTAACCTTGCAGCATCCAGATGGGAAAGTTCATCAATTTGACACTTCTTCAGTGTCCTTCTACTGGTTCATTCCAAAATACTCCTGACTCCTGTTCTGATGAAAGGTCACTGCCCTGAAACGTTAACTCTGCTTCTCCCTCCACAGATGCTGCCAGACATGTTGGGTATTTCCAGCACTTTTTGTTTTTATTTCAGATTTCCAGCATCTGCAGTATTTTGCTTTCAATTTACTCCTGACTCCTTTCTTGACTGAGCTCTGGTGACAAATTAATTATGCTACCACCCCTCTGGTCCCCCCCACAGCTGCGGGCTCCTTGACGACTCCCATTGTTTTCAGAATGATTGTTGCTGAACCAACATAATGAGTCTGCATTGCAGAGTTGTGTTAATAGACTTCCATTATTCCAGATCATTAAGGATAACAGCTTCAGTGATTGGTTTATCTGGTTTGAATACAAGTTTCCTTTTCTCTCCAACCCAGCTGCAAGCTAGATTTTAACACTTTTGTGGGCTGAAGAACCCCGTTCTACATAAATCCTTATTATTGGAAAAATGGTCATGAATCCTGAAATCCAACAAATTGGAGTAGAGAAAATAGGAGATCTTATCAAGGTTTTTAAATGATTTTGATTGGATGAATATGAAAAGAATATCTAGTCAAGTTGAGGGGTCGTTGAGGCACAGGCCATTGCATCTTTTAAGAAAAAAGTGGAAAAATATTCGAAGCAGAATAAAATATAGAGCTGTGGGTAGGAGGAAGGAAGCAGGGTAGTGGGTTCAGTTTTGTATGCTCTAGCCAAGAGCCAATGCAGGTACCATGGGCCAAATTGCTTCCTTCTATGCCATAAATTTCTATGGTTCTAGAATTGAAACTGTCTAGGTTTCAAAGCAGGAGATTGAAAGCATTGCATTGCCTTTGTGGGCCAGATCATTGACATGCATGGTGGGTGCCTCAACACATTAGATTTTCTCCTCATTTATTGACCTGAGGTATGCAGTACAAGGAGGGAATGGGGGGCATGCAAAATCAGAGGGAGAGAAGAGATAATGTCCTCACTGAATCCCAGTTGCTTGCCTCCTAGCCAGAGAGGAGTTGTCATGGATTATGAGCAACCTGCTTCTTGCATGTGGCCCTGAGTGGTCAGTGATTGGATTGTAAGAGCAAAACTCTTGAGTGTTTGTGTCTTTCATTGAAGGGTAAAAATCTCAGACAAAAACTTCTTGTAATGTTATGGAGGGGGGAAAAAAACTTACTTTTGAGCATTCTTCATTTTCTTTTTTGTCCAGGCCAACATATTTCTAGGAGAAGATACCATTAAATCGTCAGGTTTACTGAAATCACATTTATTGCAATTGCTACAAACGACTACATCTTCTCCAAGTCAAGTAAGTTTAAGTTTTTCATTTTACAGAAGTTCTAATTACATTCATTTTGAAAACACAATGCAAAAAAAGTGACTCAATTTAACAAATAGACATTCATTACCTTTGTATAATGTAGAATTCCAGATCGTGACCTTGTGATCCACTAACAATTTACATAGTGTTCAGCACATAGACCAAATGGTACACAAGTGAGAGCAAGGGACCAGAATCGGAACTGATTAAATTTGAGGAGGGGATAGAACGAAAGCCACAGTGTTAACTTATGTCATCGTAAAAATACTGGTAGCTTAGATACCAAAAGAATACAACTGCTAATGTTGGGAATATTTTAATAAAGAAAACATTCAGAAATTATAACTGATGTAACTCCAGTTCCGGAATTAAATAATGCAAGTTCTGCTTGGATTTTTGTAGTTTGTTTTTGTTGGAAAGGAAATAACCTTTTAAGTACTTAGAGATGAGAAATGTATATGTCAATAGTGATAAAGGCTTGTTGGTTGTGTGCATATCTCTGCAGTCCCTGTGTTATTTTCTATTACATACCAACAGGAACCATGTTCATGAACAGATGTCTGGTTGTTAAGCTGTGTCATTATGTACTTAATGTTTTTTGTGACATGCTCTTAAGTACAGTCAGTGATTGTTGACTGCAGTAGAACACAATTGCCCATTCATTATTCTTGCTCTGGGAGGACAGCGACAGACTGGTACTTACAGATAGTTTATAAATTCCCCATTTATTGCTTCCTACATGAGTAGATTAAATGTAAGAGAAAAATAAATTCATTGATCAGATTTCTCCCTCCTCTTAAATATCTCAGAAAATCTACTGGCGTCAAATGAGCACTTCATTGTGAGGCATATTTAACAGCTTGAATCTTATGGGAGTTGTTGAGGTCAATAAATAGAAGATATATTTTATGATTCTGTGCTAATTTAATGGAGTCTTGCAGCAGTTGAGTGGAAGGCCAGTTCTCATTCCGTGCTCCCATTTTTTCATGTGCAGGATCTCTGTGTAGAGGGAATGAATCTGCTTCAATGTAATTTTACTAAGTAATACAGAATTAATGTTAAATGTGTCCAAAACACTGAGCCCGAGATCTAATTTGATTGATGCAGGCATTGTATATGTCTTAGCATTAAAGATTCTGAAAATATTAGGCAGTTCAAAAGTGGTCCAGAACAAAGAAAATAGGAGCCACTTGATTCACAATTTTATTTCTGCAATGCTCCAAACATGACACATAGGGGCTGGAATTTTGTGGCCCCCCAATGAGGCGGCCGATGGCAGATGGTTTGTAAAATTGAGTGGGCTGGGGGACAGGGGGTGCTGTTCCCGCCCCCCTCCCGCCCCTTCTGCAATTTTATGCAGGGCAGCGGTGAGAAATGGCCTGCCCACCCCAGGCCAATCAAGGTCCTTAAGTGGTCAATTAACTGCCACTTAAGGATGTCCTCCGGCCACCATGGGTATTTTACCCTCGGTGTCTGGATGGCAAAGGCTCCAAGAACCCTGTCTGATTTTACCAGGCGGCCTTCTTGCGGGCTGGGGATGTGGCCCTCCTGATCGGGTACCCTGTGCCCCACGGAGGGCTGCCCCCGAAGCCCCAACTGCCCCCTACACACACACTTCTGGTGCTGCTGGGACTAAAAACTGCCAGCCTGCTGATTGGTTGGCAGCTGCATTAGGTAGGACTTCCTGCCTGAAGGAGGTGGAAGTCCTGCCCAAGAACAATTAAGGGCCTGGAGAGCAAAAACTCCTGGCCTGGCTCCCCAGGCCCAGTGGAGGCAGGCTTACCACTGACTTTTCGGCTGGTGGGGCCTCCCACCCAATGTAAAATTCCAGCTAGAAAGTTATGATCTGGTCTATAACACAGAGAATAATGCTCTGGTCTATAATGAAGAATGTTGTGATTTGGTCTAAAATATTTGAAAGGTAATGCTCCAATCCATAATGCAGATGACTGTGATCTGGTCCATGACAGAGGGCTGTAATGTGATCTAAAGTGCTCCTGTGTATGATACACAGAGGGCTTTTAACCAGTCTATAATGCAGAGTATGATCCAATCAATAACACATAGAGGCTGAGCAGAGCAGGACTTTGACTTAGTGATAGCTTTCCCACTTTTCGAGTTAGAAGGAGTGGGGTTGAATCTCCACTTCAGACATACTTAATGAGTGGAGAAGAGAGCTCCAGATTTGAATTCCGGGTTGACATTTCGTGGGATATTTTTATCTGCTAGCTGCAGCACCCCCATGCTATCATATGGGTTGTGGAAGTCCATAAAGTCTCTCACTGTATAGGAGTAACCATCCTGTCAGCTGGTATAAAGATGATTTCAAAACTGGAAGGAGCGCTCACATTGTGGACTGTTAATCAGTCTGCAAAGCCTTCCACTACTTCATGCTATTGTCCTCAAGGGAAGAATGTGAAGATACACATAATTAGCACAACTATGTTGTTCGTATGTAACTAAGTAAGGAACCTGGGAGTGAATTGTAAGGCAGCAATGCCACAGAGGACAATAGCATCATAAACCAATGGAGCAAATATCATATGCGTCATGAATATCACTGAATCTTCTTCTGAGATGGTATCGCTGCCAGATATTTATTTGATACAGCGATGGACAAATTTATTTTAGTTTTTTATCATAATGACTGTGTACCGGGGAGATTAGTGTGAAAGTTTAATTCCATATATAAAAGCGAGGAAAAACAGTGTTTAAGATATGGAATGCATTGCCTGAGAGTGTAGTGGAAGCAAATTCAATCGTGGCTTTCAAAGGGGTATTAGATAATTATCTGAAGAGAAAATATTTTCAGGATGATGGGCAAAAGGCAGGGGAGTTGGCATGAACACGACGGGCCAAATGGACTCTTTCTGTGCTGTAACCATTCTATGAAATGTTCTGACAAACAGTAGCAGAAAAGAGTTTTTAAAATATGGCGATTTATTGGAACTTGTGACTTTAAAAAAACTCAAGGTTTTTAACCATTTCTAAAGATTGTCCCAATACTCTTCTGGCAAAACAACATTTAACAGCTAGTTATTGTCTATAGGTGGAAACTTCTAAAATGAAAGAACTTGTATTTATATAGCACCTTTCGATCTCAGGGTGCCCAAATGCAGTTTACAGCCAAAGAAGTACGCTTGAAGTGCAGCCACTGATGTAATCCAGTGCTGACTACCCAACCTCCCCTCCTGGTCCCCATCATAATCAATTTTGTTGACGCTTTTTCTCTTCAGGTGTTGTGTCTTCACATCTACTGTCATCATTCCTCTCCTCAAAAAAACCTACACTTGACTCCTCCATTCTTGCAAACTACCAGCCCATCTCCAACCTCCCTTTCCTATCCAAAGTCCTTGAACATGTTGTCGCCTCCCAAATCTGTGCACATCTTTCCCGAAACTCCATAGTTGAAACCTTCCACCCGCTTTCCACCCCTGCCTTGTTACGGCCAGGTGAGCAAGGTGTCTAGGGGTCCCTTTCGGCCTTCACCTGGTCTTACTGTATGAGGGTTTAATTTTTGAAATACTTTTTTTAGCTCCCCTTTGGTGAATCCTTGTTCACCGCTTTCCAATTATAAGGCAAAGAAACCAGCACAAACAGGTTTTCTTCAGTTTAAAGAAGAAAGGTTGAAATTTATTAAACTTGAACTTAAACCCTAATTCGGTTGATGCCTACGGATACACGACGCGCCCATGCTAGCATGCATACGTGATACACACATGTAAATAGAGACAGAAAAGAGCAGAAGAAAAATAAAGTGGAAAGGTTTGAGGCAATATCTGAAGGGTTTTTGTTATGGTTCATCGAGCTCACTGTAGAGTCCTTGATTGTCGGTAGATCTCGCTTTTCGTTGGGGCTCGGTATTCTTCTTAAACCTTGTTTGCTGTAGGAGACTTTTCTCTCTTGGGGTTCATGTGTCTTCAGTGAATTCAGAAGCTTGTGAGAAAGAGATGGGAGCAGACAGGAGAGATCTTCTCAGTCCAGGATCAAACAGTCTTTCTCAGTTCAAACTGTTTGTACAATTCACAAAAACTAGGTTGCCAAGCAGGCTAGTCACGTGACCAGCTGGTCTGACCACGTCTGTTTGTGGATTCGGCTATCCCAGCAGTCATCCTGAAATTTGAGCTCCCTCACCTTAAAAGTCCAGTGCTAAGTCCACTGTGGGATAAATTTGTTAAGGGAAGTAGCCTCTCGTCTCCCTATTGGTATGCAAATGCCCTCCATCCAAGTCTGGCAGCACTTGTGACAGGCCTTCTCTTCTTCCCAGCAACAATTTGAAATTTAATGTCCATATGGCGAAATTAATATGCCTCATTTTTGGCAGGTGGGGGCCCAGCATGACACTTCCATCAAAGCCGCAAATGACATCCTGTGTGACTGTGAAATAGAAAAACTTTCCCTCCTTGTTATTCTCAAACTGTCTGCAGCCTTTGACACGGTGACTATACCATCCTCCTCCAACACCTCTCCACCATCATCAAGCTGGGTGGGACTGTTCTCACTTGCTTCCATTCATAGCTATCTAATCTTAGCTAAAGTATCACTTGCAATAATTTTTCTTCCTGCTTCCACACTGTTACCTCTAGATCTGTCATTGGCCCCTCTGATTTGTCACCTACATGCTGCCCTTCGTCAGCATCATCCAAAAGCACAACATTAGTTTTCACATGTATGCTGACGATACCCAGCTCTACCTTACCACCACCACCCCTCTTGATTCCTCCGCAGTTGCTAAATTATGAGACTGCTTATCTGACATCCAGCACTGAATGAGCAGAAATTTGCCCCAATTGAATATTGAGAAGACTGAAGCCATTGTTTTCAGTCCCTGTTCCAAATTCCATTCCCTAGCTACCAACTCCTCTTCCTGGCAACAGTCTAAGAATAAACCAAACTGAAATTCCCACCCTACACCTCTCTTCCTTCTCACTACCTTGTCTTCCTCCTTTAAGACATTCCTTAAAACCTATCTTTTTAACCAAGTTTTTGGTCATCTGGCCAGATATCTCCTTATATGGTTTGATGTCATACTTTGTTTTATAATGCCCCTAAGAAGCACCTTGGGACATTTTATTATGTTAAAGGTGCTATATAAATATAAGTTATTGTAGTTGAAATACAGGAAATATGGCAGCTATGTTGGCACAGACAGCAATAAGATAATTACCCAATAATCTGTTCTAATGGTGTTAATTGAGTGGTAAATATTGGCCAGGACACCAGGTAGAACTCCCCCACTCCTTTTTGAAACTGTACCGTGATATCTTTTATATCCACCCTAGATGGTGGATGAGGCCTTGGTTTAACGCTTCATCAAAAATGGACGAGGCCTTGGTTTAACGCCTCATTGAAAAGGCAACATCTCTGACAATGCAGCACTCCTTCAGTACTGCATTTATGCATCAGCTTAGATTTTGTGCTGAAGACTCTGTACTGTGTCTTGAAACCACAACCTCCTGACTTCAGAAATGCCATTGAGCTGACACCCAAGATCAGGTAGTGAGGGGCAGGGCTAAATGATACCAGTATAAGGATAGAACAAGCAAACATTTTTTTCAACAGATTACTGCAAATAGCACACATTAGAAATTGAAAAATAATTTAAATACTATGCACTTCACCCAATAATAAGTTCATTACTCAAATGAACAGCATTGAACTGTGCGATAGTAATGAGTGCTGCAGGTCTTTTATAACATGCTTTGTGCTTCTTGACCATTCTGGCAACTTTATTGTGTGGTACAAGCTGGAGTGTGAATACAAACTGCAGCAGCAAGATTACTTAACAGGGGCCAATTATTCCTTCCCAGGAAAAGAAAGGAGAAAAGCTGAAGGAGTGTTAATGAGTGTTAAGAGATCTGGGCACAGTTTGTTGGAAAACTGCTGTTATTCAATAGAGTAGGTTCATTATTTATAGAGGTATTCGTGGTATGGCAGAGTAGCTGTGGACTCCTGGTACGACCACCAGATGACCTTAAACTCCCTTCCATGGGATTGTTAGTTAAGGCTGGAAAAACTGAATGAGATCCAAGAAATATTGCAATGAAATCCTTAATTACTCCCATTGTACAGAAGCTATTAGAAAAAAACACAGGAGATCTTGTCTTGACAGCTATGTTTTTGAAATATGAAGTAGTTCTGATTAGGAGAATATCTAATATTTTCCTTACTGAAACCACAATCTTGAATCAGTCAAGCAATACACAGACTGCAATCAGTAAACACCCCCACAACAGACTTTGGCTGCTGTAGTTAAATGCAATCTGGATAATATATATATGAACAATACTCCCATTTTTATGATGAAAATGTCCCTGAAACCAGTATAATGTCAGGTTTCATAGTGTCATAAAGAATTATAGCAGTATACCAAGGCAATAGTGCCTGTTGAAACAACTTATCTGGAGTGTCAGTGTCATTAAAAAAAATCAAACATTTAAATTTAATGTAGAATTATCTAAAGGTGCTTACATTGAGAAGCAATTTGATAAAACATAAAGAAAGTGCTAATTGTTCTGACGGTTAACTTCATGGGCAATGTAGCAGCATGAGCTACACTGTTCTCGAGTGATAGGTTAGCATTTTATGCCCTTGATTGCCCTCTGAACTGAGCAGGATCTGGCATTGAGCAGAGATTATTGACAGAATAAAATGCTACTTTCACCCAACATCGTGTTTCAAAGCAGCAGGCCTGGGAACAACTTGTCTTTTTGCTTTCAGTCGTGGATAGTACATGCCACAGAGGCCTTTAGAGTGGGAAAGGGAGAAAGCCTTTTTAAAAATCCGGAAAAGGGATTTTTGCTAGAAAGAAATATATAAATGCATTGGAGAGACCGCCTTAATGGTTGTCATTTGAACCATTAGGAAAATGGCAATTTTATGGCGTTTACCTACATTGCCTCCAAGTTGTGGTGCAACTCCCATGTAAGTGTCAGATAATGCATTCTGTAAACTCACAAGTAATAACCAGCTCCTCTTACTAGGAAACCATAGTTTCATAGCACTGTTTTAAATTGTCTGAAGAAAGTCTTTATTTACAAAAGGGACTAGATGCTGGTTAATCTAGCACAGGGATGCAATTTAAGTGCACTATGACAAAAGGGAATAAAGGAATGGTTTTCTAATTTAAGATGTTTTTTAAAATCGTTGAAGCTCATCAGTATTAATGTCTGTTAAATAGTCAACTGAAAGTCAAACAATAAAAATGTTAATAGTTTGTTGTTATAGTATCATAGAATTCAAAGGCTTAGCAAAGTTGGCATCCTTAATTATTTGACAATATATTCAACTTTTTTTAAAAAGGTAAGATCGGAAATGGACAAGTATCTAGCCCCACTGATTCCACCAGCTCCAACAGTTCTGGACCAGAAGAAGTACCGAAGAGAGAGTGCCTCAGTGGTAGATGAGTTTTTTGAGGAACAGATAACATCACCATATAGCTTGAATATCAACCTGATCCTGCCTGATATCACCCACTTGAGAACAGGCCTGTACAGACCAGCAAAGCAAGCTCTGCCACAAGTCAAGACAGAGCCAGTCACTAACTTCACCCAGTCATGCACATCCACCACGACACATGCCCTGCCTGAATTCACCAGTGTGTTCAATGTGCCACAGTCAGTTCCTGTGAATAATATCTTCATCAAGCAAGAAGCCTCTTCCACTGAGCTACAACTGCCTGTCAGTTCACATCAACCCCAGCTGTACCAGATGCCAATCAATACAGATGTTGTCAACATGCCTTTGAGCTCTACCCAGTCACTTGGCAACACTACAGTCATTCACAGTTGTAACAGTGTTACCATGTCAACAGGCATGGCTGGAGCAACCAGCCTGCCTACCCAGTCTGCAATTAAACACTTTCAGCCTGTTGTATCGACACCAAACAACTTTGTTGTGCCAGCTCAGTTTTATCAGCAGCAAACCTCATATCTGCCACCCTCACCACCAAACTCCCAACCTGGTAGCCCAGAAAATCAGCCTGACCTTATCAATACTCTCTCACCACCTCCATCATATGCTGCATCAGTGGCTTCAAAGATAGTTCATCATCCACAGATGCATAGCCTTCAGACCAGCTTGCAGCCCTGTCAGCCTAGCTTCCAGTCAACAAAATACAGCCGACGTAACAACCCTGAGTTGGAAAAGCGCCGCATTCATCACTGTGATTTTCCAGGTATGACTGCTTGTTGAGTTAGAGCTTTTTGTATATAATCTATACAAAAATGATTACTATGATTTTAAATTCAATGCCAAGTCTTCTTTCTCAAATCCATGCTACTGCTGCTGCCTCCTCCTCTACTAAAGCATTAATTCATGTTCTTCTGTACCTTGCCCAAGTGGCCATTCTTCATTTGTAAACCTAAACAGTAAACTTTGGAAGTCTATTCTAATATAGAAGGCATCACAAGTTAGCTTAACTCAATGCCCAATTGCAATTTCTAGCAAGGGGTCACAGAATAGGAGCAATAATCTGGTGTGATTTTTGTTTTATCAGCTCCCTGGGCAGGGGCAGTCAAGTCAATTGTTGCGGCCCTACTTCTACTCTAACTGAGATCAGAAAACTATTCAGAATAGTGAATGTATCTGCAATCTTCTTGGTCTACATAGTTCAATTTTACATTGCTGAGGGCTTTTATCATGGCCAGCTTTAATGTCAAATCTTTTGGGAGTGGTTGAAATTTAGCAAGTGACCAAGACACCAATCTGCTTGCCAATACACATGGGCAGCGGTTCTCTCTACAGAAAAATTTAATGAGCTTCTCAAATCATCAACTCACCTGTTCACACAGTTTTCTATATGCAAGCCTTTGGTAGTTAAATGACTGTCATTCTGTCATGGAAACTCAAGCTGAGTTATTGCAATTACCTCATTTATCTACTGCGCAATATTTTGATTCTGAATTCAGAAAATAAAAAGCCAACTGTGCCATTTTATAATTATCTCTCAGTGTTTTGAGGATCAATCTGGAGTTGAATCTCCAAATGGGGTTCACCTCCTCATCCGCTGTGACTTCGGATGAAAAGCCACAGGCACTTTAGGAAAGCTGCATGAACAATGGTTAAGGGCTTCCACGGTTCTTACATGAAAACTTGTGACAGACGAGTGGTAGAATTCCACCTCGTCTTGTGTTTGCCTTTACAGTTGACACAAATGCAGAAAATTGGCAGTTTGCATAAGGAGGCTAGATAACCTGCTCCAACTTCTCACCTAACATAATGTTACAGAGAAATAATGGGCTGAAATTTGTTCAGCATCCGATGTCAGACTCAGGGGTGGGGGTGGGGGTGGGGTGGTGCCAGAAAATGGGAGCCGCAGCGGCCCGCCACAGAGCCCGATGCTGGGTTTGCCCAATCTTCCCGGCAACGGTGAGGCTCCATGGTGGCTCCCCTCCCGCCACTCGGTGATGGGACCCAACTTTAAACATTTAAATAAAGGTCATGAACACATTTAAATACAATTTCCTGTGATCTTGCCTGCAGTTCGGGATCTTCTGTGCGACGGGTGGCACTTATGCACCTTCACTTTCCCGTCCAAGGAAAGCCATCACCACCGAGTTGGGGAAAGGGGGATCTTAGGATTTTTATTGTAGTGGGGAGGGGGGGTCAACTCTGCAATCGAAGTGTTATTTGCAGGGGGAGAGTTCAACCCTGCCAGCTAAGTGTTTTGAGGTAGGGAGAACGGGGCGTACAATAATTTGTGCTGTAGTGGGGAGGTAGTACGGGGTTCAACTTTACAGTCTCTGGGAAAGTCTGGCCCTTTAAAAATGGCTCCAGCACCTGCGCAGAGGTAGCTGACACCGTTCACAGCATCGCTGAGGCCGCCTCCGCCATGTGATTGGGGCAGGTGGCCAGACCAGCATATTTAAATGAGCCACTGCGCGCAAGATCGTGGCGGCGTGCAGCCCGTGCTTGTGGTCTGCCATTTTATTTGGCCGTCGCCGAAAACAAAGTTCAGCCCAAAATGTGTGGCAGCGAATCTCTGTGCCATTGGTTAGAAGTGGTCTTGTATCTGAAGCATGTTTGTGATGTTCAACTGCTGACTTGGTCTGTTCCAAGTCCAATGCTCTAACTCTGGCAAATCCAAGGAAATGTAGCTATTTATAAATTGCTGAGGTCAGAGAACAGGTGGAATTATTTATAAATTAATGCTGCAGACCAATGACTGGTATTTCTCTTTTCTAAAGATTGTTTTATATCTGCAATTAAGTCTGTGCCTGGTTTATGAAGTATATATAAAGAGGGAGATTCTGACTGGAGCAGAGAAATACTAGACATAGTCTTACGGATATTCAACGATCTGATATTGCTAGTAACTCTGGTACTTCAAGTGGCTGATTCTCAAAGTAGCTCAGCAACTACATTCTGAGCACAACGTCATAGGTTGAGGTTTACTGCTTGGGCTCAGAATTGAGTAACTTTAGCAGATTTTTTTTCAGCAAGGAGAGCGAATTATAAATTTGAAATGACCAAAACTACATTTAAAACAAGACATCACAGTAATATTTTGTTTTGCAGGCTGCACCAAAGTTTACACCAAGAGTTCTCACTTGAAAGCGCATCAAAGGACCCACACAGGTATGCTGTTTTGCTTGGCTTTTGTGTATCAATGCCAGCATGTGTTCTATTTTATGCCATCAAAGCAAATGTGCAGCTGATGATCACACTAAGTCATGCAAGGTTTAAGAAGAATGTGATAATAGAAATGGATCAAGTCTGAGCACTTTACAGGACTGGGTCATGTACTGCTTGCTACTTCTACAGAAGTGAGTACCCACACTTTAATTTTGGTACTCTGCCATTGCTTAATGCTTGCATATAGAACTAATAGAACAAGTGTATAGAAGCAACAAGAATATTTGTAATCTGTACCTCATAAATGTGTTCATTGTCAGGCCATAGTTTTAAAAAATTCTCCTTCCAGATCCTTAACTCTTCTCAATTTCCTAATCACAAAGGAAAAACTAGGCGACAGCAGACACTCCTGAAAGCCAATTCTTTTTCTTTCTCCCATTTTCCTGAGGGCCCTCATTTTTGCTGCAGTACAATTCCATTGATACCAACCACCCTCCAGGACTCCACACACGAGCTTTTGTTTACAAAGAAAAGGATCAAGTTTGCAATAAGGATCCAAAAATTATGTTGAAAAAACTCAGCAACGGGATCCCAAATAATTATATATAAAGTGAACTCCCAACAGATTTTTACATCAAATTGTATAAATTTCTTAAAATATTACAATGTTTCTGTATAAAGTAGTGGAATTCTATTAAAGTTAGTTCTTTCTAAATCTTATGACATTTAAATTAAGTAAAATCAAGTGATACAGTGGATGCTATAATGAAACTGGGAAGGGGCACGAATTTGCTGATTAGCTGCAGATCAATGTGAAATACGTAACAGAATTACGAAAGACTGCAGCTATGGAGGGAGATTAATATTAGAAATTACAAGGTTAATAGAAATTGCATACATACTTAGCTGTTAGGGAGAGTACACAATGTCTACAAAACTGAGACAAGAGTATATGATGTATACAGGACCATCATTGAAACAGAAGTGCATGATGCTTAGAGGACTGTCACTGAGAAAGCAGTATATCAAGGCCTAACATTTACATGATCTAATTTATGTTGCAAACACACTTTTTTTGCCGTTGCATTTACTGATTGCTATGACAGGACGTCTCACACCAGTTTCCTGTAGAGTTCATTTTGCTCATACTAGAATATAAATGCCAGTGTGGAGCATGTGCAATCAATAGGGGCCCATGGAAACTTGTTTTTCCATACATCAATCTTCAACACATGGCTTGGAAGTTGGAGGTAAGTGTCTGTTATTGCTTCTCTCTTTCATTTAAAAAAAAAATCTATATTTAGTGTGTTTTCAGTGTTTCAACAGCATTTTCATTTATCCTTTTACAGAAAGATAACTACCCCACTACTCACTGGAAATGGGCATGAAGCCTCTCTAGAGACTTGCAAACCTTCCTGGAGGAGATTGAAGGGAGAACAGACCAACTTCTGAGCAGCTGGATTGTCAAGCTGGCCAAGTTCATGAATCATGGTGGTATTAGCACTGAGTGCCAACTCTCTCACTCCCAGGACTCCAAACAGTGCAGGAAGTTCAACAACTTGACCAGAGCTGGCAATGTAAAACTCTCACCATGCTTTGCCTTTCTTGTCCACCCTGGTCATCACCTATCTCTTAACTCTTTTAAAACAGTACAACATACTCTTCAAACTACAGTATGCTTGAGCAGCTCTATCACTCTATCCTGCAACATACATGCCTGCGCAACATATTCCTGGCATGTACTGCAAGTAACAACCATCCCCTCCACCACCCTGCAACCCTGACTTGTTCATGCATCTGAATAAGATTCCTCTACCTGCCTGGTTGCTGCATGGTATTGGAATTCGGGGTATCAGAGTCAATTAACCCTTTAACCCCTTATTCTCAAGTTCTGAAATGATTCAAAGTGATCATCCTTATTGGTGACAGTGGTTATATTTTATTCAGTATAAATAAGACCTGACACATACTAATGTCTAAGCAGTAGTATCAAAACACAATAGCATTACCATAACACCCTGGGTAGCAGCGCGATCTCCACGTGACAACGCTAGTCAATACAACACGTGTGTGGATCCTCCAGCAGCCCGTCCTTCTGTGTCCATCTGCGTGATGGTCCCAAATCTCCTCTGGCCAAATACCTCTTTTCTCTCTGCTCAGGGGATCCCTTCTTATACTTTGTTTTCGCGGCGCAGTCTACAGAGGCCGATTTAACCCAATCATTACCTCGCTATCATTTGAACGGCCCAATTACAAATATGTCATTTAACCATCTCCCTGCCCAGGTCAGATCAAAATCTCTAGCTTCCCACACTCTGCCTTCTATCAGCTCATAAACATTCCAATGCCAAGTTTGACTAAAGCAAGGAAAACATGGTGGCCTTCGTATTCAGCTGTTATGTCTCGGCTCGACCCACATCTGGGCCTCTGAGATTCTGCTAAGGTCTTTATCTTTGATTTCTTACATAGCAAGCTGTCTTTTTTCACACTCTACAAGATTTCTGTTGAAGTTTACAATAAAACGTTCAGTCAATGAAAGTCCAAACCATAGTTTCCCATCAATTCATTTCTCAACTGCTTTTTACCCGGAGCCTATCACAAGCAGGATTAAAAATATAGCTCAGTATAAGCAATATCACATCACAACTAATGAAAACTCTAATTTATATTCAGTCAGTCATAGTATTTGAGTTAGTTTTATTAATTAGCGAGAAAACCCAATGTAGGGAATTCCCAGGATTCTTACGATGGGTTCAATTGCAATGCACCTCTATGGTCACACTGAATGGTATCATCAGCCATGGTATCAGCAAGTAGGACTTCTCCCCAGGATTCATCCCTCAATTCAGCTACCCTCGCTAAATAACTATGATAGCTGAATGCTGCAGGATGAATGCACCATGGCAACTTCCCATATGCTGGGCATCACAGTCAATTTGCACAATCAGCAAGCAGAAGCTTTCCATTGATGTATGTCAATAGGTTCCAACTTGTTGCCTTCAGGGCCCTGTACCCTAGGGAAGCCATTGAGCCTGTAGAATTGAATGACGTCGTCCTCTACTCTGTGCGGGTTATGCCATGGTTGATGAAGTCAGCTGTTCTTCAGAATAGGGCAACTGTCACCTAGCGAATGCAGGCCCTTGCAATTCCCTGGTTGATATTACATAGAGCCCTTGTGGCTGACTGGAAGGATCTGGAACCATAAAAATTCAGGGCCATGGTGAACTTCATCTCTACAGATAATGTGCCTGCCATTGACTAAAGCTTGAAGTCTTCTTCTAAAATGTCATACAGTGCTCTGTGGCTGCCTTTGGAGAAGTGCATTCCCTTGATACAGCTCCTCAGAAATGCCTCGATAAAACCTATGCTGCCTCTACACTTTGGGGGTGGGTAATAGCTGCTCTTTTTTTGCCTTCACAGCCCAGTGCTGTTTCTCTTCCCCACCCATTATAATAGAGTACAGAGGTATGACCATTGGATAGCCCATATGTCCATCTGAGTCATTTGAAATGCTTGTGGGTTCAAAATGTCTTGGATGGGATGACACTGACAGCACTGTTGTCATGTATAATCTCACTGGAAAAGAAAAAGTGGCAAAAAATATCACTAGGAAAGCTGCAAGCAAAATGTAGAAATCCAGCATTAATGTTTGGGGTGCTTCAGTCCTCAAATTCCTGAGATTCATCAGTGAACTGGGCTGTTCTGTGTCTCTTATATCCAGACCTAAATCTACGCCAGCACATTAGTAGTGCTAGCTAAAGTAGGTAACTTGAGTTATTGAATGGGAGCGGAGCTATGGAAATGATTAATATAGGGTTGGCTGGAGCAGCCAGAAAGAGTAAGCATCTCGTGTATATTGGTTTATCAGCAATGCAAATCACTTACACACTGATTTTCTCACAAAATCAGCCCTATGCCTAATATTGTACACCATATTTACAGTGAAAAATGAGGAAATTTCTTGCAAATGATGATGATGTATGCAGGACAATGACTGAGCCAACAGTACAGGATGTAGATAGGACCACCATTGATACATCAGCACATGATGTATACTGTTCAATTTTAAATAGTACATATTCTGAAATCAGCAACGCTCCTGAAATATGAATTGCTTGCCACCAGCCATGGACCTAAACCAGCTGTGACTGTAGAACATGAAACCACCCCATGGGCTCCAGTCCACTTGCATGCTACCAAGCCAGCTCACATTATTACATGAGCAATGGATTCACAGCTGCACCATTTTTCCCATTGGAACCTTTCTTTAAGGTCACACTTATGCATCTAATGTCTGCACAACAATGAAAATAAATGAGAGCTGCCTCAGGAAATGCCAATGGGGAGAAGAGGAAGGGAAATAGCAGCCATCTTTTTCCAGCTTGGCAGCTTAAAAAAAACTACCAATTTTATTAAACAAGACAGATGTTAAACTTGAATGTGAATTCCATAGACCCCCAGTCTATTTAGATTCTAAAGGTGAAATAGAATAATGGGCAGTTCGAATTGCTTTCTAATTTGAAATAGCTCTGGTGACCAGTTGAATATTAAAGCTTGGTCTCTGCAATCTAAAGTAAAAAAGCATAAACCATCTCATTAAAGTGAATTGATGCTCTGCATCCTAATTTTAAGAGATCCCAGGTGCCGATGGATTTTGAAGGAGTGTTATTTTATCTTGTGTTTTTTTTTCCTTTATGTCCCGATATAATGGTTATGGGGCTATAATTCATTGGAGGTTCCACTAGTCTTCTGCCTAACTCTGGTAGGAGATCAGTGGAAGCTCAAGAAAACAACAGAGGCCTTGTTATGCTGTGTTTCCACCATTTCCTCTTAGTAGAAGTTCTTCAGACTGCAAGAGGGCCCATCATTGTAATGGCATACCAACCTCCACAATGTAGAACCCACTGATGGAGACAAGGCCTGAAAAATGTATTTTAAAAAAATACATATTTTGGCAGAGCAGCCCCTTGTTCAGGGTATCAATAGGACCATTACTGGACATCCCGGAACTCCCTTCCTTACAGCATTGTGGGTGTACCTACACCACATGGACTGCAGCGGTTCAAGAGGTGGCTCATCACCATATTCTCAAGGGCAATTAGAGATGGACAAATGCCGCCCTACCCAGTGAAGTTGGTGAGGCCTGAACACTATGCCCCTACCCCCACACCATGGTCCAAAGTTTGTGGGGTCAGTGTGAGAGCACATTAGTTGCATAGATCAGCTGGACACATGTGTAGTTAAACATTTGGAAAGTGAACAATACAAGAGCATGCGAAGAGAGGGCGTAGTGGTTTTTATTCTGGCTTGCTCTAGAAAATTGCTAGCACAAACACTATTACCCAAATGGCCTCTTTCTGTGCTGTAAACTTCAAATTTCTTTAGTACTGCGGTAATTTTTTTGCCCTCTCTGCCTGCCAATTTGCCAATAGGTCTGAAATAAATGGATGTGGACAAGCAATCCATATTAAATACCTCTGCTTCTCTAGAACTGAAATAAACCACAGCTTATATCATGGACAGAACAATGAATATCCAAATTAAGTGAATTTAGATCAACTCATCTTCTTTCCTATTTTCAATCATGGTGAAATTTTGCACTATGGATTTAGGTCGTCCACTTAGGTTTCTCAATTTTTAAAGATAAATGTACTCAGTTCTGATCATCTTCGACCTCAGACTATGCATGCTGGCCATGTTAGGCAAGTGTGCTTTCTGTTTATTTTAGCACAGCATCAACAGCACAAAAAAGCAAAAGCCATGCAAGAACAACAATGCTTCAAAAGCAGACAAAAACAGAGCTTTGAATTGGATCTAAATCCAGATCATCTGGCTGTTACCATTTCCAAATCACATCAAATCATTAGCTATGAACCAAGCTGTATCACTCAATAGGTGTAGGCTGCTCGAAGATACAACCTCCCCTCCCCCCACCAAAAAGACTGAGAGAAGAATTCCTCTGTTCACCATTTGTAAACCTTTATATTCCTGTTTAGGAATTCCACTATAAATAGTGAACAGAGGAGACCTTGCCCTATTGGGCAGAATCTTCTCCACTTAGCCCCTGCTGGAACAGCGGGACAATTTTTGTGTCAGGAACCCAATTTCCTAATGGGTGGGCTTTGCTGAGGCTTTTTCCCAGAGTAATGACTTTAGCATCCTGCCTCTCGGTTCCCCGACCTATTGGGGGGGCAGGCAGGATGATGTGTCCATTCTGTTAAAGGAAGGATTTCTAATTAAAGGGACCACAGCATGCAGCACTTGGATTTTTTTGAGGCTGCAGCAATTACAGGAATGGAGAGGTGTCCTGAGAAGCCTGCTCCCCAGGTCTCTCACTCTTAGCTGGGAGTCCTGCAGTGGGATCTGAAGGGCTGCTGTGAAGTGAGCTCCCACAGACAGGAGAAAGAGGACAACTTCTCCAAACAAGCAGGCATGGATGGAAGTCACTGAGGAAATTAACAGCAGAAGTGTGCTCCCTTCAAACTGGAGACAGTGCACCAAGAGGATCGAGGCCGTCATAAGGGCATGACAGATGAGTGGTGTGACACTTTCAATTGCCAAGCCTCACACTCTGACTTGATCAGCATTCTCCTGCACAGCACACCTCAGGGCAACACACCTTGTAGCTTCACTCATTTCTCTCTCTGCAGGCACCTCACATCCCTATCCAAACAGTCAACATTCACACTCACCTCAGCCTATTGCCCTCTTGCACCCATGCCACAAATGGTGTCCTTCACTCCTCTCCACACAAGCCATTACAAAGACTCACCACTCCCTGATTTCACTCCTAGCAGGAGAAGCGAGCACACAACTTGCCGCAAGGCAGGGATGCAACGGAGGACGGGGCCGAGGGAAGGTGGCCCTTCACTAACTGGCACCTTGTTGGCCACTGGCAATGCATGCCCACATGCTCCAGTGGGAAGGAGATTTTGTTCCAGGAGGCTGCAAATGTCAGCAGCATCTTGCCATAAGAGCCTGAGCCTCCTGAGGCACTGGTGCTCAGACATGTCAAGAGAACTGCTCCTCTGACTGTAGACCCTGAGTTGTGGTCTCGCCTCCTTCCTGCTGGATCTCAGTGTCCATCCCATCCGCCCTGTGGAGGGGCATATGGATAAGAAGGTAGCTAGTGCTACTGCTGGTGATGCTCCTGCTGCTGCTGGAGTTGTTGGCAGTGGTGTGGCTTCCGCTCTTGCCCCTCAGCAGAGGTGTAAGGTGGAGCTGCATAAGCTGCTCCAATGCACTGTTGAAGCTGACAACGGGGAAATGCAGCTAAAAGGTGAGTGAAGTGCCTCCCAAGAAGTTGGCAATCACCTGTCAAGCAGTGAAAGTGCTCTCTGAGAGAAGAAGTGTTTTGAGCAGTAATCCCTCAATGGCCAGGACTGGAGCTCTTCAGTGTAACTGATCAAAGCCTTCCCAGCTTGCCAGTTTCACGGAAGAAGCTCTTCCTGCTGTGCACTCGCCTTGGTGACCCTAGCGAGATGCAAATACAGTATAGATACTATGCACTGTTGGGAAAGAAGAAATTCATGATTAAAAAGGCTCTTTATTCACCTCAATTGCTTTCCTGCTAGACCCACGGGAATTCCTCACAGGACTTTTTGTGGTGTAACCAGTTGGACATAAATGTAGGGGGCATGATCAAGAAGTTTGTGGACGACACAAAGATTGGCCGTGTGGTAGATAGCGAGGAGGATAGCTGTAGGCTGCAGGAAGATATTGATGGACTGGTCAGATGGGCAGAAAAGTGGCAAATGGAATTCAACCTGGAGAAGTGTGAGATGATGCATTTGGGGAGATCAAACAAGGCAAAGGAATACACGATTAATGGGAAAATACTGAGAAGTGTAGAGGAAGTAAGGGACTTTGGAGTGTATGTCCACAGATCCCTGAAGGTAGCAGGACAGGTCAATAATGTGGTTAAGAAGGCATATGGAATCCTTTCCTTTATTAGACGAGGTATAGAATATAAGAGCAGGGAGCTTAGGCACGAACTGTATAAATCATTGGTTAGGCCACAACTTGAGTACTGTGTGCAGTTCTGGTCACCTCATTACAGAAAGGATTCAATTGCACTAGAGAGGGTACAGAGGAGATTTAAAAGGATGTTACCGGGACTGGAAAAATGCAGCTATGAGGAAAGATTGGATAGGCTGGGGTTGTTCTCCTTGGAACTGAGAAGGCTAAAGGGAGATCTGATTGAAATGTACAAAATTTTGGGGGGCCTGGATAGAGTGGAGGTGAAGGGTCTATTCACTTTAGCAGAGAGGTCAGTGATGAGGGGGTATAGATTTGAAGTGATTGGTAGAAAAGTTAGAGGGGAGATGAGGAAAAACTCTTTCACTCAGAGGGTGGTGATGGTCTGGAACTCACTACCTGAGAGGGTAGTTGAGGCAGAAACCTTCAAAAGGAGTCTGGATATGCACCTGAAGTGCCGTAAGCTGCAGGGCTATGGCCCAAATGCTGGAAGGTGGGATTAGAATAGGTGCATTGTTTTTCGGCCGGCACAGACACGATGGGCCAAGTGGCCTCTTTCTGTGCCTTAAACTTTCTATGATTTTATGACTGAGCCCGCCCCGGGGAAAGCTGGAAGGGGGCAGGATGACACGGGATCCCAGCTTGACATCATTTTGCAGGACATTCTTACCCCACATACACCTGAACCCGCTTCCACATGGCTGGGACAATTCTGCCCATTGTGTCAAAATTAGTGCACACCCAATGGCTAAAATAAGACTGTGCCAGTTTTCTTATTTTTTTGTTTCATGTGCGAAAAGGTAAATTGTCAGATAAGAAAATTAGCTGAGTATATTTCATATGAATGCAGAGAAAGAATCTCCTTGGAATTGACCCTGAATGATTTAATCTGTGTGGCACCTGTTTAAAGGACAGAGCCACTGATACTAATTTTTTAATCAACTTCACATCTTCTGAACATCCCCCTCAGTTATAGCTGGAACATAGAAGATGCACCAAAATACATTAAAATTAAATATTCAGATGCATGTTTTATTCAAACATATCTCTAGTTTTCATTCCTAAATTGTAATTAGCAGCAAGAACCATATAGGAGTTCAGCAAATAAATTCATTGGTTCATATTTATCAATACAATTATACTGAAATCACATAATTTAACTGTCTTGACTATATTGATTCTCAAATCAATACTCAACATATTTGTCTGGAATTGCTCGCTCTGCTATTTTAATTGAGGCATTAATCCATTTATTTTAAGTTTGCATTAATGTTTTATGACAACTATAGGGCCTTATTGTAACAGTCTTTAGCAATATATGTGTTTAGTAACCAATGCTATTAGGTCAATAGATTTTCTAAACAAATGGCATTAGTATGCTGGATCCAGATATATTGCTGTAGAGCAGATCAAATGAATTACTTAGCCATGTAATTCTAAATTCTGAACATGTTCTCTTGTTCCTTCTAAATATTTCATCCTTTACATTCTTCCTCTTGCATCCTTAGTGTGTAAACTCATCACAACGTCTCTTCCCAGGATCTCAAGACTTCAACTCCTTGCCTCATTCGGTCTTTCCTTCTTCACGGTCTCTGGATTTTTAAAGGACCGAGCCTAGCATCACCTAACTACTCCTTGATGTATCTAATGTCTTTCACCCATTTCAACTTTGCTGGTGTCTGAGACAATGAGCCTTATCCCTTTACCTCGGTTTCTCAGTCTTTCAAAGTTCAGAGCACATGCAATGACCTGCCAAGAAAATGGATGTTCTAAGATAAACTTACACTGATGCTTTGCTTTCTATCCATACCCCAAGCAATATTACAACAAACATGAGGATATCCAATAGCTGCAGGATAGAAAATGTCTCACTATCTTTATTTAAATTTAGGTCAATAGTCTTTCAACAGTCATGGCAAGACTACATTCTTTTCATTGTTATACAAACCAAAAGCCATTCACAGTTATGCCAAAGGATTATCCATAAAGCATATTTGTAACTTCACAGTTTTGTATTGGATTGTTTTCATTAGCATTAAAGCACAGCACCTAATCCTTTGACTGCATCAGCTCTCAAAGTCTCCACATGTCCTAGCTTGCTCTTTCAGCATCAAGTATAATGCTAGATAAACAAAGCCACCCACCTACGCACCAATCAAACACTAACAAGCATGACTGACACAGGAGATCCCAGAGCAAGTTATTAAACATAGTTTCATGGCCAATAAATAAAATCCAAACATGTACATGCAATCAGGTTCCAAAATGAATGTAATATCGATTGTACTTTTTAGAAATCTGGTGGGAACAGCTAGTTAATGAAAACAGCTCAAATTATTAGAAGAGGATTTGAGAGGAAATAATTGCATAATGGACACCACTATACGCTGTAAGTTAGAAATTTCAATTGGTGAGGTTCATGTACGAATGCTTAATATAGGTAGGAATTTTTAACATTTGCATAAAAATAGTGCACACAGAAATGTCATAAGAGCATGTTTGATGTACACAAGGACTTTAATGAGATGCGTGGAGTTCAGTTGATTAAAGATTTCAAACAGGTTTATTAGACAGCTAATATATACAGTACAGAGCTATTAACAAGACTTGCCTCTTAGTTTTACAGTTACAGAGAGAGAGAGACAGGCATGTAGTCACATGACTGCATCCTGATACACAGCTCATTAGCATACTAATATCTTAAAAGGACCTCACTCTTAAAGGTAATCACACAACACTTAACGGTTGCATTTCTAGAAAATGCATCTTGCTGCTGTTACAATACTTTGCACTGGATGCAGTTGCAGGCATTGCCCATGTTACAAAACTGCAATCTTACTCTATTGTTGACTATATGATTACCTCCAATGCTTGTGAAGTGAGCAAGTTTGTCATAATGCAAGCACTTGAAGAACATGACCATCATTCATTTGTACAAGCACATTTTTAACAATAAAATTGTCCAGTCCCTGTCTCCTTTCTGATTGTTAATTATGTGTAGTACTGATCACATGATTAGTAACAACCAAATTGGAAAAGCAAAACAAGAAATTATCCATTTTTGTCCATCAGCTGCACCTTCAATCTACATCCAGTCACGAAGCATTAAAAAAAAATTGGCTACTATAAAACTTCTTACCCACCAGATGGATGTTCTGCACCCCTGGCATCTAACGCGACTTGCCAGTTTCATGGCTATTTCACAAATGCTCCATGTGTGCCCCAGGTCCATGCTGCTTCTCATTTCAGTGTCCTTCACCCATTTCTTTTGTTTATTTATTTATTCTCAGGATATGGGCGTCACTGACAAGCATTTATTGCCCATCCCTAGTTGCCCTTGAGAAGATGGTGGTGAACCACCTTCTTGAACTGTTTGCAGTCCGTATGGTAAAGATACTCCCACAGTGCTGTTAAGGAGGGAGTTCCAGGATTTTAACCCAGCAACGATAGAGGAACAACAATAGATGTCCAAGTCAGGATGATTTGTGACTTGGAGGGAAACTTGGAGGTGGTGATTTTCCCATGCACCTGCTGTCCTTGACCTTCTAGATAGTAGAGGTCGTAGGTTTGGGAACTGCTATCAAACAAGTCTTGGAAAATTGCTATAGTGCATCTTGTTGATGGTACACACTGCAGTGAAATTGTGCCAGTGGTGAGGGAGCAATGCCATGAGATTATCAATTATTAATTCTTATACATTTTAACTCTGTTTAATAGAAACTTTGTAGCAGTAGGCAAAATATCACAAGCTGTTATGCATTTAGAGAGCTAGGTCATTCACTGCAAGTTGTAAAGTAAATCAGTCATCAGCAATTGGTCAGTATGGTGTTACAGCCAGATGTTAAGGGGTGTGGGTGGTTCCCACTGTTTACCTCACAACTGATCGCAGCCTATGTTTTTAACCCCTTGTGTTTTATTTTTAAACAGGCAGAGGTATGCTTTCTTGTAGGTTTAAAACAAAGAAATTAACTATTTATTGAGCAATATGCATTCCTAAAATGGTCATTACCTCACCCACTCACTCGCATGTGCACGCGCGCACACACACACACACACACACACACACACACACACACGCACAAATAGAGAGGAAAAGGGTAAGTGGTTTGAAGTGAAGTGTTTGGGGTTCACAGTAAACCTGTTGAATTTTCTCAGAAGACAATTTCTCTTTTAAAGTTGCAGGCCTGGGTTGTTTTTAGATTTTTTCTGGTGGTTGAGACTTCAGTCTGGAGGTGATGATCACTTTTCAGTGCTCTGCTGCAACAATTTGAAGTGTAGAATTCACATCAGGATTCCTTTCTCATACAGCTCTTAGCTGCACAGGGTTTTGTGATGTTTGTTCTAATCTCTCCCTCTCTATCCAAAGAGATACTTTTTAAGTCACAAATCTCTCACATGTTGCCTCTGTTGGGAGACACATAGCCCCCTCCCTGTAGTGTCCAATAATGGACCAGAGTATGGCTACTTCACACCTTCTTTGTTTCAGAAGAACCCATTCAATTCAAAAATGTCTCTTGTTGGGTTTAGGATGGGTGTTTGGAACGTATCCTTTTGTCCTTAACAGACAGTAAGACAATTTGAATACACAGGGCCAGGTCATTTGACCTTTGGTGGCCATTTTGCAGCACATTATCCACTTTTTTAAAGGAAAAGTTAATTTTTATAACTCTTCAGTTTGGGCTTTGTATGTTCATCGCTGCGCTTCACGTGAGCATGACAATGGTGAAAAGTACAGTTTCTCACTCCAATAGGCCATTCAGTTGTCATCTTTATATTCCAATGCTGCCACCCCTACTTTGGTTGCAGATTTATAAATAAAGAGGTGCGGATGCCTCCCTGGTCAACGAAGTACAAGACTACAACCTCAAAGTGTTACCCTCTCTCCCACAACTGCAATAATGACAAAAATAAAACAGCTGCTATTAGCAGCAATGAGCAATGTATGTCACCATAGAAGGATCGAATACTCAACTGGCCTGTATATGCCTATGCTGCCATGTATGGACAATTCTTTCCAAACAATAGGGAAGCTCCATAACCAGAAAATTAAAGTTCTGGTGACTGTTCTTAAATAACTCTGCTGTGCACAGTCCTTTTTGTTTTGCCGTGCAGCGCTGTGCAATCTCTCCACAACGTAAAACATGATCAACCTGGGATGTTGGCAGCCATGCCACATTGTTTCTTGACTTTAAGGAGGTGGAGTTCTGCAATATAAAACGTGGCAGAAGCATTTACATAAGTGAAACATTTCAGTTAAGCTGACACGACAGCCATATTCATTCTTTGCAGCACTGTACTTCAGTTCAAACTACTGACTTAGCACACAAATTGTCTCCCCTCCATATATGGCAGTGCAAAGAACTGCCTTACTTTCACAGTTTGATAAATCAGGATATTGTTGTATCAGACAGTTGTACTATTTAAAATAACCTGGAGCTGATTTAAATGAATAGCCAGCTTCAGGTTACAGTTTCTGTGCTGGAGTAATGTCTGAGTCCCTTTTAGCTCTGATGCCAGTATCTGATACTATATAAAACAAGCTGGCAGGTTTCACTGCAGAGGTACTAGAAGGTTACATGAATTAAAACAGTAAATTCTGCCTGACAGTCTACCAGAGTTCACTTCTTCAGAGTGCTGTTGAAATTCATTTGGGAAAACCTGCTAAACCACATTTCTTTTTGCCTCATTCATGTTATTTCAGGCAATGCTGTGATGTCAGTGAACTGTTGACACTAAGGAAATAGGAGCCGATGCGCTTTGTGGAACCCCCCCCACCCAATTCACCTGGGAATAGGGGCCCTGATTACTTTGCATTTTATTCTGTTCTTACCTGTCTCAGTGCACTGCATTGTTCTTGTTGTACAGACACAGTCAAAAAAAAATTCTTGCTTGGAAAATTGATCCCAAGCAATTAGGAAAACCTAATGAACTAGTGGTGCATTGGGGTAGAAACTGCTTTCACAGTACCTCAGGTTACCTACTGGTAATCCCTCTTCAATCAATAGGAAGTGAGAAACCTGCAGAGAGTGACCATTGCAGCAAACCTGGAAATACACCTCAAGTGTTCATGTGTTAGTGGGGAGGGGATAGGAGTAGAGAAAGCAAATCACTCTTTGGAAACTTTAGATGTGCACAATTTCCATTGCTCACGCAGTGTTCTGTTTGTTGTAAAACATAGTGAAATGAGAGAATTTAATGGGGAGAAGTTTCTGCATGGTTAACCCTGAATAAGAACCCTGAGAACAAGAATTGCAGAAATTAGTTTATACCTTTGGAATTAGGAAGCCACCTCTCATATAACTCAACCCACAGATGGATTAATATAAGACAAAAACAAAAAATGCTGGAAACACAACAGGTCAGTCAGCATCATAGAATCATAGAAACTTACATCTCAGGAGACTATTAGGCCCATCATGTCTGTGCTAGCTCTTTGAAAGAGCAATGGTGCGCAGACCCACATTTTTGTTTTTTTGTTCATAACCCTGTAAGTTCCTCATCCTCAAGTACCTTTCCAACTCCATTTTAAAATGATTTATGGAATCAGCTTCAGAATGAAAAATTAAGGAGGACAGGCAAATTAATGGAATCAGGAAAAACTGGTGGGGAAATAAATGCATTGGAAAAAACAGACACAGAAACACATACACACACACACACACACACACAAGTTATGAGTGTAGTGATGCAACAGTTCACCTTGGTCACATAATGAATAAAAGCATTAAGATATTCAAGAAACAGGTGTTTAATGGGTGGAACATTCAACTGTTTTTAGATTATAAGAGCTTTTATAAGTATATAAAAAGGAAGAGAGTAGCTAAAGGAGACGTTGATCCCTGAGAGGCAAAGACAGGATAAATCATCATGGGGAATGAGGAAATGGCACAGGCATTGAACAAATATTTTGTGTCTGTCTTCACCGTAGGAGGCACAAGTTACGTACCAGAAATATGCAGTAACCTAGGGGCTAAAAAGAGTGAGGAAATTAAGGAAGTTGACAGACGAGAAAAAGTATTAGGGAAACTTGAGGGACTAAAATCTGACAAGTCCTCGGGACTAAATGACCTACACCATAGGGTTCTAAAAGAGATAGCTGCAGAGATAGTGGATGCGCTGGTTATGATTTTCCAGAATTCCTTAGATTCAGGAATAGTCCCATCAGATTGGAAGTTGGCAAATGTTACACAACTTCTTAAGAAAGAAGGTAGAGAGAAAACAGGGAACTACAGGCCACCTAGCCTAGCATTAGTCGTTGGGAAAATGCTGTAAACTATTATTAAAGAAGTCTTAACATTTCACTTGGAAAAGCATTGTATGATTAAAACAAGTCAGCATCATTTTACTAAAGGGAGATCCTATTTGACAAATTTATTAGAGTTTTTTGAGAATGTAACTAATAGGGTTGTTAAAGGGGAACCAGTAGATCTAGTGTACCTGGATTTCCAAAAGGCATTTGATAAGGTGCCACATAAAAGATTAATAGGCAAGATAAGGGCTCATGGTGTTGGAGGTAATATATTAGCATGGATAGAGGATTGGTTAACAGACAGGAAGCAGAGAGTGGGCATAAATGGGGCATTTTCATGTTGGCATGCAGTGAATAGTGGGGTGCCGCAAGGATCAGTGCTGGGGCCTCAGCTATTTACACTCTATATTAATGACTTGGATGAAGAGACAGAGAGTAATGTATCTAAGTTTGCTGATGATACAAAGCTCAGTGGAAAGGTAAGCTGTGGGGAGGACACAGAGAGGCTGCAAAGAGATATAGACTGGTTAAGTGAGTGGGCAACAAGATGGCAAATGGAGTATAATCTAAGGAAGTGTGAAGTTGTTCTCTTTGGTCGTAAAAATAGAAAAGCAGAATCTTTTTTAAAAGGTGTGAAACTGGTAAGTGTTGATGTTCAGAGAGACTTGGGGGGTGGGGGGGGGGGGGGGGTACTCGTACAAGGAACGCACAAGGTTAACATGCAGGTGCAGCAGGCTATTAGGAAGACAAATGGCATGTTGGCCTTTATTGCAAGGGGATTGGAGTACAGGAATAAAGAAGTTTTACTCAAATTGTACAGGGCTTTGGTGAGACCGCACCTGGAATACTGTGTGCAGTTTTGGTCTCCACATTTAAGAAATAATGCACTTGCACTGGAAGCAGTGCAGTGAAGATTTACTAAATTAGTCCCTGTGATGAGGGGGTTGTCCTATGATGAGAGGTTGAGTAAGTTGGGCCTATATTCTCTGGAGTTTAGAAGAATGAGAGGCAATCTAATTGAGACATACAAGATTATGAAAGGGCTTGATAGGGTAGAAGCTGAGAGATGGTTTTTGCTGGTTGGGGAATCTAGAACGCGGGGCACAGTCTCAGGATAAGGGGCCAATCATTCAGGGCTGAGATGAGGAGAAATTACTACACTCAAAGGGTTGTGAATCTTTGGAATTCTCTACTTCAGAGGGTTGTGGATACTGCATCATTGAATACATTTAAGGCTGGGATAGATAGATTTTTGGTCTCGCAGGGAATCAAGGGTTATGGGGAGTGGGCAGGAAAGTGAAATTGAAGCCCAAGATCAGCCATGATCGTATTGAATGGTGGAGCAGGCTCGATAGGCCAAATGGTCTACTTCCGCTCCTATTTCTTGGGCTCTGTGTGTTCACTTGCGGGAGTTTAAAATGGGCAGTAACAGAGTGGTCGCAGGTTATAAACCCCACCCAAAATTCCTTCTCATTGAAGTCAATGGAAATACACAAGCTCCATCAGCATCTGATTCACAATCGATTGTAGACCAAGGCTACAAAAGAAATATATATGGCACATAAGCATAGTACAAGAGAAACAATATTTTGATCAGAACTTTTGAGGCAAGGTCTACAATCTCTTTTCAGGTGCTCATAGAACTTTTGATTTTAGTTTAAAATCACAAAGGGGTTATTTTGGTGAAAGGGTGAAAATAGGCACTATGTGGGTACTGGGCTAATAAGGCATACCTCTTTGAAAGCCTGGTGTTAGCCTACAGTTTTAAGGCTAATTGATGATTACCATTATTTAGACAGGCCTGGAGACACAAAAACAGACTCCTGCAGGTTCAGCACTTAAGCACTGTTTAGAAGCAATTTTCGTGGAGTGATATGTAGCCTCTACACATCTACTTCCAGTGAAGGTGTGGAGTACATTGGCTGACACACAGTGGAATGTTTCAGGATGGTTCAGGGACTGGGAGAGAGGATGCATATGTTCTTCGACGCGACAGTGGAGGTCCAGAGGCGGAGGGACGTCCTGTACCTGCAAAAGGAGCTGGGGAAAGGAGTTCACTTGCCCTCCTGTCCCTCTCTCCTGCAATAGCTCATGCTGTTCTGCCTGGCCTCATCTCCTTCCATTCCACAATCAAACCGAAAGGGTACCCTAGCAAGATTACTATGACCAATCATTCTCTCTCTCCTGGAGACTCCTCTCGGGTCTCCAATAAGGTAAAGTAGCACAGTACTCACACTCTATAGGTGAAATCCTCAGTGAATTTCCAGGAAAAATGTTGAGATGTTGGTGAAGTCTTGAGAAAGTACTCCACAAAGTCTCCTGACATGTCTCAAAGGTTTTCTGCAAACCGCCAGCAAAAATTGAACAATGAAAGCTGAGCCTGGCTTTAAGTAGTACTCAGAATCCTAAGTAATGACTTTTTTACTCCTGTTAGGTTGGTCACTGTTAAGAGAGGTTATTATTTGAAGTGCTAGCCACCAAAACAGTGTGCAGCTTCTTTAATGGGCGCTCGCGAACAATTTAATTGTCAATTAGAGAATCAGGGCAGCTTTTCCTAGCATGCACTTCAACTCCTTTACCAAGATGCAGTCTTAAACTAAAGGCAAGCTAAACTGTCGTTGCAGCTTAAGATCCCATCTTGGCCACCTCAAAGACTCTTTAGCGCCTAAAATATATGGGGTAAATCACCGCCTATATATGAAGACAGATGGGACAATTTTCAACTTCTGAGTCCCCAAACATCAGATCACTGCCAGCTTTCTCGAGGTCTGCACAGAATTGGCCACACTCTTCCCTCCAGACTTGAATTCCTGGTTGGTTCAGTGTCCAATTTCCCACCCTCTCATACCCAGCGAGCTGTAGTGGGTTAATTGCTTACTGGCAGTGTATTCATGAAGTTGAGGTTACAATCAGATCAGCCATGATCTTATTGAATGGCGGAGCGGGCTCGAGGGGCCGAATGGCCTACTCCTGCTCCTAATTCGTATGCCTCATGCCAGCACTAGCGGGCACCTGTTTCAGATGGAAGTTGAATATCGTCCCCATTATATGTCAAGGATAGTCAGCATGGACTTAAGGGTAGGTCATGCCTGATTAACTGGATTGAATTTTTTTGAGGAGATGACAAGTAGGGTTGATGAGGGCAGCAGTGGGGTGGATATGGTCTATATGTATTTTAGCAAGGCTTTTGACAAAGACCCACATGGCAGGCTGGTCAAAAAAGTAAAAGCCCTTGGGATCCAAGGGACAGTGGCAAATGGATCTAAAATTGGCTTAGTGGCAGGAAGCAAAGGGTGATGGTTGACTGGTGTTTATTCAGCTGGAATGCTGTTAGCAGAGTGATTACGCAGGGCTTAGTTCTCAGTCCCTTGCTTTTTGTAGTTTATATTAATGATTTAGACTCAAATATAGGGGGCATGATAGAGAAGTTTGCAGATGATACAAAAATTGGCTTTGTGGTTGACAGTGAGGAGGAAAGCTTTAGATTGCAAGAAGATATAGATGGTCTAGTCAGTTGGGCAGAAAAGTGAAACATGGAATTCAATCAGGAGAAGTGTGAGGTAATGCATTTTGGGAGGTGCAACAAGGCAAGGGAGTGGAGGAACAGAGGGATCTTGGACTATATATCCACAGATCCTTAAAAGTAGCAGGACAGGTTGATAAAGTGATTAAGAACGCATGTAGCATGCTTTCCTCTATTAACCAAGGCATAGAATATAAGAGCAGGGAGGTTATGCTAGAACTGTATACAACACTAGTTAGATCACAGCTTGAGTACTGCGTACTGTTCTGGTCACCACATTACAGGAAAAATGTGCTTGCAGTGAAGAGGGTGCAGAGGAGATTTATGAACATGTTGCCGGGACTGGAGAATTTTAGCTATGAGGAAAGATTGGATGGGCTTGGGTTGTTTTCCTCGGAACAGAGGAGGCTGAGGGAGGACTTAATTGAGGTGAATGAAATTATGAAGGGCCTAGATAGAATAAATAGGGATGACCTAATTACCTTAGCAGAGGAGTCAAAAACCAGGGGGCATTGATTTAAAGTAATTGTTAGAAGGATTGGAGGGGGGATGAGATAACATTTTTTCACCCAGAGGGCAGTAGGGACCTGGAACTCACTGCCTCAAAAGGTGGTAGAAGCAGAAACTTTCACCACATTTAAAAAGTACTTGGATGTCTACTCGAAAAGCCATAGCCTGAAGGGCTATGGACCTAGTGCAGGAAGGTGGGATTAGGCTGGGTACCTGTTCATTGACCGGCATGACATGATGGGCTGAATGGCTTCCTTCTGTATCATAAGGTTTCTATGGTTTCTATGAAATGTGTGCACGTATATTGACACTTCTCGTAGCATTATTTTTGCACAGGCAAATTTGCTATATTTCCAGCAATGAATATTGACTGTTATATATTCCCCGATTACAGGACTAATCACTGTAATACTATATAGACACACATGCAGCGTGCAACACCAGTTCGACGCACGCGCAGATGCTAAAGAAAATGTGTTGTATGCATTAGACTGAAAATATCACTTTAAGCCAAAACATATTTGGCACATAGAAAGCTTTTTTGACCCATATTAATTTAAGATATAATGTCTATTGTTAATGAAATAGAAGCTGTGCATTGTAACACAGAATATTATTTTGGTCTCTGGAACTTAGCCTCCGAGGACTTTTGGCTATCATTACCGTTGGCCTATAGCCAGAAAATTTAAATTGTAAACTTTGTTTTTAAGAACTGTGCATGCACAAGCTTGAAAAAATCCCCATTGCCTTCTGTGCACTGAATTCTGTTTCACACTATAAGCAGGTTAAATTTAGAGTAAAAGAATATTGCATTAAATTTAATTGCCAATCCACTTGTAATTTTTGTGATAACTCGAGAAAATAAAATTGTGGCATTAATGGCATTCTGGGGGCACATGTATTATTGTTGCTTTTAAATAATGAATCTATTTATTGGCTATAGAACTAATAATTGTACAGGTAATGATCAAATTCCAAATATTTTCTTCTGCTTCTTTGTCTGGAGGGAACGCAGTATTATCTAGTGTCAACTTGTAGTCAACAGCTATGCAGACCTATCAAAAGATACAAGAAGGCCTAATTAACCCAAGGAATTCCCAGGTGAATGGAGGCTGGTAATGGCTTTGTAAGCACCTAATGAAGCTTTCATGAAACCTCTTGAAATCAGCGAACAGCTCTTAATCACATTTATAGAGCATGACCCCAGAGACAATAGCTGAATCTCTTTCTTTCTTGCAATACTTTTCCCCTTCGACTTAGTTCAGTCCAAAAGAATCAACATGGGCAAGAATGCAGAGTTCAAGCAGGTTCTGCTGCAATTACAAAATTGCTTAGCATTACAGTTACCTGGTGTTATAATGCTGTCATAGTGTTTTTTACATCAACGTTTATCATTCTGTTGATGTTTGCGTCATAAGTATTTATGAGGTGCAAGTGGGCTGCCATGCAGCTGTTGTATTCTATGGAATCTTGATTGACCTACTGATGGAAAGTTAGATTCCTAACTTCAAAAAAATTCGAAATCAGATTAGGCCACCTTATGGCAGTTCTCTGGTAAAGCATAAGAGAGCTAGGGCTGGATTTTACCAATCCCACGATGTCGGGCTCCGTGGCCGGGGTGCCGGAATATGGGTCTGGCAGCGGCCCGCCACGGAGGCCGATGCTGCGAGAGCCCAGCCTAATCCTCCTGGCAGCGACGAAGCTCTGTGGAAGCCCCTCTGCCGCTGGGCAACGAGAACAGCATTTCAATAATTAGTAAATTTAAATAAACTTACCTGAAATCTTCCAGGCCCGCCGCAATCTTTGATGCGGCGGCCAGCACTCCCGCACCTACGATTCCCCTTCCGGGGAAAGCCGGCAGGACACTGGTGGGGAGGGGGAGGAGTTAAAATTTTCATTCCAGGGTTGGATGGGGTCAAATAAACGTAATGGGTGTAGGGGATGAGGGGATGGTGGGAAAGGGTGAACTTTAAACTTTGTGCAGTTTGGGGGTGGGGGGTGGGGGGTAGGTCAGATTTAAAATGATGGGGGAGGGGCAAATCGTTAATGTAATTGTTATGGGGGGGTGGGAAAGAGGCGTTAGAAATTTATGGATAAACTTTGGTGGGACACCGCTTTAAAAATTCAATTGACTGGCAGGGCTGACTGCCCTTTTAAAATGGCACCAACGCCTGAACACAGGCAGCTGATGCCATTTCCGGGGAGGACAGCCTGCCCCCTCCACGTGATTGTGGGGGTGGGGCTGCCCGACTATTTAAATGAGCTGCCGCGCGGGAGATTGCGGCGGCTCTTCGGCGTGCAGGCTGCTATTTTTTGAGCTCGCTGCCGAGATCAACGGCGGCCTCTTAAAATCCAACCCCGAGAGAGGAGGGGAGAGCAGGAATAGGAGTGAGGAGAGAAATACTGACAGGACCAGCTCTACAGCCCATATGTAACGTGCATCTCCTGCAAGACAATCACAAGGCTGAATTGACAAGAGCTTTGAACACACTCCCTCGACCTAATTCTCAAGTTAAATGAGAATTGATTGCACCAATAGTACCAACATAAAAGACAGATCAAAATATAGGAAGTGTTTTGAGAAACAACTGCTTATTTTTTAAAATAGTCTTTTGCTTTTGTTTTCTGCCTGTGAACCGATACAAGTTTCAAAAATTGCAAATTTTAAAAAAGAGACTACCCAACTTCTGTTGCTCTATGCGAAACACAAGAATCATAGGAACTTTATTCCCTATGTGCTTGCATGGGGAATTATTCCAACACAATTGGCAATGAACGTGAATACATTAATGAAGCTACCAAATTGTAACTTTATTATTAAAACAGTTGCACCAGCATTTCAACAACTTATATTGTTTTACACTTCTCATCTGCAAGATGATGTCTCAAAAGCACTTTGCATTGAAGATAAAACAGTAGATGTCAAGCAAAAGGGCAACTAGCTTTGAATAGTATGGTAAGGCAAAGTTATAGTCAGAGAAAAGGGTTTTGAATGCAAAAACAGAGGGACCTTGTTGGGGGGTTGCAGGAGGCAGGAGTGTAATAGCTGAACAAGCAGCTAGTATTGTGAGCAGAAGAAGTGCAGGACAATGGATATTCCAGTGTTATAGGAATGTGGGATGTGTACAGCAACAACTTTCATTTATATAGTGCCTTTAACATAGTGAGCAGAGATGCAAAGTTGAAGGGGATTACTCAAGTAGGGTCAACTCTCTGGGCAATGGTGAGCTGGTGGAGCTTCAAGAGGACAGGGCGATAAGAACATGGGACTTCAAGGGAGTAAGGATACAGGCTGTCATATTTTGATGGAGCTGTAACATGCAAATGGTTGAGGCTGGATAGGAAAGTATTGGAAAAGTTAATATTTGGCTGAAGAAGTCATGGTTGAGGCAGCAATGGTGAAAAGTTGAGGGCAGAGGTTTCAGGAGCTGGAAGGAAGTGGTTTTGGTAGCCGAGAAGATGTGGAGGATATAGAGCTGCCTAATTTGCCTCCTTATATCTTGGTTTTCAAGTAATCTACAACTGCAGTTTAAAATTTCCAACTATCTAGCCTTTGGTCCACCATTCATCATTTCTGTTACTATGGATCTGCTCAATCACACTCTCTCCTCCCTTTTTGATGCACTTGTGCCCATTAAAACTATTATTCTTTCTCAGACCAGAGCAGATCCTGCTGTCTTGCCAAAACTATTCACTATTCCAGAAACATCATGGAATACAAAGATAACCCCAGGCTTCTCTTCTCCACTACAAACCATTTTTTTAAATCCTTCTCTCCTGTCTGCTCCACCATCACCTCCAACAACATGAGGAGTTCATGGGCTTCTTTGTTATTCCTTACACCGACCTCTTTGACCAGGCTTTTGGTCAACTCTCCTCATATCTACTAATGTAGCTCAGTGTCAAATTTTGTTCAATGATGTTTTTATGAAGCACCTTGGGATATTTTGCGATGTAAAAATCGAAGCCCTCAATACCAATGCACCGAGCATATTAAAATAAATGTTAGCAGTGCAGTATAACAACATTTTTTAAGGAAAAACAGTTTTTGAATTTGAGTGATGGAATAGATCTCAAAGTGCCAAAGCCATGTTTAGCTTCTATATTTATACTTAAGCCAATAAATATTAAAATTAAACTCATCTGATCCTTTATAGCTGATAGTAAAATATATTACTGCCAGGAAGAGTCAGGTTGAAGGTTCAGTCCAGACCTGTGGTCTCTTATTGTGAATTTACACAGCAAGAATAGAGGCCATCCATAATTGTCATTGTTTGAACAAGAGCACTCAGTTGTGCAGGAGGAATAGTTATTGCTTTGTATACAGCATTATGTAAGCATTAAGCTGATCAATTTTCACAATTTTTACAGTGCTCTTTTTGGATTGAGGACAGGAGTTGTAAACTAAAGAGTGTTCTTTGTACTCATGATAAAGATGATAATTATGGATGGTCCCTAGCACAGTGTGGCTTTGTTCTATCGTTATGTTAAAAGTATGGTGAAGTTGAACTGGTTAATCCAAAACAAGTCTGGATTAGTTTCATATTCATGGTTCAGTGTTTTTTTTTACATTTTACCCAGGCTACAGCAGGCTCTGCCCTATGGAACCACTCTTTAGATGGCATACATAAAAACACCTGGGTGCCTGACTGAAGTGAGCAGCTGTGTTTTAATAACTTAGACAAAACAATAGAGATCATATGTAGCTCTAACAAAATAGAACTACACACTTTGTTGTGAGAATATACTTTTTAAACAAACTTTTCAAATGATTTTACATAAAAACTGCACTTGAAGATTTCATTCAAAATGTATTCCAAAATACTCCAGTGTAAAGCATGCATGATCTTATAATCCATCTCAATATGAATGAGCAATATATGTCCTCTAAGGGTGCCTATAAATAATCTTAAATATTTAATATTTCCGGACATTTTCAAAGTTTCTCACATTTTGAAAATTTGGAGATACACATCTCTTACAAAGCCATGTGACAATATTATAATCAAACGTTTAATTTCTCCCAACTCCCAATGCGGCCAAACCTCCCGACTGCATTAGACAGAGCAGAGCACTTGGCAGGCAATTGCACTAGTCTTACTTCAATTCCATGTAAAATAATGGAATTCTTTATCAGGAGTAAATCTGAAAATCAGCAATAAAGTACTAAACTAGTTAACAGGACTCAGAATGGATTCTGAAGGGGAAAATCCTGCCTGAGCACCCTTCATCAACAAATTTGGTAAAGTGACAACTGAAGTGGACTGTGGCAGACCCTATGACATGGTGTAACTTGAGTTCCAGATGATAAAGTCCCACATAAAAGGCTATTCATTAAACTTAAATCTGCAGGAAATCAGGGTAAACTCTCAATGAAATAAGAAAGTAGCAGAAGGGTAGGAAACAAGTGCTCATCAGATGAATTTTTTCATCTTTTTCACCCAAAGGATGGTGGGTGTCCGGAATTTGCTGCCAGGAATGGTGGTGAGGGCAGAAACCCTCAATTCTTTTAAAAGGTACCTGGACGTGTACCTGAAGTGCTGTAAGATGCAAGGCTATGGACCAGGTGCTGGAAGGTGGGATTAGATTGGGCAGCTAGTTTTTTTTTCAGCTGGCACAGACATGATGGGCTGAATGGCCTCCTTCTGTGCCGTAATTGTTCTATGGTTCTATGAGTTGTACAAGAGTTGGTGGAAGGGGCGGCTACTCATTGGATACCTTAGGGTTCATTACTGGGACTAGTACTATTTTAATTTACATTAATGACCTAGATTCAGAAACTAAATATACAGTAGTCAGATTTGCAAATCGTACAAAACCAGAAAGGGCAGTGGAAACGACACGAGTATGTTCAGAAATGACAGTATGAATCAGACAAAATATGAAAGTGGGCAGATCAATGAAGAATTAAATTTCTTGCAGATAAATGTAAAGTTATACATAGTAAAGAAAAAAAAAGATGACATGCATATTCCATGAATGGTGTTGATATTGTTGAGGATGAAGTCAAAGGAGACCTAAGAGTCTTAATAGACTCAACACTAAATATGTCCAACCAATGCAGAGCAGCAATCATTAAAGCTAAAAGGATGTTGAACTATCTAGCCAAATGTCAGGAGCTAATGTTCACATTATACAATTCACTGGTTAAACTGCATCTTGATTACTGCATCCAATTCTGGTCACCAAGAAATGAGAGACATTCAAGCACTGGAGGCAGTGGAGCGAAGAGGCACAAGGCTGATTCCTGCACCGGTGGTCTGAATTGTGAAAAAAGATTGGATAAACTTAGAGGAAGTATCTGAAAGATGATCTTCAATGTATATAAGATTTTTAAAGGATTGGAGAAAGCTTACCCAGAATATTATTTTAAATTAAAATGTGGTAGCAGTTCAAGGGTACACCGGTTCAAGCTAGTTAAAGATAATTTAGGACTGATGTCAGGAAATTCTTCTTCACAGAAATAGAGATCAAATATGCAGAATAAATCTCCAGATATAGTATTGGAGGCTGAAGCCTTTGAATCATTTAAGCAATTGGAGGCTACAATAGCTAGGGCCTAGGTGATGGGGGGTGGGTGCACGGATGGTGGTGCAGCAGTACACATATTTCTCTGGATGGATGAATTAAGTTGGGTTGAATGGCTGTCGTCATCTGCAACTATGATCTTGTGAAGTTTGCAAGCACTATCATTAGTGTGAAATTCTCCAGATAAATCGGAAACTTGGAAAATATTTTCACTATATTCACTTCTATGCTCTGTAGGTTGCCTTCAGAAGAGAAATGAGCCAATTCAAGAACAATGCTGAAGGAACAAGAGAATTTCTTTTCTAATTTAACACACTGAAACCTGGCCCTCTAGTCCCTATAATTAAATAGTCGCATCTCCTAAGCAGGCATTTTAGAGTCAGTAAGTTCTCATTGAATTTAATAGGAGTGGCACTTCTGCTAATACAGCAAAATCACTGGTTATAAGTGAAAGGAAAGAGAGCCTACAACTTCTGTAGGAGGGATGTCCAGCCTGTTGCCACAACCCTTGGTAATCAGCCATGAGTCCACGCAAATCAGTTCTGTTTGTATTTGCATTTATTTGCTGGTTTGTCTTTTTTAATTTTGTGAGCCTGTAATTTTGGAAAAGGCTTTTTCCAGCACCATTATCTTATTGACAAATAAGTGATATATCAAACCAATGTCCATTAATAGCTGAAAATATGTATAATATAATGGATACAATTGATTTAAACATATTTAGTTCTCATGGATCCAATGGTACAGATATACCTGACCCATGTGACAGGGTTTCAAATTGTCATTGAGGGTGGGAATGTGGACGGGCAGTCGCTTAATTCGCCCCTTCAGTTGGTGTGCCAGTTTCACGTTGGGAAACCGGCATGCTCAGATTTTGCATGGTGCTGACAGGAGGCGGAAGAGGCAATCTGCCCACTCTGTGTAATTGGCCAATTAGGCATCTAAGTGGGCTTGTTGGCAGCTTGTTTAAGGGCCAGACTTGGATTTTGGTTCCAAGGGGTGGGTTTGATGTGCTGTCAGAACCACCACAGGGAGGTGGAGGCAGTGACATAGTGGGGAGTGATCGGAATGGTGGGACAGAGGCATGAGGCAGCAATGAAAGAGGAAGGGTGCGAGATGGTCCTCATTCGCAGACAAGCAGTTGTGCTCAGGTAATTATAGACCGGTGAGCCTGACGTCAGTGGTAGGGAAGCTGCTGGAGAAGATACTGAGGGATAGGATCTATTCCCATTTGGAAGAAAATGGGCTTATCAGTGATAGGCAACATGGTTTTGTGCAGGGAAGGTCATGTCTTACCAACTTAATAGAATTCTTTGAGGAAGTGACAAAGTTGATTGATGAAGGAAGGGCTGTAGATGTCATATACATGGACTTCAGTAAGGCGTTTGATAAGGTTCCCCATGGTAGACTGATGGAGAAAGTGAAGTCACATGGGGTCCAGGGTGTACTAGCTAGATGGATAAAGAACTGGCTGGGCAACAGGAGACAGAGAGTAGCAGTGGAAGGGAGTTTCTCAAAATGGAGACGTGTGACCAGTGGTGTTCCACCGGGATCCGTGCTGGGACCACTGTTGTTTGTGATATACATAAATGATTTGGAGGAAAGTATAGGTGGTCTGATTAGCAAGTTTGCAGACGACACTAAGATTGGTGGAGTAGCAGATAGTGAAGGGGACTGTCAGAGCATACAGCAGAATTTAAATAGATTGGAGAGTTGGGCAGAGAAATGGCAGATGGAGTTCAATCAGGGCAAATGCGAGGTGATGCATTTTGGAAGATCCAATTCAAGAGTGAATTATACAGTAAATGGAAAAGTCCTGGGGAAAATTGATGTACAGAGAGATTTGGGTGTTCAGGTCCATTGTTCCCTGAAGGTGGCAACGCAGGTCAATAGAGTGGTCAAGAAGGCATACGGCATGCTTTCCTTCATCGGACGGGGTATTGAGTACAAGGGTTGGCAGGTCATGTTACAGTTGTATAAGACTTTGGTTCGGCCACATTTGGAATACTGCGTGCAGTTCTGGTCGCCACATTACCAAAAGGATGTAGATGCTTTGGAGAGGGTGCAGAGGAGGTTCACCAGGATGTTGCCTGGTATGGAGGGCACTAGCTATGAAGAGAGGTTGAGCAGATTAGGATTATTTTCATTAGAAAGACGGAGGTTGAGGGGGGACCTGATTGAGGTGTACAAAATCATGAGAGGTATAGACAGGGTGGATAGCAAGAAGCTTTTTCCCAGAGTGGGGGATTCAATTACTAGGGGTCACGAGTTCAAAGTGAGAGGGGAAAGGTTTAGGGGGGATATGCGTGGAAAGTTCTTTACGCAGAGGGTGGTGGGTGCCTGGAACGCGTTGCCAGCGGAGGTGGTAGACGCGGGCACGATAGCGTCTTTTAAGATGTATCTAGACAGATACATGAATGGGCAGGAAGCAAAGAGATACAGACCCTTAGAAAATAGGCGACATGTTTAGATAGAGGATCTGGATCGGCGCCGGCTTGGAGGGCTGAAGGGCCTGTTCCTGTGCTGTAATTTTCTTTGTTCTTTTGTTCTCAGTTGTGCAGCGATAAGAAATATCCTGCATTTCTTTGCACTCTGGACAAGGGCTTTTGTTGGGGGGCGGATTAGTGGGTGTGCGTTTGATGTCAGGATTGGGGGGTGCAGAGAGGTTTTCAGACAGACTCCACTGTCCAATCCCAACAAAGGAAGGGTGTAGGAGGAAATGGGATCGAGCTTCTCTCAGCTTGGCCTGACCAGCAATGAGGAGCAGCATCTGCCACAGCAGAGGCAGACCCCTGGACAGCAAGGGAGCAGGGCTAAGGAAGGAGGAGCTGGGAGTCTCCAGAGTCTGCACTTAACACAATCTTCACCAGCACACTCCATTGCTCTGCCAACCCTCACTTCCCATTCTCCTATGTTTTTCCAACATGAAATGGAAACATACAAGTAAGCCTTTGTGCAGCAACTTTCCTAGTGCTTCATTGCTTATTATAAAAGCCCAAGTGACCCACAAAGTGACGTTACTGACACAGTGGCATCTGATGATGGTCATTCCTACGAGGTGCTACCCCGCAGTTGAGAATGAGGTGGAGGCAGGCTGATCGCTCATACCTGTCTGGGACTGAGATGCCTGTGACAGTCATCCTCATCATGATGCTGCTGGGTATGCACCTCCAAAGGCTGCTGTACTGGCAATGATCCTGGGGTGGCCTCTGTCACAGGGCATGACTTCATAGATGCTGCATCTATCAGAGGAGCCATGGGTGATGATGATGGAAATCCGTGAGGGATGGCCCCCTCATCACCATCTGTTGCCTTCTCAGTATTTTCATGGTGTCCACGATCACTGGAAGGGACTACCAGCTAGGGCACAGCTGATATCCACTCCATGCCTCTCTGCCCCATTAGCACCACTGACTGGTCGTGCTGCTGAGTCTATCATGCATCCTCTGCATATCAGTGCGCTGTTCCTGCATCCACTCTGGGTGATGCCACATTTGGCTCTCCATGGGGTTTGCTCAATGTAGGAGCTCATGTGCTCAAAGCACTGAGTCATTGTGGAGCACATGAGATGAATGAAATCCTTCATTATCACCCCATGGCTCTGCAGAGCCTCAGGTAACTCCAACATGTGAACACACATCTCACACTGGTTCTCCAGGGAGAGCCACCTGTTTGCTGACACCTGAGGTAATGCATCACTGAGCAGGGCTGTGCATCCCCTCCATTCTCCGAGGAGTACTGGCCACAGCCGACACTGCCTTCCTCTAATTTTGCTGCTCTGGCGTAATGTGTGCTTCACCCTATGCCACCTTCTCTAATAAGATGCGAGGACCCACTGAGGTGCGAGTGTCTGTGCTGGTGGAGGGTGTGCTGGTAGATGTGACAGTGCAGGCTTTGATGTCTCTTCCTCCTCTGATTCCTCAGGAACTTTTTCTCTGAGTGTGAACTCCTGTCCCTCTGTGAGAGACACAAGGGAAGACGGTGATGAGAGATCGGAACAATCAACAGATGCTTCTGCTGCTTAACATAAGATGGCATGCATCCCCTGAACATGGAGATGTTGATATCTTTTCACCCTGGCTGCAGTGGACTCCCGCTTCTCCATCCCCAGCGTCCCTGTGGATGGACACTCTGGCCGTATGAAGAGCACGCTCCTCGAATCATGTTAGTACTGCAAGCTGGAGCACCCAACCATCCAGTTGTGCCCTCTCGTTCCCCCAAGTGTTCAACTCACCTTTGGCCTCCAAGCTGAAGAACGATGCCATTCCGACAATGCCTCCCTTTCTCGCCACTTGCATCTTTTCATTCACAGAAGATAGTACAGTCTGCACTCCAGCCTTCTGACCAGTGGCACTAGCATTCTGACCTATGCTGGTGACTGCTGACTGGGAGATGTACCATCTAGGTCTCTCTTGGCACTCACCTTGCCAGATCTGAGAAGGTCATTGAAGCATTTCTGGCACTGCACCCAGTTCCTCCTCACCACTCCTCTGCTGCTGACCACATATGCCACCTCCAGCCATGCCCCGTTGATGAGTCTTGCAGGCCTTCTGTTGCCACTGGCAAGGAAGAGAATGCTCCTGTGCACAGTCACCACTTCCAGCAGCAACTCCAGCGAGTAATCAGCAAAATGGGGGGGGGGGGGGGGGCTGCCATGGCATGGAGATTCACACTTCCCACTGCCCTCTATTCAGGTTGTGCTTCTATCTTTTGGATGAACTACAGCCTCAGCAATGGTTGCCATCTGCCTTTTTAAATCAAGTCTGCTACTGCCTCAGTCCCACCTCCTTCCTGTGTCTGCCGCTGCTAATTGGGTGGTGAACGTGACTCCAGGCCAATTAAGCTCTCGCTGATTAAAAATTGCGACACGTGCACATTTCCGCATTGGCGCAGGATTGGGACTTGGAAGCCATAGCGACATTAAGGTTCCGACTGCAATTTGAAATCGTACCCATGAAGTCAAAAGTTTGAATACCCCCATTCCATAACATCCCATTTAATATTTTGGTGAGGAATGGCCATTTAAATCTTGAAATTATAATCCTGCAAATCTTAATTGTTTCATTATTTACTATTCACGTGTCTACTGTAACTAGGAGGATCCAAATAATCTTTAATTTTATGATCAGTAGATTAAACTTGATTTGGGAAGGATTTTCACCAGCTCAAATATATATTTAGACCATTTTTAAAATATTTTATATTTCGTCTGTATGACTGCTCTGCTACTGTTCTGTGTCAAATTATACATTTTGACACCAGTTAAGTGGTAAGCATATAAATCAGATGGCAGGAAATTTCTGACAAAATTATGAAGTATTTAAGTGATTAATTGATAAAAGCTGAATGCATACTGTACCTTGCAGTTCTCACGTCAGTGATAGTGCCATGAGGTAACTGAAGTAGCACTGGTGCTTTTGGAGGTCACTGTTGTAGGCAACTCTGGAAGCCCCAGCACTACCAGTGGCAAATGAAAGTATTGCCTTTGGCAATGCTTGATACTATTTTCTCTTACCACACAGGACAGAGCACTGAGCACACCCATACAGAGTGGAAATGTAATATTCACAGCCATTGGGTAAGCTTTAACAGGCAGAAAGTGAAAGTCACGTAATGTGCCTTTGAACCAATTGTACAGTTCATTTAACAAATACGGTGTGGATTCCACAGCACCAGCAGCTGAGGGCATTCAGAAACCTTCTGTTCTTAGTGTGGTTCTCTATTAGTAAAAAGAGTATAAATTGCTCTTAGAGCTTCTGCTTCACGAGAAGCTGTTGTAAAGATTCTGGACTGCTTGATGTATGTTAAGTGGATCAGACACATGCATTGCTGAAATCAAAAGGCTAACATTCACCTTTGCTTGAAAACTGAGAATTCCTCTGAAGTGCCCATATCTAGCACTGTCAATTAGTCTGGCAAGCTGTGCAAATTGATTGTGAGCCTAAAAACGGAGAGAAAAACAAGTTTATTTTTCCCTCATTCAGTTCCTACTTATCTAGTTCTGTTTGCTTTTATCACTGATAAAGTTTAAGTATTGGGCAATGGTGACCCATACAAATCAGTGTGCAGCACTTGGGTCTTGTGAAGGGCTTATCTCTGATGGTTTAATAGCTGCCTTAGTCATGCTTTGATAGTGTGTTGCTGAATTATTAAAGAGTACTTTATGCTTCAACAACAAATTCTAATTTACAGAAAAAAATTCAAGTATAATTTGAAGGCGGTTCATGTCCACCTCCGCTGGCCACCACTCATGCCCAATCTGTTGCTGAGTGTTCATTCAGTACCTACCAATATATGAATCAGTTTAGCTCTAATTACCTTTCTCCCTTGAAGGCTCATGCTAAATGATAGCTCCATAGATGTCAGTCGGCTTCCAATATGTCATGGACAGTAATGTGGCAGCATGGCCAGTGAATATTGGTAGGCTGTTCAACAGTGAGGATATGATAGCTTCACATGATCCTATTGTCCACATAAATGCGTTTTCCAGCAGAGAATCACCAGGTAACAACAAAGAACAATAAACCCTATCTGAGAATTTTACTGCCCCCCCCCCCCCCCCCCCCCCCACCACCACTAACACATTGGAAATCAACCACTTCAACTCCTACCAGGGAGTAAACAATGGACCTTTCTGATCTGTATGGTTACCATCACATAGTGAATTTGTCACTGAGGCTTCAGCGGAGCCTGGGATAGATGACAGCAGTGAGTTTGCAAACATGTGGCAACATGCTAATGTAAAGCATTGGCACATCAATGCAGTGCATCACAGAATTTGTGTTCATGGAAGTGGAAGACCAAGCATTGGGAGGAAGGAGCAATTGGAGTTACCCTTCACCTTGGATCACACTCACACCACAGATTAGTTAGGAATCAATATTGCAAGCAATGTTCCCTCTAAGCTGTGCAGCCATGCTGCAACCCACATGCACAAGTAGGCCTCTTTAAGTTACTACATGTGCACAACCATGCAAAAAAACTTTAAAGGGTCTGTGCACTATAAAACACTTAGATGACACATTGATTACAAGAGGCACTGAACCATTATTGATGTAAAAATGTTTTGAAATTACACTATCTGATGAACAGTTATCATGATAGGCTTCCTTTGCTATGCAGATGGATAGTAAAGAACATATAGCATCATTTAGAGAAGAACAGGCTGTTCTTCTGGTTTTCTGTTCGAACATTCCATTCTCAAACAGCAACATCAAAAACTGATTGGGCTGGATTTTACCTTAGGCGGACGGGAATTTGCCACCGACGTGAAAGTCAGTGGTGAAGCCGCTTCCGCCGAGCACGGGGATCCGTCCCGCATTTTATGGGTCCCCAGGCTTTAATTGTCCCCAGGCAGGACTTTCAGCCACCTGAGGGAGGAAGTCCCACCTCAGTGAGCTGCCTGCTCTTAGTCCCAGATTCACTACTGGGAGCGGTGGCCACTGCTGAGACTGCAGCCCAGCCGACCAGATGGATCCAGGAATGAAGGTAAGTTGAGCTTGCCTCACCAGGCAGATCGGTCCTTCCCTGGTGAGGCTGGAGTGGTCGTTTGGGGGGAGGGTGGGGCGTCTTGGGTCATGGGGGTGGGTTGGGAGGTGGGGGCGGCTCTCAACCCTGTGCCCGACTGCCATCCCCCCGGGGCGCGGAAAGGCTGGCAGCTATCGCTGGGCGGCCTTTCACGTGCCCAGCACACCCGCTTGCCATGGTTAAAATACCCGTGGAGGCAGGCGCGGGCCCTTAAGTGGCCACTTAAGGGCCTTGATTGGCTTTGGGCGGGCGGGCCGTTGCACCCGCCCGCCCCCCCCCCAACCCGTCCAACCCCTGTAAAGTCGACCGGAGCCAGGAACGGGGTGGGTAGGCCTCCTGGAGCCTCCCACTCAATTTTACGCAACACCCACGCCACCAACCAACCCACTGGGGCGGTGCAAAATTCAGCCCATTAACACATGGCTGTTTGCGGGATGTTATTCTGAACAAAATGGCTGCTATTTGTCTATATAAATACAGCCACTGCACAAATAATTCATTTAATGTGAAATACTTTGAAAGTTTTCAATCTGATTAGGTGTTACATATAAAAGCAAGTATTTGCTTTCATTTTTATTGTAATTTGATATTTGCTCAAGAAGTTTTCTTTTGCTTAGTCTTAGTCTGTGCAATGTTGTAAGATTTCAAAGACAGTATTTGAAACTAAGTTAGATAAAAATTTGTGTGTTTGAAGTTCTAAAGAAATCAATTGTGTGTCACACCCTCAAGCGGATGAATAACCAGCAGCACAGCAGGTATTAGGTCAGAGCGGTAAATGATGTAATAGTATGAACATAAGAACTAGGAGCAGGAGTAGACAATTCAGCCGCTCGAGCCTGCTCCGCCATTCAATACGATCACGGCTGATCTCATCTCGGCCTCAACTCCACTTTCCTGCTTAGTTTCCATTTGCTTCGTTCTGAGAGTGACCTTGAGGTATTCACACGCTTGCAAATCAAACTACAATTTAAAAATTTACCATGATATATATCAGCCAGTTGAGAGTTCATATTGACATAGTATGTTTTAAAAGGCTCGGTTTTACTTCCTTGGCATATTGAATTTGACCAAACTCAATATTTGGCTAAAATTATTATCTTAGTGCTGACTTGTTCAGATAATTCAGCACTGGGTCTTTTTTGATGTACTGTATAACTATGAAGCAGAACAAGCCTTGGAGCCAGGATTTTGTTTTGTTGGAGGTCTACCTCAGAGGAGCTAGTTAAGTGATTCAAGGTCTAGGATTTTTTTAGGGAAGGTTATTAACTACTTCGCTTCTTCTAGCAGCAGGCCAGCGCACAGGAAGGTTGTTTTTAAGATAGTGCTTTGATTAAATATTTCTAGTTTTGGAATTCCTGCATACCTGAGTCCCTTAGGTCCAAGATGCACACATGCATCTCAGGCTGGGAAAGTGGACAAATGGATGGGAGACTGCTTCACTGTTACTAACTGTGAGAATATCAGCTCCATCAACCAGCATGGTTGCCTGCTGATTAATTAGGTTTCCAACTCTGGTTGGATGCATCATGCTTGATATGTGACATTTGATCATGTGGCTTTTGGTCATGTGACAACTAATCACGTGATGTCTGATCACATTCAGCTTTCCCACAGTTTGCAAAAGTTATGCGTTTACCTCATAACGGATGGGTCCCCTGTAATTGAGTGTCTTTACTTGCAGTGTAACACTAACAGTTGTCATTCGAGAAGTCTAGAGAACAGGGAAACTGCCCATGAGCAGATGAAGGAAATACACAGGTGCAAAGCTTTACCTTTCTACTAGATTACCAGCACCATTGTCTGGGGGATTCAACTACCGTTCTTGGATACTTCAGACATCCAGGAGGGTTGAAAACCCTAATGTTACCACTAGCTGTCCCCAAAAGCCAGTTACTTCTAGCATGGAAATAATTCTGATTCAAGGCTTATGGTAATATTTAAATGAAATGAGCATTTTTTTGAAGAAATCACATAAATAGTTCTGCTGGGGAAGACAGAGTCCCAGTAGGAGCAAGGGGAACTTCATTTTTACAGAGTTTTGATCAGACCTCATGAACTTTGGGCATTAAGTGTTGTTATGAGGGCCAAGTTTCATAAATTTGGCTTATCTGAAGGGTGATCGAGTAGAGGTTTTTAAAATGATAAAATGGTTCTCAGGAGTGAAGTCAGGAAACACTTTTTTTCTCCATACGGGAGATCCAGAATCTGGAAAATCAAGAATTCTCTCCACCAAAAATGTTCTGGTTCTGGGTCAATTGAAATTTTAAAGACCGAGATGGATAGTTTTTTGTTGAGTAAAAGGTATCAGGGATATGAATCAAAGGTAGGTAAAGAGAGCAGAGGTACAGATCATCCATGATCTAATTGAATGGCGGACAGGCTTAAGGGGTTGAATGGCCTACTACTCTTCCAACGTTCCTATGAACTATCATAAACAGTTCAGAAATATCAGTATTTCAGTGCATCTTACTTATTTAGTCAGTGGAAATACAAGCTTTGTATCCCTATTGCTCTTCCCTAAAACATTAAAAATGTAACTATAATCAATACTAAAACAAACTGCTATAAGAATGCTGCAAATGAAACCATATTCACAGCTTTGAATGCAACACAAAAACAGTGGATATGATGGTAATTATCTCCACGTCTTGCAGCTTCTTTACATGTTGGGTGAAACAAAATGGTTTGCTACAGTCTGCTGTGTCTAAGCCCAGAGGTTAGGGAGGTCCAGAAAGTCCTGGTGGGACCGTGGGTTGGAGTAGCAGGGAAGATAGTATGCGGGTGCAAACTACAGGCACAAAGCTTTATTTTTCTTCCGAATTTCTAGGAGCAATGCCCATGAGATTCATCTTCCATTCCAGGAGACTCTTGGGCCAATGGCGAAAGTTGGCAACCTTAGAAAAGATGCAATGAGTGGTGGGGAGGGGGGTTTGCAGAGAGTGGGAGAAACAATTTTAAAAAGGAACTGTTTAAAATAGAAAAATGTTACAAGTACTGACCTAAAAAGATACAGAAGGCTGGTAAGAGGCTAGTTTGGAGCATAAACACCAACATGGCCACTTTGGTCAAAAAGCCTATTTCTGTGCTATACATTCCATGTAAAATGGTAGTGCTGCACCTAAAGCGCAAACAGCCATTATTTGAGAATTTTCCTGTGTTTTGCTCACCACTGCAGCCAAACCTACAAATAGAAACCTGTCCCATGATTGATCAGTAGACAGAACTCACACACGGTCTGTCAGATTCTAGCAAGAATATATGATCATCTTAGTGGCTCAGCCCTCTGTTAGAGGTCTAAGTGGTAGACCTATGGTTATGTATTACACAGGCCCTGCTTGAAAAGAAATCCCAAAAATAATAAACTGAAATTGCATTAAAGGTACACAAACTGATTGGTAGAGAAATTCAGAGTCAAACTTTATCCTGAATGATCACATTGAACAAGTTTTTGTTTTACTACTGTTTCATTACAAAATTAATTCTTTTTTTTTGATCATTTAAATATTCAGCTCTGGTTATGTTTTGCTTTTTTATCCTATTTCAGTAGCTGGCTCCACAGTAACACTTCCATTTTTTATGGGTCAACTTATATGAAATCATACCTTAGCAATGAAAGTTAATGAACTGAAAATTAACTCACCTGAACCTAAATTCTTAATTTATACTCACAGCAGGCCAAGCTCTGAGCCAGGATCAGGAATTCATAACCTTTATCTATTGTGTAGCCACAAGGTATCTTGCTGGCACGAAAACACTAAGTGCTGGAAATACTCAGCAGGTCAGGCAGCAACTGTGGAGAGAGAAGCAGAGTTAATGTTTCAGCTCTGTGACCTTTCAGACCTGAAATGTTAACTCTGCTTCTCTCTCCACAGATGCTGCTTGACCTGCTGAGTATTTCCAGCACTTCTGTTTTTGTTTCAGATTTCCAGCTTCTGCACTATTTTGCTTTTATTTTGGCATCTTGCTGGGTGCCATTTAATCCCCCAATATTCTCCCTTTCTAACCTGAAGGCACTTTTTCTTTCTAGGATACAGTTCTCAGGCAATGCTCACCCTCCAAACCTTGTCATTTTTTATGTGTGAACGAGGACAGCGACTGTCAGAAGACTATTCCAGTGTGGGGAGGTCTTTGAAGCCAAAGCTGATTTAGTCATTCCCATTTGTCTGCAGGGAGTCCCTTAGTAGCAACCAGGAACAAAATCTAGCTGATGTCCACTCCACCCACCTCCTCCATCCTTTCTTATCCTGGGGCACACTGATGGTGAATCTGGGGCCTCGCTAATGTTTATGCTACACTCTATTTACTCAGCGAGCCATTGTGATAGCTGAAAATGTCATTTGATTTCAAGCCACTGTACTGCTGATTGTTGCAATGCTTGTGTTTCACCAATGAACTCAGACTCTGCCCCGCAGTTACTCATATCAATCTGAATGTTTATTTTTGTTTGACATTCCATGTGATTTATTGAAAAATGGTAATGTAATAATGGAAATAATTGAAGGGGCATTTTTTTAAAAAAAAGCAAATTAGCCAACAAAAAAGCAAATATTTGAGGTTAAAGTGCCTCTGAATTTCCTTCACTCAGCATTATTATTTTTACTATCAGAAAACATGTGCTAATATTTGGATCACACCCTGGTGCAAAAAGCTATTCAGCCTGGAAAATTCTCCTATTTATAAAGTATTTGTTGACTTGGGCAGAACCTATTCGAAAGAGACTCATTATCTGAACCTTATGTGTTGGCCCTTCTAAACAGGAGGCAGAGAGGCCAGATAGATTTTCTTGCCATTGTTCTGTTGTCAGGAATTTCTACCTCTTAGTGCTTAGTAGGAAGCACAAACAAAATGTGATGAATGGGGGAAAATCTAATTATGTGAAGGGAGATCAATAGCCTTTCCAGCCTGAAAATAGAAGAGTTTATATATGTGATATCTGAGAGAGCTTGATACAGGAAAGTAGCACTGCATGAGGTAATGAGAAAACATCACTCATTTTAAAACTCAAAGAATGCTAATTAATATTACCATCGTTTTTTTTTATACTGCCTTTATTTATTTTGTTTAAACAGTGAGTAACAATGATATTCTCAGGAGCCTTGGTTTGAAGGCTTTATCAGACTTGTCCTCAAGAATTAGAATTACTAGTGATTGAGGATGGTGCATAGGGTTGCATTGTCTAGCAGCAAGGGTGTACACATTGATGAGCCCTTCCCTCCCTTTTCATATGTTAGTATGATAGTATCTCAAGTAATAATGCACCTTCCACCCTACTATCATTCATATAAACATTTGTTTTCCATGAAAAGAATCAGCACATAACCATAAATGCTGTGATTGTGCTTGTGATTTGATATTTTAAAAAAGCTGTATACCCAATAACAAGTAGGAATTCACTTCTCAAAGTGAAGGTGGCATACTGGTATTGTCACTGGACTAGTAACCCAACGACCCAGGTATTGCTCTGGTGACATGGGTTCAAATCCCACCACAGCAGAAGGTGGAATTTGAATTCAATTAATAAATCTGGAATTTAAAGCTAGTTTAATGATGGCCATGAAACCGTTGTCAATTGTTGTAAAAACCCATCTGGTTCACTAATGTCCTTGAGGGAAGGAAATCAGCTGTCCTTACCTGGTCTGGCCTACATGTGACTCCAGATCCACAGCAATATGGTTGACTCTTACATGCCCTCAAAATGGCCTAGCAAGCCACTCAGTTTGAGGGCAATTAGGGATGGACAATAAATGCTGGCCTGGCCTGTGACGCCCACATCCCATGAAAGAATTTTAAAAAGCCTACGGGGGTAATTTTACGCTCTCGCCCATAGTGGGTTTGGATGTAGGGAGATCATGTAATCAGGTGGGATGGTGGCGGGTCCCTCCCCGCCACCTTCCCGCCTCTGCCAAAATATGCCTGGGGCAGGAAGGCCTGTGAATGGTCATCCTGCCCCATCGCCAAATGAGGCTCATAAGTGGGCAATTAATGCCCAATTAAGGGCCTCATCCTGCCATCGCCGCAATTAACCCAGCGGCGGGCAGGCCTGTTGCTGCACAGGGAGCATGGCAAGAAAAACCGTGCAGGTTGCTTGCTGGCTCCGGGGCGGAGCGGGGCGGGGTGGGGGTGGCCGGCCCTCATTAAAAAGCACAGTGCCTAAACGAGGGACCCGGCATCTTGAAGGGGGGGCCTGCTGAGAGCCAACCCCCTGCCCTTGCTGCCAACCCCCCATACCCCCTCCCCTGCGACCCCTACCCCGTCAGACCCCTCCCTCCCTGAACTACCAGTGTTTTAGGTCCAATGCCGCTCCTATGCCTCGGGTGGATGCTCCATCAGCAGCAGCCACTGCCTGCACGATGGTGCTGCTCAGTTAAAGAACTGCCGGCCTCTGATTAGCCAGCAGCTCTTGGGGGGTGGGGGGGGAACTTCTGACACCAGGGTTCTTGACCCCGTGGAGCGACTGCCGCTGTCTGGTTAAGTGCCTAATTGGCACTTGATTTGGCAGGTCTCCCACAGAAGGGGCAACACGGGGTTCTCGGAGGCACTTTTACTGGAGGTCGAGACCCCCCGTCACCCGGATAAAATCCCAGCCTACATTTCTGGCAAAGTACAAAAACAAACCTTAGTGGTTATTTCCACAACGTATTGTTTTCAACAATATTTTTTCTTCCTTTTTCTGACGGATTAAACCATTGTTTCCTTGCTGGTTATATTTGTCAAAACTCGTTTAGCCGGGTAGTGAAGGATAGAATACTGAAGTCCAGTCATTTTCCACTTATCAGCTTTTATTTACAGAGATACACATTATATAAAATCATCTCCAACAAAAAGCTGTCTTTTAGCCTGCTCCAAACTGTCTCCAATTAACACCCATCAACTGAATACAATTAACACCCAATTGATATACAATTAACAACTGTTCCACTGGTATGGAACATCCTCCAGTACCTTGTCCAATGTATCCACTGTTAGACTTAAAGAACTTTATCTATGACAGAATCACCACACCTGTGTAATTATCATTCACTACAGAATACATTTTATCTCATTAATCTTCAACCTTCTGCCAAAGGAATACTTACACCAGATGTGAATTACATTGTTTGGATAGTCTGCACAGCTATACTTTTTAACTCCAATCATTTTACTGCCACCATTTCTGTCGATATAATCTTAAAGATATCTCTTCAGCCTTTCACCATTTTTATAGTATTACCAACAAACTACATACTTAATAACACTGTCCTAGCCTTAGGGAAAGGAATCTTAATAAAATTTCATCACTTTAATCCTGTTTAGAACAATCCAGAATTTGAAGGCATTTCAGCTCTGGTGTATTAAATACCTTCAGCAATACCAATGCTAAATATTATCAGACATGTAAAGCCTGGTTCAGCAGTTGCCTTTTTATCATTCATTATTTTTGTAGCCATTTTATTCAAATTCAGTAATGGTCCATATCCTGAGGAGGGGGATGGGAACCACAATTTGGCATTTTCTTCTTCTTCTTTGGCCTCCTTGTCTCGAGAGACAATGGATAAGCGCTTGGAGGTGGTCAGTGGTTTGTGAAGCAGCGCCTGGAGTGGCTATAAAGGCCAATTCTAGAGTGACAGACTCTTCCACAGGTGCTGCAGATAAAATTGGTTATCGGGGCTGTTACACAGTTGGCTCTCTCCTTGTGCTTCTGTTTTTTTTCCTGCCAACTGCTAAGTCTCTTCGACTCGCCACGCTTTAGCCCTGCCTTTATGGTTGCCCGCCAGCTCTGGTGATCGCTGGCAACTGACTCCTACGACTTGTGATCAATGTCACAGGATTTCATGTCGCGTTTGCAGACGTCTTTAAAGCGGAGACAAGGACGGCCGGTGGGTACCAGTGACGAGCTCGCTGTACAATGTGTCCTTGGGGATCCTGCCATCGTCCATGCGGCTCACATGGCGAAGCCATCTCAGGCGCCGCTGACTCAGTAGGGTGTATATGCTGGGGATGTTGGCCGCCTCGAGGACTTCTGTGTTGGAGATACGGTCCTGCCACCTGATGCCAAGGATTCTCCGGAGGCAGCGAAGATGGAATGAATTGAGACGTCGCTCTTGGCTGACGTACGTTGTCCAGGCCTGATGTAGCATTAGAAAAGAAAAACAAGAAGCACAAAGGACTGGGAGAGACAGATAGCACGAGAATAAGAAATAGTATTAGATGTTGTCAGACTAGGAGAGAATGCAATATGGTCTAAATGCACAAAGTGTGGTAAATAAGGTTGGTGAGCTGCAGGCACAAATAGTCACATGGAAATATGATATTGTGGTGATAACGGAGACTTGGCTCAAAATAGGGCAGGATTGCGTACTAAACATTCCTGTATACAAGGTGTTGAGGAAAGATGGGGAAGGAAAGAAAGGAGGATGGGTGCAGAATTGATTGAGAATATTACAATGCTGGAGAGAGAGGATGTCCTGGAGGGATCAAGGACATAATCTATTTGGTTAAAGTTAAGAAATACTGGAAGTACCATTACACTACTGGGTGTATTCTATAGGCCAACTAGTGGGAAAGATGTAGAGGAGCAAATTTGCAGGGAAATTACAGAGTTGTGAAAACTATAGAGTAGTGGTAATGGGGGACTTTAATTATCCTAATATTGACTGGGATAGTGTAAAAGGCAGAGAGGGGAAGAGTTTCTGGGGTGTGTTCAGGAGAATTTTCTTGATCAGTATGTTTCCAGCCCAATGAAGAAGGAGGTTCTAGGTAATGAGGTGGGTCAAGTGTCATTAGGGAAACATCAACAGTGATTACAGTATCCTAAGGTTTAGGTTAGCCAAGGAAAAGGAAAAATCTAGAGTAAAATACTTAATTGGAAGGGGGTAAATTTCAGTGGGGTGAGCATGGATCTGTCCCAGGTAAATTGGAATCAAACGTTGGCAGGCAAAACTGTAACAGAACAATGGGCTGCCTTTAAAGAGGAGATGGTTCAGGTACAGTTGAGTTATGTCCTCATGAGGGGGAAAGGCAGGGCAACAAAAGCCCAAAAGCCAGAGCTCCCTGGATGACAGAAGAGATAGAGAGTAAGATAAAGCAGTAAAAGGGGGTGTATGACAGATGTCAGCTTGATAATACAAGTTATAACTAGGCAGAATATAGCACATTCAGAGGGAAAGTTAAAAAGGAAATGAGAGGCAAAGAGAGTATGGCAAGAGACTGCCGGCTAACATAAAAGGGAATCCAAAAGTCTTCTATAGGCACATAAATAGTAAAAACGTAGTAAGAGGAGGGGCGGGGCAGATTCGGGACAAAAAAGGGATCTATGTATGGAGGTAGAGGTTCTAAATAAGTACTTTACATCTCTCTTTACCAAGAAAGAAGATGCTGCCAAAGTCATAGTGAAAGAGGAGGTAGTTGAGACACTGAAAAGGCTAAAAATTGATAAAGAGGAAATATTAGATCGGCTGGCTATACTTAAAGTTGGTAAGTCACCAGGACCAGATGAGGTGCATCCAAGGATGCTAAGAGAACAAAGAATGGAATTTTTTTTAAATTTATTCATTCATGGGATGTGGGCATCACTGGCCAGGCCAGCATTTATTGTCCATCCCTAATTGCCCTTGAGAAGGTGGCAGTGAGCTGCCTTCTTGAACCGCTGCGGTCCATGTGGGGTAGGTACACTCACAGTGCTAGCTGTTAGATACAACTGAGTGGCTTGCTAGGGCATTTCAGAGGGCATGTAAGAGTCAACCACATTGCTGTGGATCTGGAGTCACATGTAGGCCAGACCAGGTAAGGACAGCAGATTTCCTTCCCTAAAGGACATTAGTGAACCAGATGGGTTTTTACAACAACCGACAATGGTTTCACGGCCATCATTAGACTAGCGTTTTTAAAATTCCAGATTTATTAATTGAATTCAAATTCCACCTTCTGCTGTGGTGGGATTTGAACCCATGTCCCCAGAGCAATACCGTGGGTCTCTGGGTTACTAGTTCAGTGACAATAACACTACGCCACCGCCTCCCCGTGAGTTGCAGCGGTAGTGGAAGAGGACTGGAGAATTGCAAATGTTACACCCTTGTTCAAAAAAGGATGCAAGGATAAACGCAGCAACTACAGGCCAGTCAGTTTAACTTCAGTGGTGGGAAAGCTTTTAGAAATGATAATTCAGGACAAAATTAATAGTCACATGGACAAGTGTAGATTAATTGAGGAAAAAAATCAGCATGGATTTGTTAAAGGCAAATTATGCTTAACTAACTTGATTAGGTTTTTTGATGAGGTGACAGAGAGGGTTGATAAGGGTAATGCGGTTGATGTGGTGTATATGGACTTCCAAGAAGTGTTTGATAAAGTGTCACATAGTAGACCTGCAGCAAAGTTGAAGCCCATGAAATAAAAGGGACTGTGGCAGCATAGATACGAAGTTAGTAAAGTGACAGGAAACAGAGAGTAGTAATGAACAGTTGTTTTTCAGACTGGAGGTCAGTATACAGTAGGGTTTCCCAGAGGTTGGTTCTAAGTTCACTGCTTTTCTTGATGTATCTTAATGACCTAGACTTTTGTGTACAGGGCACAACAACAACATTTTTAGATGACACTAAAGTTGGAAGTAGTGTGAACTGTGAGAAGGATAGTGTTAGACTTCAAGAGGACATAGACAGACTGGTGAAACGGGCAGACACATGGAAAATGAAATTTAATGCAGAGAAGTGTGAAATGATACATTTTGGTAGTAAGTACAAGGAGAGACAATATAAACTAAAGGGTACAATTCTAAAGTGGGTGCAGGAACAGAGACACCTGGGGGTATATGTGCACAAATCATTGAAGGTGGCCAGGCAGGTTGAGAAAGTAGTTCAAAAGGCATACAGGACCCAGGGCTGTATAAGCAGAGGCATAGAGTAGAAAAGCAAGGAGGTTATGATGAACCTTTGCAAAATATTGGTTCAGCCAACTGAAGTAATATGCCAATTCTGGGCACTGCACTTTAGGAAGGATGTGAAGACTTTAGGGAGGGTGCAGAAAGAATTTAAGAGAATGGTTCCAGGGATGAGGAATTTCAGTTACAAGGATAGATTGGAGAAGCTGGGGTTGTTCCCCTTGGAGAAGTGAAGTTTGAGAGGCAATTTGATAGAGGTGCTCAAAATCATGAGGGATCTGAATAGAGCAGATGGAAAGAAACTTCCCATTGACAGAAGGGTTGAGAACTAGAGGACACTGATTTAAGGTGATTGGCAAAAGAACCAATGGCAACATGAGGAAAACATTTTTACACAGTGAGTGGTTAGGATCTGGAAGGCTCTGCCTGAGAGTGGGGTGGAGGCAGATTCAATCGTGACTTTCAAAAGGGAATTGGATAAGCACCTGAAGAGAGAAAATTTGCAGGGCTACAGAGAAAGGGAGGGGGACTATTTGAGTTTCTCTTGCAGAGAGCAAGCTTGGACGTGATGGGCGAATGACCTCCTTCTGTACTGTAACCATTCTATGATTCTAAGATTTTGTTGTAATCATGGTGTCTTTGGAAGTTACGTAACATTAAACCAGCACCTTTGGCTTTTTTAAATTCCCCCTTCCCACAATTCCCCTTTTTCTCTAAGCACTAACACAAAATACATTCATTTATATAGCGCCTTTCACAACCTCAGATGTCTCAAAGTGCTTTACAACCAATGGGGTACCTCTGATTGTATTGTCACTGTTGTATTGTAGAAAACACATTATTCAATTTACATACAGCAAGATCCCACAAACAGCAATGAGATAATGACAAGAATTTGTTTGTGATGTTGACTGAAAGATAAATATTAGCCAGGACACCAGGGGAAATTCCTCTGCTCTTCTTCGAAATAGTGTCATGGGATCTTTTACATTTCTCTGAGAGGGCAGACAGAACCTCAGTTTAATGTCTAAGCTGAAAGATAGCACCTCCGATAGTACAGCACTCCTTCAGTACTGCACTAGAGTGTCAACCTAGATTTTGTGCCGGAATGGGACTTGAACCAACACCTTTTGACTCAGAGAAAAGTGCCACAGCTGACACCTAGTGACACTTAGGTGAGGTATAGTTCCAGGGCATCTATACAGACTGAAATTTGAACTAGAGACCTTCTAGACTATATGGCAGAGTGCTTTTACCCACTGGGTCACTGATAAATCCAATTTCTTGCTTTCTAGTCTGATGCTTTTCTGTGGTATTTCAGAACATAGGACAGTGAGTGAACAAAGTTACCCAGCTATCACCTCATTCATTAATCTATCTCAATTTCCTGTTCCAATGTGGAACACAACTGTGTATACATTACAGTCTTATCAGTACATGGGATCTCAAAAGCCCTATAATTTTCATCCACATATTTAAATGCACTTTCAGTTATAATTTTCCTGTCAGGAAGCATACCTGTCAACATTGAGCAAGCATTGTTCTATTCTCAGAAATTTAAACTAGCTCTGGACATACAGTTTCAAACACTGTCATCGGACTTCAGTGGACTGACATTCGGCCATGGCACACTGGTGGGATTTGATTGCTTTTAAATGCCTGGCACACCTACTTAAGTTATGCCTGTCAACTCAAGAAATGGAATAGATATATGTTTGTATATAGGTCAGACAAAACTAATGCAAATACTTCCTCCAAGTTAAATCCAAAGTAATTTTTTTTGTAAGTAGCCTCAATAGTTTTGAAGAAATGTCTCTGTTCCTTGCAAACAGTATACTCCACGTTCAAACCCTGGTTTGTGCTAAATTAACTGATCTCAGCCCAGGCAGTGTTAAAGCCTCTACATTTGTTTGCAATATCCTTTAGTTGGGGAAGGGAAAAAATTGGCTAGGGACCTCATGTCTGATCACTGCACAATAACTCCTACTGGCAGTGGATGTTGTGGAAAGACAGGATCAGGCTCAGCTTTACATATAAGATAGCTTGCAGCACTTGCTGGCAAGACTCAAATGGGTAGCTTGTCCTTTTCAGGCTTTAAGATTTGTTTCTCCTGTGAAGAATGACAGTGAAATACTGATGCAGCTCCAGAGCAGTATATTTCTGGCAATCTTGCACAAGAATAGGTTGATACTCTGACTTAGATTTAGAACTACTGGCTACCAATTATCATGCCATAAAGTGGGTGTCTGTTAGCACTACTCCTCCCACTTTTCTCCATAGCATAGTTTCCAAGCATGGGGCAGAAGAGTAACAAGAACTTTGGAGGTTTGCCAGGCATATGACCAGCTGCACGACTTTTACATCTACATCTGCAGACAGAAGTTGCCAGATGATTAATGCATGTGGCGGTCCCTCTTCACAAAGGAAGCTGGGACAGTGGATGTAATGGCACCACTAAATACCTCACTACCTGATTAACCATAATATTGGAAGCAATTCAATCTCAGTATGTTGTGCTATTTGTGGTACAGCATCAGAGGACACATGCCAAGGTGATTAGCAGGCAGCAGACTTGACACCAATTGTATCTGCAAGTGCTGTCACACCTACATGGTAAGGACTGTGGGAGACCATGGGGCTGAAATTGATCTTTGTCGATAGTGCAAAATAGGTGATAATGAATCAGCAGTCCATTTTAATACCCTACCTAAAATTCATGCAGGTTGTAAAACAGGCTGCCAATTCGCTATTGCCCATATTATGCTACTGTTGATATCCAATTTTAGCCCCCTGCCCATGTTTTCACCGGGTCCCGGTGAGCAGAGAACTGGATGTAAACTGTGCCATCTACTTCAAGAACACCACAGCTCCGATGTAGTAAAAGGCTGGCACATCCATTGATAGTGATGGTGAGTTGATCATTGACTCCACCTCCATGTGTCATGTTGCATTGCTGATCTTTGAGGAATGATATTGGCCATTTGGTTCTAAAGTGGGCCAAATTATAAAATCTAGGCTTCCATTTCTAAACGTATCTTTTAAAAGAAAAAAAGAACAATTTTTTATCATATAAATATAGGATCAATTTAAGCTCCCTCTGCTCAGTGGGAATGGGATAGTAGCACCTCAAAAATTGCAGAGAGATGCTTACTGCCCCATTCCTGCCATTTGGCATTTCCCTGAGGGCCTCTTCATGGATTGTCAAGGCAACCACCTGTTTCAGACAGATGCCTAAATTCTAATATAGTACTCAGGGTCCTATGAGAAAATAGGGCCTTGGCACAATTTTGAGGTACCAGTGAGCCATGCATGTTCCACCCAGTGGCAGTAGGCATTGAGTAGCTTAACCAGAGGTCTTTAATGGCTAGCCAAACAAAAAAAAAATTTGTGGAACCAGGAGGAACCTAAGCAGCACTCGCAATTGGTCGTTAGTATTGAAATAAGGCTCAGCCCTCAAAATAGTTTGGGCTGATCAGCAGGCTCTTCAGGCAGGATTTCAACTTTTGCCAAGATTTATCTAATTAGAAATAGCCCTCAACCATTTAGCAATCTTTAAAATTTAGGTATATGGTTCTCTTCTTGAGATCATGGGTATTTTAAAGCGCCGTTGGCCTATAAAGGAGCCATTTTATTCACATCTATTTGTTTCAATTACAGGCGAGAAGCCATACAAATGTACATGGGATGCTTGTGACTGGCGTTTCGCCCGTTCCGATGAACTCACAAGACACTACAGAAAACACACGGGAGCAAAACCCTTCAAATGTATTGCCTGCGGTCGCTGCTTTTCACGTTCAGATCACTTGGCTCTCCACATGAAGAGACACCAGAATTAAGGCAATACCTGTCGCCCAGACAAGGAGTGTGACTGATTTCTAAAATGTACTGATGAACAAAGTACTGCCATTATACACACACACATATACAGGAGATAAATAGTTTCATTTTTTTGAGAGGACACATTGTTGGGAGAAAAAGAATTGTCTAACTGGAAACCAATTATGCAAAGCATTTAATTCACAAAAAAAGGATAGAATTTTGTATTATTTATTTTTTATTTTCTGAAAGCAAGCCTGCTATCCTATGCCTGAAATATTGTTTTCGAAAACATTAAAATGTTAAGGGAATAAATTACTGATCAGCAATATATTGATATTCATTCAACATCTTGGAATTTAATTAGCTGGTAGTAATGCTTAAATGATCATATAATTAAGGGCCAAGACAGCACCGAGTGCAACATTATAGCCAGGAAATGACTGTAAGTAGTGTTAGCATACAAACACAATCTGATTTTATTCCTCTCTATATTAATTAACAGAGGGTTAACTTGTCTATTTTAAATAAGTTAGCACCTATTGACGAGAGTAATTTAACATTAAGGAGTCAGCCATTCTGCTCTCCCTGAGATTAGCCTCACTTGATGGGAGCACAGTTTGGAGAATCAGCATTACGGAGTTGTAGCCAGCACTCTCATCGCTAGAAGTACAAGATTGCTTAATTTACCCTGATGGGTTAATGAATTTAGTATGAATCCATTCAACATTCTTACTATAACATCATTCACAGTCATTTCTTAGTTTACGATGGAAATACAATGTTTTAAGGCCACTTGGGAAGGTAGGTAGAATCAAATACCATGAATAAACTCAAAAGAAAGGCACTTCATGTTAGATTGTAGCACTAATAATACCTGACATGGTAAAACCTGCAACAACTGCAGTACAAGCTGATTCAGGAATGCTTCCCATTCCAACTGTGCATGCAGTCAAGAGATTTGAACAGAAGTATACATCATCCGGGCATTATAGTACATCCTAAGCTCTTAATTCCATACTTTTTTTTAGAAAACAAGTAAATGTAGTACTCCTACAATGATCAACTATTGTGAGCAATAATGCTAAAAATTGAGAAAAATGTTTTAATTTGCAATTTAACCCCTGGATTAAACCAAACTGAATGTCACCTCTGTATTTCGTGCCAAGACTTTCTGCTTAAAGTATGCTGTTACTCTTTTTGTTAACTTGATGTATATGAACCGCTAAATATTAATTGCATTGACGAGGGGCATTTGAATGTAGACATTTTGCCTTAAATACAAGTGTCAGGTACTGAACATTGTGAGGAAGATTTTTTTTTTAGGAAGTGTTGAATATAATACATGGTGGAAAAAAACTGTTGTAACTACTCATGGTCATTGGCTATCCAAACTATTGTAACTGGTGAATACAAGCAATATGTATCCAACTGTTGACTGTGCTGTCTATTCTTAATATGTTATCCATTTTAAATAATTTTGATACCTGATTTTAAGGTTGGTTTGATCATTGTTTTTTTAAATTTCCCCACTATGTTCATACCCCAATTCAGCTAGTGTCCATAAGCATTGGTGTCTGTGAAGCTTTATCATGAGGTTGAACTGGTCCTTCATCCTGATTAAGAAATTTAGTAACTAACAAAGTTAAATGTTTGTCCCTCTGGTAATCTCCGCATTACTTAAAACAGTGATAATGTTCTTGCATACATTGCTTATGTCCTTTTGAACATATATGCTTACATGTCTCAACACTTCATTTAAGGAACATTTGCAAGATTAGTGGAAGGAATTACAAATTGGTATTATGTTCCAACAATTTGAAAAAAACTGAATGGCTACAAGCAAGTAAATTGAAAAATGAGCTAATGATGTGCTCCTATCAAAGTGTGTACAGGGGATACACACTGTTGATTGTAATTATAAGTGTATGTGTATGAATGTACTGAAGTCATCAAAGTCTATTTGAGAGTGCAAAGAGTTGAGCTGTGGCTTCCCAGAAACTAGGTTAATCGATTGAAATTGGAGAGATTTGGCAGCTACAGTGCTGTAGCACCAGGAACTTAGCATCTCAAACTGTGAAATTCTTGGGGCTAAGTGCAGCAGATCAGTTTCCACTCACATCCCTACCCCTCCCCCCAAGGGGGCCCATAATTTGGGACAGAACCCTTTTACACTGGGAATTCACCCCAACCTTTTACGTGGGAATAGGAGTAGGCCATTTATCCCCTCTGACCTGTTCCACCATTCAATTAGATTATGGCTGATCTGTATCTTAACTCCATTTACTCACATTGGTTCGATGTCCCTTGTTAAGTTCATGTACGAAGGCCGTGGATGGTTCTGCCACACTGCCACCACCCCCCACCCCGCCACAAAAACCACCCCGCCCCACATCAAGGAACATGTTGGGAAGTTGGTGGAGAGATGCTGGGCAACTGTGGGAAATCTGTCTTTTATACCCTTGATGGGGCTCAGCAGAATTCTTTGAGGCCTTCTCAAAGACTTCTATATTACCCACGTAAGGTAATTGATTCAGAAGAAGGTGAATAATTGCTGTGTCTAAAGGCAAAACGGCCCCTTTTGGAGCTGAAAATTGAAAAATGTTTTTTTTTCCTGCTGTGCCATTGAGCGTAGTGGAACATCAGATAGACTGGCTGTGGGTCACTTCCCCCTTATAAAGGATGGATCAGGGCATATGCTGCTGTAGAGCCTTTAAAAGGTGCCAGCAACTCATCTTGGACTTGCAAATGGCCCAGTCCCCAAGATTTGGCTGGGGTCTTCAAAGCGATGTTAAGGTTGGAAGGGGTGCCTCTCCATCACACTTGCACTACAGGAGTGGAACCCCAAGAATTTCAGACCCTGTCATAATTCCCCAAATATTTGGTGAATGAAAATACCACATGATGTGGTAATCATCCATCCAGCTTAGGAAGAATAAAATATCTATCAGTCAGGTTCTAATTGCTATCAAGTGACCTCTTCTGGAAAGTGCATGTTTGGGTAATGGCAGACATGACTGTGATAATCCCCTCCCCTCCTTCAGCTTTTATTATATAGGCTCGCACATGAAAAATGGCCACTAGGATGAGGTATTTAGGAGCTACTGCCAGGCGAAAAACTTATCCCAATGCAAATTATCACTTTCGGGAGAGGAAAGGAGAGAACTGGGAAAGCAAAAGATCAATACCAACCAATAATGACATTCACAAATCCTCTGGAAAGAACTATACCAATTTGGATCAGACACCTTGGCAAGACAATGATTCAGTAAAGAGGGCAAGTCGAGCAGTTAACAACATTGATAGCACTAATTGAAATGTCCGCATGTTGGACCACCCTCACTGTCAATTAAAGAGGTAATATGGATAAGATGGTCTTGAAGATGGATGTGAGGGAGAATAGGGGATAAAAAAAATCCCCTAAGCCACCTGAAAGATAGCAAAAGATGAATTTTGGGGACACCTAATTGAATATAATCAGCCAACTAAATTCACATTAATTTGGATGTTACACAAGAAGCATATAGCATGATTAACTTTGATGTATGATATTGTGTGGGGTTGTGTACTATTGGATGGAAAGTAAACTTATGGATCACAATGTTTTTAATTATACTTTAGTTTTCTATCAAGCGCCCTAAAACACAATGATATGTAAATACTGGGATATCTAGTGATGTATATAATTTTTATAAGTTTTTAAAGTAATGTTTATATTCAGAACAAAGGGGAAGAAAATGGTGGTAGTTTTGCCTTGGTTTGTTTTAAATGTATCACTTATTTTTATAATGTAGTGTTTCACAAATTTGAAGAGAAAAATCAAAAATATGAATGTTTTAAAGCAAAAATCTTCCAATATATAGTGATTTTGCATTTTGTTAAAAGTTGTACTGTATAATAAGAGAAAAGGAACAAAATAAAAAACTGTTTATAGATGAAATATTACTCTTTTCATTTTCTTGGACTTCTAATTTATTTCAATGGTGTATAGATTAATTTTAAAAAAGGAAAATGGCCCATAGCATAGCACTTAAGGGCAGCAAAATTTGGGTCTGTAGCACTGGTAGTTTTGGCCCTATGGGTACCAGTTGAGGAAAAAAATGGCATCTGCACTGCACCCAACCACTTCCGGCATAGCCCTCACCAATCACCATATTGTTGAAGGCGCTCGGCATGGACATTAAGTGCATGCACCCGAAATATGCAGAGTGGGCAGATTGTGACACAAGTCAGCATGTACTTTGAATTGAATTGCCTGCCATTTTTGACCTCTCCAGTCAAGTAAAACACGCTGAACTGCACACGCATTCAGCAGCAGGAGGTAAAGACCGGCTACCGACCTGAACCTGACCGGACCCGACGACATGCGTCGGGTGCGGGTTGGGTCGGGTCTCACTTCCGGGTCTGGCATTCGGGCTTGGGTCGGGTCGGACAAGCTCTATCAACACCTCCGGTAAGTGGCTCCAATCTTAATGTACTTTTTGGACTTGAAAGGTGGTATTGTTACAGTTAGTTTAAGCTTGTGCAGATAAGTAACAAAGTGAAAAATGGAAGGTAGGTTAACTGATAGTCGGGTCAGGTCGGGCGTGGGAAAAAAATGAAAGGACTCTGGCCGGGTCGGGTCAGATGTGGTTCTGTCGGGCTCAGGTCGGGTTTCATTTGCAGACCCGAGCCGGCCTTTAGCAGGAGGGACGCACCCCACCCAACACCTCTACAACCAGCGCAACTTATAGGTATCATCATCCAACTTAGTAGCTATTACTTTCTACTGGCTCTTGCTTAGTTTTTGGGAGTACTGGGTGTATGGTGAAGTTCAGAAAGGATGGAGCAGAGGCAGCAAAGAAAACAAGCTGCTTGCCAAAAGAAGCGGATTAAGGCTCTAAGCAGGAGTCCTTACTCAGCTATGGTCGTCAGAGAGCAGTTCTCCTATCTGCACCTAAGCCAGGAGCAGTATGTTCAGCCTCTGAGATTCACCAAGGCGGTGGGCACAGAGTTACGCTACCTCTTGGAACCAGACCTGCAGCCTCAGAGCAATGCAAGGACGGTACTGCCAGAGGCCATCAAGGCTATCGTAACCCTGACTTTTTTTGCTAGTGGATTCTTCCTGACTAGAATAAGTGACATAGATATCTTGCATTTTGCCATCCATCACTGCATCCTGGAAATCACAGAGGCACTGTATGACAGAAGAGGGGACTTCATTATCTTCTCTCTACACAGAAAGGAACTGGCATGGGGCCCTGCTAGGAAAGTGGCTTCCCCATGGTGCAGGGTGCCATCACGTGGCTTTGGTGGTGCCACACCATAGTAAAGAGATGTACCAAAATCGCAAAGGGTACCACTCAGTGTGCAATTGGTGTGCGACAATGCCCAGCACAGCATACTGGTCAAAGCCCGCTATCCTGGCAGCAGTCAAGATTCATTCACCCTGCGCCAGTCCACTGTTGCAGCAACCTGAACCAGAAGGTGGCTGCTTGGCGACAAGGGCTATCAGCTCTACATCTGGCTGATGACTCCCCTCTGCAACTGCACATATGGCTACAGTGATAGCCATACTGCTACAAGGAATATCATTGAGTAGACCATTGGGGTGCTAATATGGTTCCGCTGCCTGGAACGCTCAGGAGGAGTCCTTCAGGACTCATCTGAAACGTGGTGGTCTGTTGCAGCAGTCTGAGTCTGCATGCCATCAAGCTGGGCTTGCATGACAACAAACCGAAATTCATGACCTCAGTCTGAGTTTCCACTACAACACTCAGACATTGGGCGGCTTTTGTCTGTGCTGCAATGGGAGCTAAGACATCAGCCATCAGATGCAGTATCATGATTGGTGTAGTATGAGGGTCTATGAAGGTTACTGATTGAAACAGTGCAAGGAATACCTCCCACCATGATGATGTAAGAGATCACATGCGAGAGACTGGAGGAAGATGCAGTGTGGCTTCAGAGAAGTCATACAGACTGGTGTAAAGCTGTACATAGCTAGAAGTAATAAAGCACATAGGAACATAAGAAATAGGAGCAGGAATAGGCCATTTGGCCCCTCAAGCCTGCCCCACCATTCAATAAGATCATGGCTGATCTGAAAGAGTTAATGTTCAAAGTACTGAAGACTCAGTAATCTCTCTAAGCTAGATTAACCAAGTATACTAAGATGACAGCAGACAAACCAAACATACAATATGGTGAACAGAGGTGGTTCTTACCAGGCAAAGCCCAGATGAATTTGAAGAAATACTTTGAAGAAGGCCGACCTGCGAAAAGTGCCAAAATTGCAGAACTGGAGAAGATGCTGTGAAAAAGCTCCAGAGCTGCCTCATGAATGCAGGAGGCATGGAGAGCCAGGGAATCGGCTTGTAGAGGCATTCAGGCTGCACCACAGAGGTCGATAGTACATACATATGAAAATATGAATTAGGAGCAGGAGTAGGCCACTCAGCTCCTCGAGCCTGCTCCCCCATCCAATAAGATCATGTCTGATCTGACTGTAAACTCAACTCCACATTCCCACCGACCGCTGATAACCTTTCACCCCATTTCTCATTAAGAATTTTGCTATCTCTGCCTTAAACACATTTAAAGACTCTGCTTCCACTGCCTTTGAGGAAGAAAGTTCCAAAGACTCACGACCCTCAGAGAGAATAAATTTCTCCTCATCTTGGTCTTAAATGGATGACCCCTTATTTTTAAACAGTGACCCCTAGTTCTAGATTCTCCCACAAGGGGAAACATCCTTTCCACATTCACCCCGTCAAGACCCTTCAAGATCTTAAATAAAAGCAAAATACTGCGGATGCTGGAAATCTGAAATAAAAACAAGAAATGCTGGAACCACTCAGCAGGTCTGGCAGCATCTGTGGAAAGAGCATCCACAGTTGCTGCCAGACCTGCTGAGTGGTTCCAGCCCTTCAAGATCTTATTTGCTTCAATCAAATCACCTCTTACTCTTCTTCTAAACTCCAGCCTAGCCTGTCCAACCTTTCCTCATCAGACAACCTTCCCATTCTAGGTATTAGTCTAGTAAACCTTCTCTGAACTGCTTCCAATGCATTTATATCCTTCCTCAAATAAGGAGACTAATACTGTGCACAGTACTCCAGATGTGGTCTCAGCAATGCCCTGTATAACTGAAGCATAATCTCCCTACTTTCATATTCAATTCCCCTTGCAATAAATGATAACATTCTATTAGCTTCCCTAATTACTTGCTGAATCTGTGGGAAAATTTCTGGTCCAGTGATCGCAGGCTTTGAGTTGGAGAACCAAGCAACAATTGGGGATCTGGTGAGCAACCCTTAAAAATAGTAAAGTATTTGGTCCAACGGCACTAGGCAGGCAGAATCAGGAAAACTATAAGTCCCTAGTGAGGGCAGAAACGAAGTCGGTACCATTATACATGGTGTTTCAAAAGTACTTCCATCTTTTGTTAAATTTTGGAGGACTTGTGTTTTAAAACTGGAAAAAGATGCTGGACTTTTTGTTTTCTTATAATAAGAGGTAATCGTGAGGTCTTTTGGACTTGGTTTGTAAACAACCCTTAGTGGAAATCACCTGACTTCAGATAATTACCCAGCAGGGTTTTTTTGACTTGGGGGAGATGTTTACAGAGAAGTGACAGGTCAATACTTATTGTGGTCAGGAGGCTTGACTCTTGAGATTGTTTTTGGTTTCACTTTGGACAGTCAGTTGGAGTTTTAAAAATCAACCTGAAGGACAAAACTCCAGCTCACCCTGTTCCATCTCTTTGAAAAGTCTGCCAGTATTTCCATCTCTTTGAGAAGCTCTTAGAAAAGAGTGTAAGAAATAGAGCAATTGATGCTACATTCATTCTGAAAGGCCTGCTTGAAACCCCTGTTGCCACATTTCTCCTGAATAAATCATCGACGCTGCCTGAACGAATTGCTCCAGAGAAAGATCCCAGTGACAATGAAGCACCAGAAAAGAAGGTACACTTGGAAGGGAAAGTTCAAGACGCCATGAAACCCTGCCAGCGCCGTGGAACCAAAAAGACCCACAGATGCGAAGTGTCCTGCAAACAAAGCAGAATGCTTTCCACTGTAAAAAAAGAAGGCCATTTTATGAAGATGTGCCAAAGTAAAATCTCTACTCCCACAAGTTCGAAAGAAAAAATTCTTCAGGCATAGAGTTGTCCATGAAGTTGAACAATCTCCATCAGGAGGATAATCAGAAAACTTCCTTGGTGAGATCAATGATCCTAATCAGGCATTTTGGTCTGCAGATATAGATGTCAACGGACATATCATCAATTTTAAACTAGACACTGGAGCATGTGTAACAGTTTTATCAGACAATGAATCGTAGTTATCAATGCATTCCCTGCAAATAACAGAAAATTAGTTACATGACCCTGGAGGGATTGAACTGAAAGTCAAGGGAAAGCTACAGGCAACACTCCAGTACAAGCGAAAGCAGATATTGGAAACAGTATGTTCTACAGAATCAAGAATTGTCTCTCTCGAGTAGAAGAGCTTGTATTGACCTTCATCATATCAGAAAAGTGAATGAAGTTAAACAACAAGAACCCAGGAGTCACTTCCAAAAAGACTTTCCAAAATTATTTACTGGTCTAGGAAGACTGAAGACCGAATACAACATTATGTTGAGAAAAGATGCTAAACTAGCATGTCTTTTCATGTCTAGGAAGATACCACGCCCACTAACGAAGCAAGTCCAACATTAACTCGAAGAGATGACCAGGATGGGAGTCATTTCTCCTGTCATTGAACCCACAGAGTGGTGTTCAGAAATGGTTCCAGTTCCTAAACCTAATGGTACTCCTTGGATTTGTGTAGACTTAACTTAGTAAGGCTGTGGCAAGAGACGTTCATCAGATGTCCTCAATTGACGAATGCTTGGCAAAGTTACCCCAAAGTACAATGATCACAAAGCTTGACGTGAATAGTGGTTTTTGGCAAGTTCCGTTGGATAAGAAGTCAAGGTTATTGACAACCTTCATTACTCCATTCGGAAGATTTTGTTTTAATCATTTACCATTCGGTATAACACTAGCACCGGAAATATTCCAAAGAACTATGTCAAACATTCTACAGGGCCTTAAAGGAGTAATATGCCATATGGATGGCATTTTAATCCATGGGGAATCCATTGAAGAACATGACCTGAGGGTTAGAGCGGTTTTGAATCGTCTACAAGAAGCAGCTTGACACTTAATGAAAAGTGTGAATTTTCACAAATGTCAATTTGTTTCTTAGGATACCTTGTCAGTAGCAACAGCATAATGGAAGACCCACAAAAGACGAGAGCCATTAGTGAATTCCCACTTCCTATTTCTGTCCAAGATCTTCAACGATTCCTTGGAATGGTTAATCAGTTGGCAAAATTTTTACCCAATCTAGTGCAAGTTACTGAGCTTTTATGACAATTATTAAGGAAAGCTCAAGCATGGTGTTGGGATGCATGTCAGGAGCAAGCATTTCAAAGCATCAAGGAGATGTTAATTTTTCCAGCTACCTTAGCACATTATATCCCCTCATGGCCAACCACAATTGCAGCAGATGCTTCATCTACAGGGATAGGGGCAGTCCTTTTTCAAGAACAGCTAGATGGATGTTGAAGATCGGTTTATCATGCATCATGAGCATTGTCTGATACGGAGACGAGGTACACTGTCATAGAGAAAGAAGCTCTCGCAGTCACATGGGCTTGTGACAAGTTCTCAGATTACATTATTGGCTTAAAGGTTCCCAGAAATAGACCACAAACCCCTAGTTTCCTTACTTGAAGGAAAGGAACTCACTAAGATGCCTCCTAGAATCCAGAGTATCCGGTTGAGGCTAATGAGGTTCATGTACAAAATGGTTTACGTATGGGGCAAGCAGCAAATAGCTGATGCATTATCCAGAGCTACTGTTGACAATCCTACAAAACAGAATGTTAACTTCATTAATGAAATTGAGTCATATTCTCAGTTGGCCGCATCACAATGGCCGGCAAGTTCAAAATAGCTCCAAAAAATTCGTCATGCTCAGATGCAAGATGAGGAATGCATCTATATCCACCAATATTGCACGCAAGGCTTGCCACAGCAGCGTCCCAGCGATAAAAGGATGAAAATCTTCGAATACAGAAGGCACTTTACTATTCTGGATAATTTGCTTGTATATGATGAGAATCTGGTGATTCCCGACTCACTTTGGGTAGACATCATGGAGAAAATACACTAGGGCCACATGGGTATAACAAAATTTAGAGCACAGGCTCAGTCATTCGTGTGCTGGCTGGTAATATCGAGAGATAGAGAACAAATGATTTCTAATTGCCAGGTATGCGCAGTGCACAGACCAGACCAGAGGGAACCCCTTATCTCGATCCAATTTCCAGCTAGAGTATAGGAACGTTTGGGGATGGATCTATTTATGTTTAATGGAAAATCCTACCTGATTGTCATCAACTACTTTTCAAGATGGATTGAGGTCAAATGCCTGTCTCGTTGTCATTGTGTACAGTCATTCGAGTGTTACAGGAAATCTTCGCAACACTTGGTATACCTGACCAGATAGTTTCTGATAATGAACCATAATTTGCAAACAACTATTTCAAGTAATTTGCGGAAAACTGTGGATTTGTACATCTTACAAGTTCCCCTAGATATCCACAATCCAATGGTGAAATTGAGAGAGGAGTTAGAACTATCAAAGCACTGTTAAAGAAAAATGAACATCTTCAAAAAGCACTCCTGAACTATAGATCTACTCCACTGCTATGTGGACTAGCATTGTCTGAACTGTTGATGGGAAGGAAGCTTAGAACACAACTTCCCATTCTACCCAAAAAATTACTTCCAGGGCTAGAAGTCCACGATTATCAGAGTTCAAGTCAGAAAAAAGTCTTACCGAAAGCAACAAGCCTATAATTATAATAGGAAATATCGTACCAGGAACCTACTCAAGTTGATGGAAGGAGAAAAGGTATGGGTACGAGACCAAGGCAGAGAAGGAGTAATCGTCCAGAGAGATCAGAATCAACAGAGAACTTATTCAGTACATACTCCAGGAGGTACTATAAGAAAAAACAGGAGGAATCTTATTCCTATTCATCAAAGACGTCAATCATGGATGAACCAGATGTTGAACCTGAAATTCAGAAAGCACCAGATACTACAAACCTCAATGAAGTCTGTCCAAGACAAGAAACAAGAGTTCAGAGAAAGCATACTAATCTTCCATGTCTGACAGCAACACAATCAGGGAGAGTTGTGAAACCTCCTGACAGATTGAATCTGTGATGTGGGGGGAGATGGGGTAGTATGTAAAAACAAAAAGGTTTGATATATATATATATATATATATATATATATATATATATAGTTAAAGACTTAGGGAGAGATGTGGTATAAGGTCCTGAAAGGGTTAATGATTGAAACAGTTTAAGGAATCAAAGTGATTCATGACAACGCTTCGTCAGCGCTGATGTCATCAGGCTGCACCGCGGTGTGCACATGCGCAGACGGTCTCCTGCTCTCTGCGCATGCGCTGTGGTCCGGCTTGCCAGGACCAGTTTGCGCATGCGCAGATGACGCGGTGCGCACATGCGCACACGGTCTCCTGCTCTCTGCACATGTGCTGCGGTCCGGCGTGCCAGGGCCGCTTTGCGCATGCGTAGATGACGTCATCGCGTTACGTCGTCTTCCTCGGGCAACGCGCCAGGTTGGCCTCTGCGCATGCGTCAATCTTCGGATATTCACGCATGCGTCAAAGCTTCGGCGCGACTTTTTGAAAGTGGAAGGAGGAGAGGTTTCGTCGGGCATTTTCTCGCATTTTATCTGAATTATTTAGTCGTTTTGGAGATTTGCTTCATTTTCATTAGACACAGGAGATTGTTCCAAGGTAAGTTGCTCTGCCATTGTAAGCTGCTCTGAAAACATTTCCATTGTCTGGGGCACCGCATGTGCTCCAGTCCCTGTTGTAAGCTGCTCTGAAAGCATTTCCATTGTCTGGGGCACCGCATGTTCTCCAGTCCCTGTTATGAGTTGCTGTGTGTACGCAGTACATGTGCTGCAGTCCAGCGAACAACCTACCATCTAAACGGTCACTTTTGTTTTTGTAACGTTTCAATGGAGTGCATTCTGTATTTCTTATCTCATCTCATGTTTCCCGTGTGGTCCCTTAATAGCCTTCCTGAACTTCAAACTTCGATCATGGCAACATCAGTAGATTCCACAGAGCAGTTCCTTGCCACCTTCACAACCCAGGAGTTTGAGAGTTATGACGACTTCAGCAGTAAACCTGAGATGTTTCAACAGGTAGCATGGTCTGCAGGCACATCCTGTGATGTGCCTTGTTATGTTTCACTATGTTAACAATGCTATTTAAATGGGCTTTGCTGTTGTGCTTACAGGCAACGGGGAGTCTATTTAAAAAAGTGAGCACCCATACGCTTGAGAGGGAAAACAAGAGACGGCGAGTCGAAATTCCCATCCGCTTTAAGTATGCCTCAGTGAGGCTGTGCTGTGTACACTATGGGCAGCCACGCATCAGTTCCACTGGAGTGAGACTGAATCAGAGGTAGGTGCTGCGATCACTACATTTCCACTTGTGTAGCTTGTCAGTCCTGCAAAGCTGTTCCTTGATGTGCATTGAACCAAGATTAGATTTGCAGTATCAATACATCTCGTCAGTGAGATCCTGTGCCCACAAAGCTACGCGCATACTGCCCCCGTGTCTACGGACTGCCTTTGTTGTGATTTCCTGGATAGACCAATGGCTGGGCGACCACCTCTGCGCAACCTCCTCTGGACTGCGAAACAGGTGCGCACCAGATTTTGGGACCTTGTCATGGTGCACATGTAGACTGCTGCCAGCAACACACCTGGGGATGGCTGGCGTTTTAGTGAGGGCACGAGGCACGTGGGGCGTGCTCATTGAATGTCTGTGTAACTTTTCAGGTATCTCACCCTGGGCTGTGAGGTCTTCATCAGTGTGAAATTCAATACGAGCAAGAACAAACTGTGTGTCAACTCCTACCATCTTGTACATACCGGTCATGTTTTGCATCCAGAATGTTTATGCTTCTATGTAAGGAGATGACAACTGAACCACGATGAAAGGCAGAAGGTAGAAGAGTTGGTCAAGCTACAGGCTGGGAACAAACAGCTGAAGGATTATATGGACCGTTCATTCAATAAGACCGTGACCCTGAGTGACATTAGAAATGTAAAATCCCGGCTCAAAACAGGGGATGACAGCATGGATGCGGTGTGATACGGTGGAGAAGATTCAGCAGGACGGGGCGGCAGTACGGGTTGGCCTGCAGGGAAGCAGCATCCTCTATATTGCCTTCATGACACCAGCCATGAAGGCCCACATGCAGGCCTTTCCTGAACTGCTGTTCATGGACGGAACGTACAAGGTGAACAAATGCGGCTACCCTCTGTACCAAGTGATGGTGCAGGACAATGTTGGTAGGGGCAGGGCTGTGTTCTATGCCATGGTGAGGAATGAGACGTCTCAGATGCTGGACGAGATTGTGGGTGTTTTTGTCGATTTCATGGGATCCAGCGCCTGCCACGTGAGATCAGCCATCGTGGATAAAGACATCAATGAGATCAATGCGATCAAAAAGCATCTCCCAGCTGCAACGGTTCTCCTCTGTCAGTTCCATGTGATGCAGAGCATAAGGAGGAAGATCAGCAGCTACCCATTGAATGGTGAACTGAGGGATCAGTTGTTTATGATCTGCAAGGAAATGGTTCATGCACCTTTGGAGGAGAAGCTCACAAGCTGTGTAGAGAGGATTGGACATCTCTACCCACCCCTGCAGGACTACCTGCTTACAAACTGGATTCCACAGAAGGAGATGTGGGCAGCATGTTCACGCGGTAAAGTCCTAACGTTTGGGAACAACACCAACAATCGCATTGAGTCAGAGAATGGCAAGATAAAGCACCTGCTCCACTCCTCCTCATCCATGAAGGAATGCATCTCAGCGCTGATCTTCCACAATAGTGTCCTGGATCGGGAGTGCTCCTATTCCACATTCCTGCAGGGAGCCTCTTTCAAGCGCATCGCAGAGGCACCAGCAGATCTACAATCATTTTACACGGGATTCACCAGTCATGCTGTGAAGCTGATGCATCAGGATCATAGCCACATTCAGCGAGTACCTGTCAAGGAGCAGGATGAAGGCACAGTGACTGTGATTTCTGGTGCCAAACAGTACACACTGCAGATACATGATGGCCAGGCTACCTGCAACTGCATCTTCTCCATTCAGACTTTGTTGCCCTGCAAACATGCTATTGTTGTGCAGAGGCATCTGGGTCTGTCTTTGGAGAGGCTCGCCCCCAATTGTCGCTGGCGTGCATCTCAGACACCAACGACGACAGGCATGGCTGCTGCCATTGTGATTACAGAGGAACAGCCAAGGCCCCTCAGCTACAATGAAAAATACCGCTTGCTTTCAGATCAATGGTACCAGCTACAACAGGCCGTTCTGCAGAGTGGAACGGCATCATTCATGAGGAAACTGGACTGGCTGCGGTGACAGATTCTCTGCTGGCAGCAAGGACTGGCTGATGAGATGGAGCTATTTACTATGCCCAACAATTGCCCGGAAGCACCTTTGGATGGAGGTGGCCACGCGCTGGACATCAGTCGTGTGCCACAATCCATGGACCCTGAGCGTTTCACCCCCTGGCCTAATGATCTGATGGACCATACATACACCTGCCTGTTCAAAGATGCACTTCCCCCACCTGCGGTACCCTCTCCTTGCTGCTCAGTTACACAGCCACCTGTTCCTGCACCCATCCGAGCAGTGCACATGGACACACAGCCACCTGTTCCTGCACCCATCCGAGCAGTGCACATGGACACACAGCCACCTGTTCCTGCACCCATCAGAGCAGTGCATGTGGACACACAGCCACCTGTTTCCCCATCCGCCTTTGAAACAACCATGCAGAGCCTTGTGAGACTCCGCAATTGCCAGCTGCTGCCTGTCAAGCAGAGAGGGCATCCAAAGGGGTCAAGCACTTGGGGAACATTCAGCAAGAAGAGACTGAGCACTAAAAGAAACAAGCATGCCGTGTCCAGTGGTAGCACGAATGTGAATGCTCTTGCTGCGAACACAACTGGTGAGGTGGGAGTGCAGCCACACCGTTCCCCATCCTCAGTGTTGCTTTAAAGCAAAGGTAGGTAAGAGTGAAAGAAATGGAAGGTGATGCTGATAGTAGTAGGCAGGATTAAATGGGAATGGATGGGAAGACGCACGAGTAGCATAACCACTAGCAGGGAACAGCTGGGCTAAATGGCCAACTTTATGTTCATAGTCCAAAAGAAATGTGCTTCTTTTTCCAGCACCCTCACATCATTCATGTTTTCGCTGAGAGCAGCATTGAACCATCACGAGATAGGGGCAGTAACATCATCCTGACTCCTACAGCTGAGGTGGCTACTAAGTGATTCATTGGCGGTGTTATCAGTACATGCCTATACTGCAGAACATAAAGCATGTTCAACAGTAATTTCATTGGAGGGAGGGAAGCTCTGACACTGATGTTCTTTCCTTATTTCCTTTCATGTAAAACGTGCCCTTGAGAAAACAATCCTTGACACTTAAGGACGGCATTCAAGCAAAGGAGGCAGTGCAGGAGAGGACGCAAGGATGTGCTGATTCCTGCATCTGAGGTGGGTAATAAGTGCTTCATGGGCGACGTTATCAATTGGTGCCTTCACTGCAGAACTTAAAAAGGTGTGCACAACAGTAATTTCAGTGGATGGACGGAGGCAAGCTCTGACTCTGATTTGCTTTATTTCTTTTCATGTAAAACATGCCGTCGAGAAAACAATCGTTGAGACTTAAGGTCAGCATTCAAGCAACGAAGGAAACTGGATCATGCTGCGGAGCTCGTCACGATGTGGAAAGGAACATTGCATTTATGGATGAATTGGGAATGCACATTGGGATGCACTTGGGGAACATTCACCAAGAATAGACTGAGCTCAGACTCTTGTGACTTTGCCTTCTTCACATGGACAATACAGTAGTGGAATAGAGAGCCAAGCGTTCATTCACCACAAGGCTCTCCAGGAACAATCTCTTTAGCTGTGCATAGCAGAGACTCGGCCTGTCTGTCTAATGGGAATGCTGGAAACACAACACTCATGTATCCATGCACAGCAGTTCCTCGGATGCTTAATTAACCCCAGAATTGTTGAGGCTTTGTTTTGCATGCTCTTTCCCCGACTTTGCAACTGCACTTCAGATATTCAACTGTGGTGGAGGGGTGGAGGTAGGGGGGTAGAGGGAGGGGTGGAGGTAGCGGGGTAGAGGAGGGGTGGGTGAAGAGGGGGATAGAGGGGTGGGTGAAGGGGGGGATAGAGGGGTGGGTGAAGGGTAGGTGAAAAGGGGGAGGGAGGGGTGGGTGAAGAGGGGGAGGTGAAGAGGGGGAGGTGAAGATGGAGAGGCGAGAGGGGTGGGGAGAGCAGGGAGGGGTGGGGAGAGGGAGCATGCAAAATGCAGGGACCAGACAGTTGCAATGCCTGAAGTACTGTGGAGAAGTAGGGGAGAAGCAACTGGATTGGGCATCCGCAGCTGGAGGGAACGGCTGAATGGAGAGGGCCGGAGGCGAGAGGCCGTAGAGAGCCGCGGGGAGCGAGTGTGCGAAGGCCTTGGTGTCGCCGGGTGCAGGGACTGGCAGGTAAGTCTTTTGCTGTTGTGTTTCTGGCGCATGCACAGAAAAAGGCACTCCTCTTCAGCTCCGCTGCTCCCCCACCCCATCTCCCCCAGCCCCGCCCTCCCCCACCTCTCCCCTCCCCCCCTCCCTCTCCCTCTCCCCCCCTCCCTCTCCCCTTCCTCCCTCTCCTCCTCCCTCCCCCCACCCTCTCCCCCCACGCTCCCCCTCCTCCCCCAGTTCTCCCCCCTCCCTCCCTCTTTCACCCCTCCCTCATTCCCTCCCTCTTCCCCTCCCCCCTCCCTCTTTCCCCCTCCCCCTCCCTCTTTCCCCCCTCCCCCTCCCTCTTTCCCCCCTCCCCCTCCCTCTTTCCCCCCTCCCCCTCCCTCTTTCCCCCCCTTTCCCCCCCTCCCTCTTTCCCCCCCTTTCCCCCCTCCCTCCCTCTTTCCCCCCCTCTATCTTTTTCCCCCCCGCCCTCTTTCCCTCCCCCACTCTGCCCCCCTCCCTCCCTCTTTCCCCCCCCCCTGCCGCCGTCACCGTCACCGCTGCTCTCCCCGCGCTGGTCTCCCCGCCCCCCGCGCTGCTCTCCCCGGCCCGCTCCACTCTCTCACTCCGGCCATTGTATACTGCCATGTGTTTGTTAGGTTTCCTCTGTGTGATTCTTTGAGCAGCGCCATCTTTAGTCCTGGCAGCTGCTACAGTCGCAAGCTGTGACGTTTTAGTGGCACATGCTGTATTTGCGCATGTGCCAAAACAGCGCCACCTACCGATCGCGTTGTCAACAATTGCGGTCTTAAGGAATATCTCCCCCCATGATGATGTCAGAGATTACGTGTGAGAGACTGGAGGGAAATGCAGCATGACTTTAGAGGCATCACACAGACTGGTGTAAAGCTGTACATAGTTAGAATGTAATAAAGAGTTAATGTTCAAAGTATTGAAGATTCAGTAATTTCTCTAAGCTAGACTAACCAGGTACACTCAGGTGGCAGCAGCCAAACCAAACATCCAACAGTTGGGTCTACAAGTGTGTTAATGGAGCTGGCCATCACTTCCACACTGAAAATGATGGGGTCCAAGCTCTGCACAAAGGTCTTTGCCAAGTTGCAGCCGGACTCATCCAAGCTCCTTGACAGCAACAACAGGCTTTCTGGCCTGCCAATGCACCAAACATTTCTATATGCAAGCCCATCAGCATTTTCCTCTATGCCAACCCCTCAAAGTGCTCACCTGAATTCTCAGCAGAACTTATATGCAACCTCGCTCTCTGGAGAGTTGGTACCTGCACAATCCTTTCCCCCTCGCCCAGGCTGCAGCCCACTTGTGCCCAGTAACTCACCACGTGCAGATCCCACCTTATGATACTCTGTAAGGTTCACACAGTGCTAGTATCTGAGCTGGTGGCTGCAAGTGTCAGATCAAATAACGGTGTTTCTTCCTCCTCAGTCAGTTCTCACTAGGCCTTCAGCCTCAGGCACCATTGGCTAGCCAGGCAGCAGTTCTTGGGTATATGAAAGCATAAATGCAGAAGGGTAGAGTTGGGGTGATAAATAGAGAGGTGGGCGAAAACCAAGAATTGCATGATTACACATCAAAGAGATTGCGGGATGAGGATAAATGGGATTTAAGAAAGTGCATTAGGCAGGAACATACCATCATCGATGGCTTCGGCGACGTTGCTGACCATGGCGCCAGCAACGGCTACTCCAGTTATTCCCAAGACCGTCTCCTCCGTGGGGTTGAGTACATTCAACCATGTCTGCCCCCTGCCAGTTAACTACTGCTGCTGTCTATTGTGGGCTGCCTTGCCTGCAAAAGAGAGGGAAGTGTGTCAGCAAATGCAATGCAATTTGTTTGGGTAACGTGCCTGCCACAGTTGACTAGCTAGCAGTGTGTGCAAGCTGTAAGATGTGGGTGTGAAGCTTCCAGCACTGCTACGTATTTACCAGGGAGATAGAACAGGTAGACACGACATTGAATGATGAGATGAATAATGAAATAAGTGCATTTAAATATAAAAAAGATGTATTGAATAAACTAATCAAACTCAAAGAGGGTAAAGCCCCAGTCCAGATGGATTGTATCCACGCATTTTGAAAGAATCTAGGGAAGAGATAGCAGAGGCATTACTACACATATTTAATGATTAGTTAGAAAAAGGTGTACTGCCAGAGAACTGGCAGATAGCAAATATAATTCTATATTTAAGAAGTGGGACCCAGTTAGCTTAACACCTCCACTCAGTCCATAAGCATGACCCCGAGCTTCCGGTTGCTGGCCATTTCAACACCGCCACCCCACCCCACCCCGCTCTCATCTCTGTCCTGGGATTGCTGCAGTGTTCCAGTGAACATCAACGCAAGCTCAAGGAACAGCATCTCATTTACCGATTAGGCACGCTACAGCCTGCCGAGCTGAACATTGAGTTCAATAATTTCAGAGCATGACGGGCCCCCCTTTTTACGTTTAGTTATTTTTTCTTTTTTCTTTTTATTTGGTTATTTTATCTTAGTTTTTTTAAGTTTGTTTAGTTTGTTCCTACTGTGCCTACCCACTGTTTCTGTGTGTTTTTTTAATGTTTGTGCTTGGAGTGCTTTGTGCTTTACAGTCTATTCACACCCTCTCTGGACTAACGCTTTGTCTTTCAGCACACCATTAACATACCATTTGCCTTTGCTCCATGACCTTCTGGTCAGTTATTCTCCATGACCCTCTGTCCTATCAACACCTTCTCCTTTGTTATCTCTTGCCCCACCCCCCCCCCCCCCACCCCCCCGCTTTACTTGCTTAAAACCTTTTACATTTCTAATATCTGCCAGTTCTGATGAAGGGTCACTGTCCTGAAATGTTAACTCTGCTTCTCTCTCTGCAGATGCTGAATATTTCCAGCAATTTTTATTTTTATTTCAGATTTCCAGCATCTGCAGTATTTTGCTTTTATTTTAGAGCTTAACTTCGATAGTTGGAAAAATAATGGAATCCCTACTAAAGGAGAGAATAGAAGAACATCTAGAAAAGGAAAATATAATAATGAATAGTCAGTATGGATTTCGATCGGGAAAAACTTGCCCGACCAAACTTATTGAATTTTTGAGGAGATCACAGGGAGAGTAGACAATGGTAATGAAATAGATTTAATGTATCTAGATTTTCAAAAAGCCTTCGATAAGGTACCCCTTAATAGACTAATGAATAAGGTCAGAGAATGTGGAGTCAGGGGACAAATGGCAGAACGGATTGCTAGTTGACTTCAAGACAGAAAACAAAGAGTGGGAGTAATGGGTAGTTAATCAGAGTGACAAAAGTTGGGAAGTGGTGTTCCACAAGGATCAGTGCAGGGACAACTGCTGCTCACAATTTACATTAAAGATTTGGACTTTGGAATCAACCACAATCTGTAACCTCATGGCCCGGCATATCCCCTACTCTACCATTACCATCAAGCCAGGAGACCAAACCCTGGTTCAATGAAGAGTGCAGGAAGGCATGCCAGGAGCAGCACCAGGCAGATCTCAAAATGAGGTGTCAATCTTGTGAAGCTACAACCCAGGACTATCTGCGGGCCAAACTGTGTAAGCAGCATGCGATAGACAAAGCTAAGCGATCCCATAACCAACGGATCAGATCTAAGCTCTGCAGTCCTGCCACAGCCAGCCGTGAATGGTGGTAGACAATTAAACAACTATCTGGAGGAGGTGGCTCCACAAATATCCCATCCTCAATGATGGGGGAGCCCAGCACATCAGTGCAAAAGATAAGGCTGAAGCATTTGCAACAATCTTCAGCCAGAAGTGCCGAGTTGATGGTCCATCTCGGCCTCCTCCTGAAGTCCCCAGCATCACAGATGCCAGACTTCAGCCAATTCGATTCACTCCGCATGATATCAAGAAACGACTGAAAGCACTGGATACTGCAAAAGCTATGGGCCCTGACAATATTCCGACAAGAGTACTGAAGACCTGTGCTCCAGAACTTGCCGCGCCCCTAGCCAAACTGTTCCAGTACCGCTACAACACTGGTATCTACCCTGCAATGTGGAAAATTCCCCAGGTATGTCTTGTACACAAAAAGCAGGACACGTGCAACCCAGCCAATTACCGCCCCATCAGCCTACTCTCAATCATCAGTAAAGTGAGGGAAGGTGTCATCAACAGTGCCATCAAGCGGCACTTGCTTAGCAATAACCTGCTCAGTGACGCTCAGTTTGGGTTCCGCCAGGGCCGCTCAGCTCCTGACCTCATTACAGCCCTGGTTCAAACATGGACAAAAGAGCTGAACTCAAGAGGTGAGGTAAGAGGGACTGCCCTTGACATTAAGGCAGCATTTGACCGAGTATGGCATCAAGGGGCCCTAGCAAAACTGAGGTCAATGGGAATCCGGGGGAAAACCCTCCGCTGGCTGGAGTCATACCTAGCGCAAAGGAAGATAGTTGTGGTTGTTGGAGGTCAATCATCTCAGCTCCAGGATATCACTGCAGGAGTTCCTCAGGGAAGTGTCCTAGGCACAACCATCTTCAGCTGCTTCATCAATGACCTTCCTTCAATCATAAGGTCAGAGGTGGGGATATTCGCTGATGATTGCACAATGTTCAGCACCATTCGTGACTCCTCAGATACTGAAGCAGTCCATTTAAAAATGCAGCAAGACCTGGACAATATCCAGGCTTGGGCTGATAAGTGGCAAGTAACATTCGTGCCACACAAGTGCCAGGCAATGACCATCTCCAAAAAGAGAGAATCTAAACATCTCTCCTTGACATTCAACAGCATTACCACTGCTGAATCCCCCACTATCAACATCCTAGGGGCTACCATTGACCAGAAACTGAACTGGTGTAGCCATATAAATACCGTGGCTACAAGAGCAGGTCAGAGGGTAGGGATCCGGAGATGAGTAACTCACCTCCTGACTCCCCAAAGCCTGTCCACCATCGACAAGGCACAAGTCAGGAGTGTGATGGAATACTCTCCACTTGCCTGGATGGGTGCGGCTCCAACAACACTCAAGAAGCTCGACATCATCCAGGACAAAGCAGCCCACTTGAGTGGCACCCCATCTACAAACATTCACTCCCTCCACCACCGACGCACAGTGGCAGCAGTGTGTACCATCTACAAGATGCACTGCAACAATGCACCAAGGCTCCTTAGACAGCACCTTCCAAACTTGCGACTTCTACCAACTAGAAGGACAAGGGCAGCAAATACATGGGAACACCACCAACTGCAAGTTTCCCTCCAAGTCACACACCATCCTGACTTGGAACTATATCGCCGTTCCTTCACTGTCGCTGGGTCAAAATCCTGGAACTCCCTTCCTAACAGCACTGTGGGTATACCTGCCCCAAATGGACTGCAGCGGTTCAAGAAGGCAGCTCACCACCACCTTCTCAAGGGCAATTAGGGATGGGCAATAAATGCTGGCCTGGCCAGTGACACCCACATCCCAAGAATGAATAAAAATAAATACACAACAGGTATGGCCGCATCTAGGGAGAGAGAAACAGAGTTAACGTTTCAGGTCTGTGACCTTTCAGATTTGATCTGGTTACTACCAACAACCACTCCCCCACCACCACCCCTCCCCCCCAACCACCATTCCACCCCCCCCCCCCCCCCCCCGCCCCCACTCAACCCTCTCGGCTGATTAATCCATTCTTCTCCATGTTGAACATGAACTGGAAGAAGCACTAAAGGTAGCAAGGCTGCAGAATGTACTCTGGATGGGGGACTTCAATGTCCATCACCAAGAGTGGCTTGGTAGCACCGTAACTAACCGAACTGGCTGATTCTTAAAGGACATAGCTGTTAGACTGGGTCTGCATCAGGTGGTGAGGGAACCAACAAGAAAGGAAAACCTACTTGACCTCGTCCTCACCCATCTACGTTTTGTAGATGCGTCTGTCCATGACAGTATTGGTAGGAGTGACCACCGCACAATCCTTGTGGAGACAAAGTCCCGTTTTCACATTGAGGGTACCCACCATCGTGCTAAATGGGATAGATTTCAAACAGATCTAGCAACACAAAACTGGGCATCCATGAGGCGCTGTGGGCCATCAGCAGCAGCAGAATTGTATTCAACCACAATCTGTAACCTCATGGCCCAGCATACCCCCCACTCTACTAGTACCATCAAACCTGGGGACCAACCCTGGTTCACTGAAGAGGGCAGGAGGGCATGCCAGGATCAGCACCAGGTATACCTAAAAATGAGGTGTCAGCCTAGTGAAGTGAGAACACAGGACTACTTGCATGCCAAACGGAGGAAGTTGCATACGATAGACAGGGCTAAGCGAAACAAAGGATCAGGTTTAAACTCTGCAGTCCTGCCACAGCCAGTTGTGAATGGTGGTGGACAACTAACATGAGGAGGAGGCTCCACAAATATCCCCATCCACAATGATGGGGGAGCCCAAAACATTAGTGCAAAAGATAAGGCTGAAGCATTTGCATCTATCTTCAGCCAGAAGTGCTGAGTGGATGATCCATCTCGGCCTCCTCCTGAGGTCCCCAGCAACATAGATGCCAGTCTTCAGCCAATGCGATTCACTCCACACGATATCAAGAATGGCTGAAGACACTGGATACTGCAAAGGCTATGGGCCCTGACAACATTCCGGCAATAGCACTGAAGACCTGTGTTCCAGAACGAGCTGTACGCCTAGCCAAGCTGTTCCAGTACAGCTACAACACTGGTATCTACCCAGCAATGTGGAAAATTGCCCAAGTATGTCCTGTACACAAAAGCAAGCCAAAGCCAACTCGGCCAACCATCAAGAAGATCGCCCCCCTCAAGTCTAAATTGGGGACACGATCACTGACCAACACAAGCAAATGGACCGCTGGGTGGAGCACTACCTAGAACAGTACTCCAGGGAAAATGTTGTCACTGAGACCGCCCTCAATGCAGCCCAGTCTCTGCCAGTCATGGATGAGCTGGACGAACAGCCAGCAAAATCAGAACTCAATGATGCCATTGATTCTCTAGCCAGTGGAAAAGCCACTGGGAAGGACGGCATTGCCCCTGAAATAAACAAGAGTGCCAAGCCTGCTATACTCTCAGCACTCCATGTACTGTTTTGCCTGTGCTGGGATGAGGGAGCAGTACCACAGGACATCGCAATGCCAATATCATCACCCTCTATAAGAACAAGGGTGACCGTGGTGACTGCAATAACTACCGTGGAATCTCCCTGCTCAGCATACTGGGAAAAGTCTTTGCTCAAGTCGTTTTAAACAGGCTCCAGAAGCTGGCTAAGCGTGTCTACCCTGAGGCACAGTGTGCTTTCGAACAGAGAGATCCACCATTCACATACTGTTCTCCCTTCGCCAGCTACAGGAGAAATGCCACAAAAAAATGATGCCCCTCTCTGTTGCTTTCATAGATCTCACCAAAGCCTTTGACCTTGTCAGCAGACATGGTCTCTTCAGACTACTAGCAAAGATCGGATGTCCACCAAAGCTACTAAGTATCATCACCTCATTCCATGACAATAGGGCGGCACAGTGGCGCAGTGGTTAGCACCGCAGCCTCACAGCTCCAGGGACCCGGGTTCGATTCCGGGTACTGCCTGTGTGGAGTTTGCAAGTTCTCCCTGCGTCTGCGTGGGTTTTCTCCGGGTGCTCCGGTTTCCTCCCACAAGCCAAAAGACTTGCAGGTTGACAGGTAAATTGGCCATTATAAATTGTCACTAGCATAGGTAGGTGGTAGGGAAATATAGGGACAGGTGGGGATGTTTGGTAGGAATATGAGATTAGTGTAGGATTAGTATAAATGGGTGGTTGATGTTCGGCACAGACTCGGTGGGCCGAAGGGCCTGTTTCAGTGCTGTATCTCTAATCTAATCTAATATGAAAGGCACAATTCAGCATCGCGGCACCTCATCAGACCTCTTTCCTATCCTGAGTGGCGTGAAACAGGGCTGTGTTCTCGGACCCACACTGTTTGGGATTTTCTTCTCCCTGCTGCTCTCACATGCGTTCAAGTCTTCAGAAGAAGGAATTTTCCTCCACACAAGATCAGGGGGCAGGTTGTTCAACCTTGCCCGTCTAAGAGCGAAGTCCAAAGTACAGAAAGTCCTCATCAGGGAACTCCTCTTTGCTGACGATGCTGCTTTAACATCTCACACTGAAGAGTGTCTGCGGAGTCTCATCGACAGGTTTGCGGCTGCCTGCAACGAATTTGGCCTAACCATCAGCCTCAAGAAAACGAACATCATGGGACAGGACGTCAGAAATGCTCCATCCATCAATATCGGCGACCACGCTCTGGAAGTGGTTCAAGAGTTCACCTACCTAGGCTCAACTATCACCAGTAACCTGTCTCTAGATGCAGAAATCAACAAACGCATGGGAAAGGCTTCCACTGCTATGTCCAGACTGGCCAAGAGAGTGTGGGAAAATGGCGCACTGACACGGAACACAAAAGTCCGAGTGTATCAAGCCTGTGTCCTCAGTACCTTGCTCTATGGCAGTGAGGCCTGGACAACGTATGTCAGCCAAGAGCGACGTCTCAATTCATTCCATCTTCGCTGCCTCCGGAGAATACTTGGCAACAGGTGGCAGGACCGTATCTCCAACACAGAAGTCCTCGAGGCGGCCAACATCCCCAGCTTATACACACTACTGAGTCAGCGGCGCTTGAGATGGCTTGGCCATGTGAGCCGCATGGAAGATGGCAGGATCCCCAAAGACACATTGTACACCTAGCTCGCCACTGGTATCAGACCCGCCGGCCGTCCATGTCTCCACTTTAAAGACGTCTGCAAACGCGACATGAAGTCCTGTGACATTGATCACAAGTCGTGGGAGTCAGTTGCCAGCGATCGCCAGAGCTGGCGGGCAGCCATAAAGGCGGGGCTAAAGTGTGGCGAGTCGAAGAGACTTAGCAGTTGGCAGGAAAAAAGACAGAAGCGCAAGGGGAGAGCCAACTGTGTAAGAGCCCCGACAAACAAATTTTTCTGCAGCACCTGTGGAAGAGTCTGTCACTCTAGAATTGGCCTTTATAGCCACTCCAGGCACTGCTCCACAAACCACTGACCACCTCCAGGAGCTTACCCATTGTCTCTCGAGACAAGGAGGCCAAAGAAGATTTGTCCTGCTTTTTGTGGACTGTCATACCTGAACAACCTTCCACACGATCAGGTAGATGTCAGTTTATAGCTGCACTGGTAAAGCTTGACTATTTCTGGTGTGCATGTCTTAAGTACTATTACAGCCTGGGTGATAACAGGATCTGTCGGATTTGCTGCGTCCTGTATACTAAACAGTTTCTTATTTTGGGAGTTTGCTTGCAGCGTCCCCTGTTCCATCACCATAACTTTAGCAGAAATCTCAGGTATCTATGTCTATATTATCGTTGATGACCCTATCCCTTACAATCTCTCCTATTCAGGATCTTGTTTCCTTCCCACCCCCTACCCTCAACTGCCTCGTTTAAATGGTTTTCTATCCCCCAGAGTGGGGGATTCAATTACTAGGGGTCACGAGTTCAAAGTGAGAGGGGAAAAGTTGAGGGGGGATATGCGTGGAAAGTTCTCTACGCAGAGGGTGGTGGGTGCCTGGAACGCGTTGCCAGCGGAGGTGGTAGACGCGGGCACGATAGCGTCTTTTAAGATGTATCTAGACAGATACATGAATGGGCAGGAAGCAAAGAGATATAGACCCTTAGAAAATTGGCGACAGGTTTAGATAGAGGATCTAGATCGGCGCAGGCTTGGAGGGCCGAAGGGCCTGTTCCTGTGCTGTAATTTTCTTTGTTCTTTGTTCTATTGCTGTCTCAATGTTTCTCACACTTTTCTTTGCCCATGGTTTAAGAGTAATTGGTCTCTCCTGTACCAGTCCTTTTGTTATTCTCGAAGGATTTCCAGTTATTTATGAAGGTAGCATTGTTGTTCTTTCACTATGCTGCCAGCTACTTGGTTATCTCAATACTTTTGGTGAATTAACCTCCTCTCCCAAATACTGGAAGAACCCTAATCACAAAAGAGCTATGACTAGATAAGGCAACAAAATCACAATAAAGGCTTCCCCAGGATGTCCCAAGTGCTTCATGACCAATACATTATTTTTACAGTGCAGTCATTAGTCATGTAAGCAAATGTAGCAGTCAATTTATGCAAAGCAACGTTCCAAAAGTAGCAATGAGATGAAAGAAAAAGACTTCGTTGCCTTTGGTGCCTTCCACCATCTCAGGACGTCCCAAAGTGCTTTACAGCCAATTAACTACTTTTTGAAGTGTAGATACCGTGATAATGTAGGAACTGGGTCATCTAATTTGCACACAGCAAGCTCCCACAAACAGCAATGAGATAAATGACCAGATAATCTGTTTTCTTCTATTGATGTTAACTGAGAGATAAATATTAGCCAGGTCAGACCAGTTCATCTGTTTGGTGATGTTGATTGAAGGATGAATACAGATCAGAAATATGAGGAGAACTTACTGCATTTCTTCAAAAATGTGTCAGATGGCAGGTGAAAAGTATATATGCAAACTCCATTGAGTTTGCATTGAGTAGCCTCCAGCAGCAGTCAGAATATATAGGCTGCACCCTTGATATTACTGCATTGCTGGGAGAGAGATTTATCAGAATGTATAAAATCATGGAGTGAGTAACATCTATGTGATCCTCGACAGGAGCCCCAATTTACTGAGAACAGCCTGCAGCGGGTGATACAGTGGTCATTGCCGGTCTGTATAAATTGTATACTAATTGAGTATTTAATTGTATTCAGGTCTGGGCATGAACTGGCAAATTTACTTGTGTTCCTATATATGTAGGCGTCCTTTCATTGGGGTTATATAGTCCCTTCCCTTAATTTGGTTTTTAAAAGAGGTATAAATGTAGATGCAGACTGAAACTGTGGTTGTTGGGTTTGGAGTTGTATGTTTATAACGTGTATCTCTGTGAATAAAGTGTGCAAAGATTAAGTTCCAGTTCTATCCTTCACTACCTGGCTTTCTGAAGTAGAACAATCTGCTGAAGCAGAGGTGCCAGAGATGGCTTTCTTCTGACTGCACTAGTTTTGACTGATGTCACCTCAGGATACAACATCCAACAACAAAGCAAGAACACTCTCTGTACACAGTGCAAATGAGATGCTGCCAATTTCACGACCTTCCCCACAAAATTTGTTGTCGAGGAGAATACTGAGATTCAGGCTACTAGGCTAGATGGGATTGAGGTTCACAAGGAGGAGGTGTTAGCAATTTTGGAAAGTGTGAAAATAGATAAGTCCCCTGGGCCAGATGGGATTTATCCTAGGATTCTCTGGGAAGCTAGGGAGGAGATTGCAGAGCCTTTGTCCTTGATCTTTATGTCGTCATTGTCGACAGGAATAGTGCCGGAAGACTGGAGGATAGCAAATGTTGTCCCCTTGTTCAAGAAGGGGAGTAGAGACAGCCCTGGTAATTATAGACCTATGAGCCTTACTTCGGTTGTGGGTAAAATGTTGGAAAAGGTTATAAGAGACAGGATTTATAATCATCTTGAAAAGAATAAGTTCATTAGAGATAGTCAGCACGGTTTTGTGACGGGTAGGTCGTGCCTCACAAACCTTATTGAGTTTTTCGAGAAGGTGACCAAACAGGTGGATGAGGGTAAAGCAGTGGATGTGGTGTATATGGATTTCAGTAAGGCGTTTGATAAGGTTCCCCACGGTAGGCTATTGCAGAAAATACGGAAGTATGGGGTTGAAGGTGATTTAGAGCTTTGGATCAGAAATTGGCTAGCTGAAAGAAGACAGAGGGTGGTGGTTGATGGCAAATGTTCATCCTGGAGTTTAGTTACTAGTGGTGTACCGCAAGGATCTGTTTTGGGGCCACTGCTGTTTGTCATTTTTATAAATGACCTGGAAGAGGGTGTAAAAGGGTGGGTTAGTAAATTTGCGGATGACACGAAGGTCGGTGGAGTTGTGGATAGTGCCGAAGGATGTTGTAGGGTAAAGAGGGACATAGATAGGCTGCAGAGCTGGGCTGAGAGATGGTAAATGGAGTTTAATGCGGAAAAGTGTGAGGTGATTCACTTTGGAAGGAGTAACAGGAATGCAGAGTACTGGGCTAATGGGAAGATTCCTGGTAGTGTAGATGAACAGAGAGATCTTGGTGTCCAGGTGCATAAATCCCTGAAGGTTGATACCCAGGTTAATAGGGCTGTTAAGAAGGCATATGGTGTGTTAGCTTTTATTAGTAGGGGGATCGAGTCTCGGAGCCACGAGGTCATGCTGCAGCTGTACAAAACTCTGGTGAGACCGCACCTGGAGTATTGCGTGCAGTTCTGGTCACCGCATTATAGGAAGGATGTGGAAGCTATGGAAAGGGTGCAGAGGAGATTTACTCGGATGTTGCCTGGTATGGAGGGAAGGTCTTACGAGGAAAGGCTGAGGGACTTGAGGTTGTTTTCGTTGGAGAGAAGGAGGAGGAGAGGTGACTTAATAGAGACATATAAGATAATCAGAGGGTTAGATAGTGTGGATAGTGAGCATCTTTTTCCTCGGATGGTGATGGCAAACACGAGGGGACATAGCTTTAAGTTGAGGGGTGATAGATATAGGACAGATGTGAGAGGTAGTTTCTTTACTCAGAGAGTAGTAAGGGCGTGGAACGCCCTGCCTGCAGCAATAGTAGATTCGCCAACTTTCAGGGCATTTAAGTGGTCATTGGATAGACATATGGATGAAAATGGAATAGTGTAGGTCAGATGGTTTCACAGGTCGGCGCAACATCGAGGGCCGAAGGGCCTGTACTGCGCTGTCATATTCTAATTCTAAAAAAAAAATGTGAACTGTGTGTCCAGTGTCAATGTTGGTAAAAGTGCATAATTAGTGTGGTCCACTACTTCAATATGCTCTCCTAATGATGGGAGCCTCAGGTGACTGGCTGCTATGTGTCTGAGACACTCTGGAGATTGAGCTAGCCCTTGATATTGTGTATTTGATTACAACACTGAGTCTAGAAGACAACTCACCAGTGAGGTTACAGTTTTTAAAATGCAGAATAGAAGCCTGCACCCCCTTGGCACTACAGTTGTATGTTACAACTAATTGTTTAGCAAACAAATGGAAAGCCAAAAAGGTTATTAAATTACTGTCATTGAAAATTAGTTATTGTAATTTTGAACCTTCAGGATTAATTCCACATCTGGAGATAAGTTGGTCAGCAGCTATATATTTACAAAAAGTATCAACACAAAAGCAAGTTATTAATAAACGGAAATGGAAACATTATCCAAAAGAAAATTATACTTTTATCAAGTTACAAGCAATTAATATAATGATAATAAATTTGATACTCGTGTTGTGAACAAAAGTCTCTTAGATTAACAGGATAAGGTTGATTCTTCTCATTTAGGCGTAGTAGTTAATTTTTGAACAGTATTCGCCACATAATACAGGTAAGAGAAGTACTGCACCTGGAAAATCAGAGGGATATTTTACCCAGTGAGTCTTTTTGCCCGGAACCCAAATAGCTAACGTTACAGCATCATATAAAGCTATTCCCATTCAGCATCCTTGGAAGGCATCATATTTTAAGATTCAATGATTAGGTTGAAAGAATTCTTTTCTATATTCAGATCAGCAATTTCAGCCAAGTCATAACCTCAATCTTCTGGCATAATTAACCAACTGCAACAAATTAAATCAATGGTCAATTTATTAGAATTATACAGAGATAGCATATGAAGCACTGCCAATCAACCACTTTGGTGATGCATGTGAACCTGCTTTATTGTCTGCACCTTTATCGAAAATGGTCATTATTGCTAAGTTCAGGAGAAAGGTCAGAGGTTATAGGTTCAAGCATCACTGCAGGACTTATCATAGGACCATAAAATCATTGAATGGTGACATCACAGAAGGAGGTCTTTCAGCTCGGCGTATTGTGCATTTCCTTACTCTCTGTCCCCCATGCCTTTGCCTGTTCTAGCGCTCTGCACAGTACTACCCAGTGGCTGCTGCATGGCTGGTGGACGGCTGCTGATGTTTAGTGGAGGAGATTACGGATGGCCTTGGGAGGATGGCCTTAAGCAGCTATGGGCCTTTAAGGCCGGGCTGCAAACTGCATCATCTCAGCATGGGCGGCAGCAGTTTGGGCTAGCCAGTGAAAAGCAACATCATGGGTCTTGGCAAAGTGGCAGGAATGAGAGAATAAATTCTGTCTTCCTGAGAGAGGAAAGCAGGTTTCTGCTCCAATAGATTACTAGGATTCCTGAGATGTTGCCCCAGGGGTGTGGCAGTGGTTCAATGGAGCACAAATTGCTGGACTGCTGTGACACCCTGCAAGCATCTTTTCACACTGTAATCCACAGCCATGATGGCAGCAATCTGAGCTTGCATGATTTCAGTCTGAGTTTCCACAGCAGCAGTTTGTGCTGCAATGAAAGCTGCAACATCAACCATCATACGCTGCATCATAATTGGGTCCACAAACATGCGAACAGAGTTGGCCGCTACTTCCCTTCTAGAAAGGATGGGCTCCAAGATCTGCACAAAGCCTGCACTGGACTCTTCCATGCTCCATGATATTGACCACTGGCTTTCTGGCAAGCTTCCCAATGGACCAAACATTTTGTGTGCATACCTATCAGTATTCTTTTGTAGGCTGTCCCATTGAAGTGCTCATCTGATTCCTCTGCGGTGGCACTCATGTACAACCTCACCCTCCAGCAAGCTGGCATCTGTGCTATCCTTGCCCTGGCTTCAGGCCACTCGTGGCCAGTGTCTCACCACATGCAGATCCTGCCGCTAATCTATCCTCTATGATATACGCAGTGCCAATCTCTGAGCTACTGTTTGTGAGTGCGAAATCAAGTGACAGTGCTGTGTCTTCATCATCACTCTCTTGGTCTTCCTCCAATGTGCAGTGTTGTGCTGTGTTCTTATGTCTAACTTAAATGATAACTGCAGGTTTTATATTCAGATTCAACACAAACACTATTTATTGTATTACTTATCTACATTGCATGATCTCAGGTCTAGGTCTTTTCCTCACTAATGTGTATCTTCTCTTTGCAAGGCATATGTTGAGTGTGTCTCAAAATGGTGCCTCCTCCATGTATGATGATGTCATCAGTTGAATCAGTGGTCTGATCTCTTAAAGGTACAGTTTCTTAAAGGTGAAGCCACCACTACACTACATTACACATTGCTTGGTCAGGTTGGACCTTTTGGATATCTGAAAGGATAAAGAAACAAAGTTAAGGTTGTGATAGGAGAGGGGGGGGAAAGTAAGAGATGCATGTTCACAGCATTGGCAGCTTGTATATTAGAGTGGGGGTTGAGGGGACAGTGGGATGTGAGAAGGAGGATTAGGTGTGAGAATACATCATCTTCGATGGTTTCAGTCCCACCACTGGTCACAGTCTCAGCAATAATAATATCCAACGCCGTCTCCTTGATCATGGTTAGGACATGCAGGCACACCTGCATGGTTAGCTCCTGCTGCCTCCAGCTTTGTGCCAACTTGTCCTGAAAAAGAGAGGGAAGTGTGTCAGTGAATGTCATGCAATCTGTTTAGCTGAGTGGCTATTATGGTTGAATAGCTGGCAGTGTGTGCAAATGATTTGTAGCAGTTCTAAATGTGTGAGGGTGAGGTAACGCATATGAATGTTAGGTCTAAGTCCTGATTGAATGAGATTGTTGCTAGATGAATGATGGGGTTGTGGTGATTTGAGCAGTGTCTGAGGCTAGTGGTGCGATTGGTAAGATATGGCATTTGAAGATGCATTCACTGGCCTTGACCATTTTTTTGATGTCATTGAACTTCTTGCAGCGCTGCCAAGATCTAGCGCATTGACCTCATGACTATCCGCTCCCACTTCCTATTGAATGTGTGTCTGCTGGGCTTCCTGGCCCCCTGCGGATGCAGGACATCTCTTCTACTTTCCATCTCCTCCACAAAGGCCTCTGGTGCAGCGCCCAAAATCTTGGAACCCGCTGTCTCCCACGTTGTGCCATTCTTCACTGTTTCCCAGGTCAGATACACTTCCTGCTCGACTGCCAGCACCTGCTCCAGCCACAATGCATCTCACAGTGCAAAAACAATAGGGCAATAATAGTTGGGGATTTCAACTACCCTAATATCTACTGGGATACAAACAGTGTGAAAGGAACAGAGGGCACGAAATTCTAAAATTGCATTCAAGAGAACTATTTTAGCCAACACATAACAAGCCCAATGAGAGGGAGTGCAATTCTAGATTTAGTCTTTGGTAATGAAACTGGGCGAATGGATGAAGTAGCAGTGGGTGAACATTTTGGAGATGGTGACCATAATGCAGTTAGTTTTAGCATAATCATGGAAAAGGACAAAGATAGAACAGAAGTAAAAGTTCTAAATTGGGGGAAGGCAAATTTTACGAGGCTGAAAAGTGATCAGGCAAAAGTGGACTGGATACAGCTACTTGAAGGAAATTCAGTGGCAAACCAGTGGGAGGCATTCAAAAGTGAGATTCTACAGGCACAGTGTAAGCATGTCCCTACAAAGCAAAAGGATGATACTGCCAAATCTAGAGCTCCTGGTTATCGAGAAGCATACAGGGTAAGATAAACCAGAAAAAGAACGCTTATGACGGTCACAAAAAACTTAATACGTTAGAAAACCTACAGGAGTATAGAAAGTGCAGGGGTGAAGTAAAAAAGGAAATTAGGAAAGCAAAGAGAGGACATGAAAAATTATTGGCAGGTAAAATCAACTAAGGAAAGGGTAGGGCCTATCAGAGATGTACAAGGGAACTTACACGTGGATGCAGAAGATGTGGGCAGGGTTTTTAATGAGTACTTTGTCTCTGTCTTCACAAAGGAGAGGGATGGTGCAGCCATTGTAGTAAAAGAGGAGTATGAAATATTAGATATGATAAGCACAATTAGAGAGGAAGTACTAGAGGGTCGGACATCCTTGAAAGTGGATAAATCACCAGGGTCGGATGGATTGTATCTCAGGTTGTTAAAGGAAGCCAGGGAGGAAATAACAGATCCTCTGAGGATCATCTTCAAATCCTCACTGGATACAGGCGAGGTACCAGAGGATTGGAGGTCTGTGAACATTGTACCATTGTTTAAAAAGGGTGCGACGGATAGGGCAAATAATTATAGACCGGTCAGTCTGACCTTGGTGGTGAGCAAATTATTAGAATCAATTCTGAGAGATAGGATAAACTGTCACTTAGAAAGGCACAGACTTATCAGGGCTCATCAGCATGGATTTGTTAAGGGAAGGTTGTGTCTTACTAACTTAATTGAATTATTTGAGCAAGTAACAAGGAGGATTGATGAGGGTAGTGCTGTGGATGTGGTCTATATGGATTTTAGTAAGGCATTTGACAAAGTCCAACATGGCAGACTGATCAGAAAAATAAAAGCCCACAGGATACAGTGAAATGTGGCAAGTTGGATCCAAAATTGGCTCAGTGACCGAATGGAAGGCAGTTTCCAGTGGCATTCCACAGGGTTCAGTTTTGGGTCCCTTGCTGTTTGTGGTATATATTAATGATTTGGACTTAAATGTGGGAGGCATGATTCGGAAATTTGCAGATGACACAAAAATTGGCTGTGTAGTTGATAGTGAGGAGGATAGCAAGAGACTCCAGAATGATATCAATGGTTTGGTTGAGTGGGCTGAAAAGTGGCAAATGGAATTCAATCCGGAGAAATGTGAGGTAATGCATTTGGGGAACGCAAACAAAGTAAGGGAATACACAGTAAATGGGAGGATATTGAGAGGGGTAGAAGAAGTGAGACACCTTGGAGTGCATGTCCACAGGTCCCTGAAGGTGGCAGGACAGGTAGATAAAGTGGTGAAGAAGGCATATGGAATGCTTTCCTTTACTGGCCAAGGTATAGAATACAAAAGCAGGGATGTAATGCTGGAACTATATAAAATGCTGCTTAGGCCTCAGCTGGAGTATTGCGTACAGTTCTGGTCACCACATTACAGGAAGGACAGTATTGCTCTAGAGAGAGTACAGAGGACATTCACATGAATGTTGCCAGGACTTGAAAGTTGCAGCTATGAGGGAAGATTGGACAGGCTAGGGTTGTTTTCCTCAGAACAGAGGAGGCCGAGGGGTGACTTAATTGAGGTGTACAAAATTATGAGCAGCCCAGATAGAGTAATTAGGAAGGACCTGTTTCCCCTAGTGGAGAAGTCAATTACCAGGGGCAGAGATTTAAGGTGATTGGTCGAAGGATTAGAGGTGACATGAGGAAAAGCTTTTTCGCCCAGAGGGTGATGGGTGTATGGATTCACAACCCGGATCAATGGTGGAGGCAGAAACCCTCAACTCATTTAAAAAGGTACCTGGAACTGAATCTGAATTGCTGTAACCTGCAAGGCTACAGACCAGGTGCTGGAAGATGGGATTAGATTGGGCAGCTAGTTTTTTCAGCCAGCGCAGACACAATGGGCATAATGGCCTCTTTCTGTGCCGTAACTTTTCTATGGTTCTATGGTTAAGATAATAGCAAGTAAGTTGTCAAACACCTACTGAATTGGCCAGTACATCCACTTTAAGAAAGAATTAAACCTGGTTTGGTCAAACAAGGAGAGGGAGAAGAGGGAAGCCCTTCGTCCCCTCCTCACTTGGCCGAAACAACATAATTGCATAATTGAATAAAACTTTTCTGTAAACTTAAAATATACTGTAAAACAAATAATTGCAAGTATCCTGCAGTGACTGCAAGATTTTTGTCATCTATAACTTGTCATCTGAACTCCTTGGCGCAATGCATTGACAGCATCTAACTCTTTCATTAGCTTGCAAATACTGTACTCCCAAGTATCCATTGTTCTCCATATTTAAAATAATAGTTCTAAATAGGAAATTTTCTGATGACTTCTCTGGAACTCGGTGGTGAAGAACCCAAAAAGCCACTTAGGTACTAATTTGGTGGAAATGAAACCCGACTACAAAATAATTATATCCAAATGCATCCATTGCCAAGGATTTTAATCGACTCAAGATTTCTTGCAAAAGTGGCATTAAAGGCTGAATTTTACTAGCCATCCAGTGTTGGGGGTCGTGGCGGAGCGGCCTGGAAAATTCTTCCGCATTTTACTGGCGGCGGCGAGGCCTCGGTGCAGCCCTCCCATCACTTGGTGGCGGGGCCTTCATTTGCCAAATAAAATTTATGCAAATACATGTTCATTAACTTACCTGGCAGCCATCCCACGTCGATATTCCGGCCGGTGGTGGGAAGTCCCGTGGCTTCAAATCCCTGTTTGGGGATTCAAGGCGAGTCACTGATGGGGAGCGGGAGGAGTGAAATTTACAGTTCAGTGCAGGGGTGAGCGGAGAAAACTGATTCAATTGGCTGTGGAGATGGTGGGAAGGGGTTGAAGGGCAAAGAGTACAAAGTTTGGGGTTGAAAGGTGGGGGTCGGCAAAAATGGTCATTTAGTGGGGAGATGGAAATAAATTTATTGGTTGATGATTGGGGGGGGGCGTGGAACAGGGGCTTTGATCTCTACTTTAGTATTTTTACTTAAACGAAATGCGGTTGTGACTTTAAAATTTAACATCAGCTGTAGGGCTTGAAACCCTTTAAAAATGGCACTGGTGCCTGCGCGGTGGCGCCGGATGCTGTTGCCAGGGATGGAGCGGCCGCTCCCTCTGCATCATTGGGGGCGGCCGCTCCACCCCCTCCATTTAAATGAGCCACTGCATGAAATATCGCGGGGGCTCAGCGACGGCGGATCTGAGTGGGCCGACCGCCGAGATCAGAGCGTGCTGCCGCGATTTGCAGCGAGCTCAGAAAATTCAGCCCAAAATGTTGTTCAACAAGAACTCAGAGCCTGGGACCTTTTCTCGTCTGTAGAGTTGATGTTTCAAAGCTACATTTGAGTTCGGTGCTCAGCATAGATCAAACTGATTAGGTAGGGTCCTGTGAAGGGTGGCCAGAGCATCTCCTGTTTCAAAAAGAAACCACATATCGTAATGCAAATTGGAATGCTATGATATAAACTGGACCACAATTGCAATTGCTCCGCCAATTTCTACCAGACAGTGAAGCAGGTAACCAGTGGTCCTTCTCTCGGGCCTGTAAAAAACTCACATGTACTGCTGGCTCATCTGAGGCCACCCCAGGATTGTTCTCGCATACCTCATTCTTCCCCTCTGCTCCCCAGCTATCACATATAACTAATGGAATATTAAATCATGATAAAAGTTCATGTTCCACTGCAATCGCATTGTAACCATTTCTTTCATATGTAACAGAAAAACTGACTTAATTGCAGAATGCGATTCCAAAACACTGCTACAAATCCTGAAATCCTGTGTAATAAAAGGGAACTCAATGTATTCACTCAACCTGAAGCAGTGGCCCTAGGCATAAACCTTGGCTCAGATTGTGTTTCAATTGTGCATTTTTTGAGTTGTTGTTTTGTGGCTGTCAAATTTCTGCAAGTTGTTTTCTGAGTTTTGTAGTTTGACATGTATCTATCACAATCTTCCATCAGTTCTCAAGCTCCAGCAGTTAAAGAGTTAGAAGGTGAATTCTGTAGGAATTAGGTTCTTTATCAAAAGGCGGTTTTAAATAGGTACTTATCCATTGTAATCCCACATCAAAGTCCATGAACAAAGTTGAGATCGATAAATAAAGAGCAGAGGCCTATGCGCAAGTGAAATGTAAATCAACACTTTAGCCTATCACATCTCTGTAGGTTGACTTTGTGGCACAGGCTTCATTGTACAGTTGATATTTACTTCCATTAGTCCAAGATGACTGTGTTTTTCTTAGTCATCAGATTAACCGTTGCTAAAGCTGAATGGGTTCCCTCATTCCCTTGGTAACAATCCATCTACTTGCAATGCCGTTGCAATTTATCACAGGGCCACAATAGCCCTCAGCAGACTGGTAATCAAATAAAGCTGCAATGGCTCAAAGAGAATAGTGAGGAAGTTGTACCTTCAGGCCCTCAGTCAATCACTAAATTGCCATTCTACCGACCTTATATTTCTCAGGTAACAGCAATGTTACAGCTTTGTAAAGAGTGTGGATTACAATAGACTTTGCACAAATGGTCACAGTCCCTCATGTCATAATAGAAACATTTCTCAAATCTATTATACAAACAAGTAGTTTTCTTTGAGAACATATTTCTGAATTTTTTAAAAACCAGAATGTAATAAGGAGCAAGAATCCTTACTGCAGCCCACTCATGCCTCTCCATCACCCCTCACCTCCACCCCTACCCCCCACCTCTTTAACATGGCGAATAGCCTGCTGACACTCACATTCTAGGCTTACAAATGAAGAATGACCATTTGGACAAGATACCAGGGAGCTGCTGCCACCCATGTGACTATAGATCTCAATATGGAATTCTGGAATTCAGTTTGGGAACTTAGACCTTTGTAGTGAAAAATATCTATCATGATAACACACATCTCAAGTAACATCATTAAATAGCACACTTGTAAACAACTGAGCCTTCCATTTACATGGGCAAATTTCCCCCAGCCACACTCCAATGGCAGGAACAGTGCCCAGTAGGTGCATACATACTTATATACATATGAATTAGGAGCAGGAATATGCCACTCGACCCCTCGAGCCTGCTGCGCCATTCAATAAGATCATGGCTGATCTGATTGTAACCTCGACTCCACATTCACGCCTATCCCCAATAACCTTTCACCCCCTTACTTATCAAGAATCTATCTAACTCTGCCTTAAAAATATTCAAAGACTCTTCTTCCGTTGCCTTTTGAGGAAGAGAGTTCTAAAGACTCACAACCTTCTGAGAGAAAAAAATTCTCCACATCTCTGTCTTAAATGGGCGACCCCTTATTTTTAAATAGTGACCCCTGGTCTTAGATTGTCCCACAAGGGGAAACATCCTTTCCATATCCAGTCTGTCAAGACCCCTCAGGATCTTATATGTTTCAATCAAGTCGCCTCTTACTCTCCTAAACTCCAGCAGATACAAGCCTAGCCTGTCCAACCTTTCCTCATAGGACAACCTGCCATTCCAGGTATTAGTCTACTAAACCTTCTCTGAACTGTTTCCAACACATTTACATCCTTCCTTAAATAAGGAGACCAATACTGTACACAGTACTCCAGATGTGGTCTCACCAATGCCCTGTATAACTGAAGCATAAACTTCTTACTTTTGTATTCAATTTTCCTCGCAAGGAACAATAACATTCTATTAGCTTTCCTAATTACTTGCTGAACCTGCATATTAACCTTTTGTGATTCATGCAGTAGGACACCCAGATCCCTCTGCATCTTAGAGCTCTGCAATCTCTCACCATTTAGATAATATGATTCTTTTTTATTCTTCCTGCCAAAATGGACAATTTCACATTTTTCCACATTATACTCCATTTGGCAGATCTTTGCCCACTTAAACTATCGATATCCCTTTGTAGCCTCCTTGTGTCCTCTTCACAACTTACTTTTCTACCTATCTCTGTGTCATCAGCAAATGTAGCAACCATACCTTCAATCCCTTCACCCAAGTCATTGATATAAATTGTAAAAATTTGGGGCCCCAGCATAGATCCCTGTGGCACACCACACGTTACCGGTCTGGTTATGCACTCTCATCCTGTGCTAATTACCAATTCCCATCTTCATTATGCTAAGTTCTTGGGGCTACATGTTAGCAACATGTTTTGTGAGTGAAATATCAGGCAGTGACCATGGCAGAGTAATAGCAGGGCCTTCTCGTGACCTGGCACAAGTTGGTAATGGGTCATATCAATCCCTAGGTTCAGAGATACCCATCAAATGGTATTAAAAAAAAGTCAACTGATTGATTTCAAGAAAATAAATTGTTTTCATTTAATTTATGCCTAGTCCAAAGAAATTATTTCTGCTGAAGCAGAATAAGAAAGCAGAAGATGCAAGGATAGGCTTGCTTGATAGTTTAAGTAATGTGGAGCACAAGGTTGGACATGGTGTATTGGCGTTCTGGGTAATGCCCACATGTTTTTAAATGGTCAGCCAATAACGTAAGAACATAAGAACATAAGAACTAGGAGCAGGAGTAGGCAATTCAGCCCCTCGAGCCTGCTCCGCCATTCAATACGATCATGGCTGATCTCATCTCGGCCTCAACTCCACTTTCCTGCCCGTTCTCCATAACCCTCCAACTCACTACTAATTAAACATTTGTCTATCTCCTCCTTAAATTTACTCAATGTCCCGGCATCCACCGCATTCTGGGGTAGTGAATTCCACAGACTCACGACCGTTTGAGAGAAGTAATTTCTCCTCATCTCTGTTTTAATTCTGCTACCCCTCGTCCTAAAACTATGACTGCTCATTCTAGATTGCCCCACCAGAGGAAACATCCTCTCTACGTCTACTTTGTCAATCCCCTTAATCATCTTGTATACCTCAATTAGATCTCCTCTCATTCTTCTAAGCTCCAGAGAGTAAAGGCCTAAACTGCTCAATCTCTCTTCATATGACAAACCCCTCATCTCTGGAATCAATCTAGTGAACCTCCTCTGAACTGCCTCCAATGCAACTACATCCCTCCTCAAGTAATGGGACCAAATCTGTACACAATACTCCAGGTGCGGTCTCACTAATGCCTTGTACAGTTGCAGCAACACTTATCTACTTTTATACTTTATTCCTTTCGCAATAAATGCCAAAATTCCATTTGCCTTCCTTATTACCTGCTGCACCAGCATACTAGTTTTCTGCAATTCATGCACAAGGACACCCAGATCCCTCTGCACCGAAGCACTGTGAAGTTTCTCTCCATTTAGATAATAATTTGCCTTTCTATTCTTCTGACCAAAATGGATAACCTCACACTTATCCACGTTAAACTCCATCTGTCAAATTTTGGCCCATTCACCTAACCTATCCATATCCATTTGTAAATTTCTTATTTCTGTATTGCAACTTACTATCCCACCTATTTTAGTGTCATCTGCAAATTTGGCTATTGTACCTTTTATCCCTGCATCCAAGACATTAATATAGATTGTAAATAGTTGGGGCCCGAGGACCGAACCCTGTGGCACCCCACTAGTTACATCTTGCCAACCAGAAAAGGACCCATTTATCCCGACTGTTTTCTGTTGGTTAGCCAATCCTCTATCCAAGCTAATAAATTGCGCCGAACCCCATGTGATCTTACCTTGTGTATTAACCATTTGTGCGGCACCTTATCAAATGCCTTCTGGAAATCCAGATATACTACATCTACAGGATCCCCATTACCTCCTTTACTTGTTACATCTTCGAAGAACTCTAGCAAATTAATCAAACACAATTTACCCTTCATAAAACAATGCTAACTGATGGATGATGATTGTTCTAAGTTCCTCCCTTTCTATAACGTCTGCATTACCTGTTACTATTGGGATAGTACTAGTGTCCTCCACAGTGAAAACTGAGGCAAAATACTGATTTCTGTGTCCCCCACTATTAACTCCCCAGTCACATCCTCCAAGGGACCAACATTCACTTTAGCTACTCTCTTCCCTTTTATATACATATAGAAGCTTTTGCTATCCGTTTTTATATTTTGCACTAGTTTTCTTTCATAATATACCTTCACTCTTTTTATTACTTTTTTAGTAACCCTTTGTTGATCTTTAAAAGTTTCCCAATCTTCCAGCCTGCCACCAGCCTTTGCAATATGGTATGCCTTAGTTTTTGTCTTTATGTTCGCCTTAACTTCCTTGCTTAGCCATGGATGTTTTTCTCCCTCTTACAATCTTTCTTCCTCTCTGGAATATATTTTAGTTGGAAGCAATTGAATATCTCCTTAAACATCTGCCACTGCTCTTCAACTGTCCTGCCTTCAAGTCTTCCTGCCCAGTCCACTCGAGCCAAGTCTGTCCTCTTGCCTATGTAATGGATGATGAGCCTAGGGAAGGGAGTGTAGATAGTCTCAGTCGTCTCATTATCGAAAAGGAGAAGGTGTTGGGTGTCTTGAAAAGCATTAAGGTAGATAAGTCCCCAGGGCCTGATGGGATCTACCCCAGAATACCGAGGGAGGCAAGGGAAGAAATTGCTGGGGCCTTGACAGAAATCTTTGCATCCTCATTGGCTACAGGTGAGGTCCCAGAGGACTGGAGAATAGCCAATGTTGTTCCTTTGTTTAAGAAGGGTAGCAAGGATAATACAGGAAATTATAGGCCGGTGAGCCTTACGTCAGTGGTAGGGAAATTATTAGAGAGGATTCTTCGGGACAGGATTTACTCCCATTTGGAAACAAATGAACTTATTAGCGAGAGGCAGCATAGTTTTGTGAAGGGGAGGTCGTGTCTCACTAAATTAATCGAGTTTTTTGAAGAAGTGACAAAGATGATTGATGAAGGAAGGGCAGTGGATGTTAACTATTTGGACTTCAGTAAAGCCTTTGACAAGGTCCCTCATGGCAGACTGGTACAAAAGGTGAAGTCACATGGGATCAGAGGTGAGCTGGCAAGATGCATACAGAACTGGCTCGGTCATAGAAGACAGAGGGTAGCAGTGGAAGGGTGTTTTTCTGAATGGAGGGATGTGACTAGTGGTGTTCCGTAGGGATCAGTGCTGGGACCTTTGCTATTTGTAGTATATATAAATGATTTGGAGGAAAATGTAGCTGGTCTGATTAGTAAGTTTGCGGACGACACAAAGATTGGTGGAGTTGCGGATAGTGATGAGGATTGTCAGAGGATACAGCAGGATATAGATTGGTTGGAGACTTGGGCAGAGAAATGGCAGATGGAGTTTAATCCAGACAAATGTGAGGTAATGCATTTTGGAAGGTCTAATGCAGGTGGGAAGTATAGAGTAAATGGCAGAATCCTTAGGAGTATTGACAGGCAGAGAAATATGGGCATACAGGTCCACAGGTCACTGAAAGTGGCAACGCAGGTGGATAAGGTAGTCAAGAAGGCATACGGCATGCTTGCCTTCATCGGTCGGGGCACAGAGTATAAAAATTGGCAAGTCATGCTGCAGCTGTACAGAACTTTAGTTAGGCCACACTTAGAATATTGCATGCAATTCTGGTCGCCACACTACCAGAAGGACGTGGAGGCTTTGGAGAGGGTACAGAAGAGGTTTACCAGGATGTTGCCTAGTTTGGAGGGCATTAGCTATGAAGAGAGGTTGGATAACCTCGGATTGTTTTCACTGGAACGACAGAGGTGGAGGGGCGACATGATAGAGGTTTACAAAGTTATGAGCGGCATGGACAGAGTGGATAGTCAGAAGCTTTTTCCCAGGGTGGAAGAGTCAGTTACTAGGGGACATAGGTTTAAGGTGCGAGGGGCAAAGTTTAGAGGGGATGTGTGAGGCAAGTTCTTTACACAGAGGGTGGTGAGTGCCTGGAACTTGCTGTCGTGGGAGATGGTGGAAGCAGGTACGATAGCGACGTTTAAGAGGCATCTTGACAAATACATGAATAGGGTGTGAATAGAGGGATACGGTCCCCGGAAATGCAGAAGGTTTTAGTTTAAGCGGGCATCAAGATCGGCCTAGGCTTGGAAGGCCGAATGGCCTGTTCCTGTGCTGTACTGTTCTTTGTTTGTTTGTTTGTAATTACCTTTGTTTATCTCCAGAACGCTAGTGTGGGACTCCAGTTTCTCGCCCTCAAACTGAATTTGAAATTCTAGCATGCTATGATCACTCTTCCCTAGGGGATCCTTAACTATGAGATCATTAATTAATTCCACTTCATTACTTAATACCAAATCTAGAATAGCCTACTCCCTGGTTGGTTCCACAACATATTGTTCCAAAAAACAATCTCTAATACATTCAATGAACTTTCCCTTGTGGCTACCCTTGCCAATTTGATTAATCCAGTCTATATGCATATTAAAATCACCCATGATTATTGCCATACCTTTCTAACAAGCCCCCAGTATTTCCTGGTTTATACTGTGCCCTACTGCGGAACTACTGTTTGGGGACCTATAGATTACTCCCACCAGGGACTTCTTTCCCTTGCTATTTCTTATTTCTACCCAGACTGATTCTACATCTTGATGTCCAGTGCCTATATCATTTCTCACTACAGCACTGATCTTCTCCTTTACTAACAAAGCTACACCACCTCCTTTTCCTTCCTGACTATCCTTCCAAAATATTGAGTATCCTTGGATATTCAATTCCCAAACCTGGTTTCCCTGCAACCATGTCTCAGTAATCGCCACTAAATCATACCCATTCATCTCTATTTGCACTGTTTACTAATAAATTTTATTCCGAATGCTTTGTGCGTTCATATACAAAGCCTTTAAGTTTGTTCTATTATCAAATTTCCCTACTCTTGCACAATTTGTTGGTGCAATATGACATTCACACATTCTGTCCCTACCTTTTCTTTTCTGGCAACAAACAGCCTCATCACTAACCTGCACTCCTACCTTCTCCTTTAACTTTGACTTCCTAATTTTCCATGCAACTGAACCCTCCCCCCACTATTTAGTTTAAAGCCCTATCTACAGTCCTAGTTATGCGATTCACCAGGATCTGGTCCCAGCATGATCCAGGTGGAGCTCATCCTATCAGAACAGCTCCCTTCTTCCCCAGTACTGGTGCCAATGCCCCATTAATTCGAACCCATTTCTCCCACACCAATCTTTGAGCCACGCGTTTACCTCGTTAATATTATTGACCCTGTGCTAATTAGTTCATGGCTCAGGTAGTAATCTGGAGATTATTACCATTTTGGTTCTGCTTTTCAACTTAGCCCTGAGCTGCTCATATTCCCTCAGCAGAACCTCTATCCATGTTCTAGCTATATCATTGGTACCTATGTGGACCACAACAACATGATCGTTCCCCTCCCACTCCAAGTTCCTCTGCAGCCCAGATGAGATATCCTGAACCCTGGCACCAGGTAGACAACACAGCCTTCAGGACTCTCGATCCTGGCCACAGAGAACAGTGTCTATGCCCCTAACCATACTACCCCTGATTACAACTACATTTCTCTTTTCTCCCCCCACTTGAATGGCTCCCTGTTTCACAGTGCTATGGTCAGTTTGCTCATCCTCCCTACAGTCTCTGCTCTCGTCCACACAGGGAGCAAGAATCTTGAAGCTGTTGGACAAGGACAAGGGCTGAGGCTCCTGCAACACTACCTCCTGGATCCCTCTACCTGCCTCACTCATAGTCACACCCTCCTGTCCCTGACCACTGGTCGAATTCAAGGTAGTTAATCTAAGGGGTGTGACTGTCTCCTGAAACACAATGTCCAGGTAACTCTCCCCCTCCCTGATGTGTCACAGTGCCTGAAGCTCAGACTCCAGCTCATCAACTCTGAGCTGGTGTTCCTCGAGCAGCCAACACTTGCTATAGATGTGGTCACTAGGAACCACAATGGGGTCCACCAGCTCCCACATCATTGCAGGTACAATACATTGCCTGGCCCTGCATATCTATTTTACTTAACTAGATTTTAATTTGTTTTTTAAATTTCCAATCAATCTTTAGTTTTTAATCTGCAAAATATTTCTCCTATTCACCTTTAATCTGAAATCAATTTGGAATGGGTAATTCAAATTAGCGACCAATGAACTTACGACTTTCCTGTGATGTCACTCTTTGTTTTTTTTCACTCTGATTTTACTCCCTTAAAATACCGAAAAATTAGATTATTTACACTAGCAACCTTGATTCCCTAAAAAAAAACTACCTGCTATATTTTTTAAAAACTGTCGACCTTTCTCTTTACTTTAGTTACTTCCCGAGCTATTTAGAGTTATTTCCTAACAGCTGTTACTCACCAACCAATCACCTTGCAGCTTTTCTGTATGATGTCACTGTTGACTTTTTTTTCTAAACTCCCGTGCTCGCTGAGTTAACTCTCTCTCTCTCTCCCGGTCTCTTTATGCTTGGGCTCCGCTCTCGCTGTTTCCCGCTCGCTGAGTGAACTCTCTCTCTCTCCCGGTTTCTTTATACTCTGGCTGCGCTCTCGCTGTGTCCTGCTCGCTTAGATGAAAGTCTCTTCTATGAAAGCCTTGCTGCCCTAGCATAACACTTTTCCGAGCTGAAAAGGTGCTTCAGCAGTGACATCTTCAGGGTCATGGTCTGTCTTCCTCAGGTGCTCATCTAGATGGGCCTTCTCTTCCCCCTTGTTCATAGTTAGACCTTTTCTGGATATTGAAATAGACAAACATGAAGCTAACAACCAAAATCCTGGAGACATTCTTCAAGCTATGCTATAACATCCCTCCTTATTTGTCCAGGCATCTGTGTCATGAGTTTCTTTGTGTTATCTGAAGCAATAAAATGAGGTACATGGATTCCAGTTCCTAGAAGATCTCTGGAAGGTTTATTACCAGCTAAACTAATACACAATGCAGAGCAAATTATACACAGAACCTTTGTTCAGGGTGTTACAGTGCAGAGTGACTATGGCTTCTAGTCACATGACTACATTCTGGTACTTAACTCATTATCACACTGAGTTCTTAAAGGGACATCACACTTAAAGCAATCATACAACATCTACTTTCTTTCCAAAGATAAGTCTCGTACGCTACAAATAAAAACACATAAAATTGGATAATATCAATATAAATTACTATGACTTTTTTTCAGTTTGCACGCTTTTTTCGGTTTCCTTTTTTTTCTCTCACTCACATGAAACCTATATAAAATTACTTTTTTTTAAACTCTTCAAAGGCTATTTTTTAATCGGGATTTCTCTATCACCAGCACGACTCACCCGATCGTTTGCTTTCCTATGGTTTTCCACGTTTCTGTTCTATGGAGCTTTTCTCAGCCTTCTAAGGTATGTAGCTTTCTTTCACTCTTTCCAAGTACTTGTTTTAAAGTTTCTTCACTTGTTGCTTCAAATTTTCTCTTTTGTTTTCTGTACTGCTTTTAAATTTTGCTTGCTGTATTACCTGTGGCCTTCAAGCTTAGATCTTGTCTTTTATCCCACCGCTACCATGATTTCATGAGATTCTTTGTGTTATCTTAAGCAACACAATGAGGTAGTATGAAGTGTGAAGTACAAGTATGAAGACAGGGATTATGAAATTTACGAGTGCAGAAGCTTAAGAGTCCATATATCGTTTAGGAGGTTTTACAACTCTTCCAGATCTTGTTATGGTATAATCTTCCGGGAATGTGGATTTCACCCTTGGCTGTTCTTGGCTTGCAGATGTGTTGTCAATGTGTTAGTTGTTGTCCTGTTGTTCCGTCACCATCAGCAATCAAACAACAATCTGAAGCACTGTTTTAATAACCTGTTTTGTGATCACCCTTGTAGATTCATGTACCTCATTGTATCTGCATTCACTTTCTGCCTATGGGTCTTACTTGGTGTTATAAGCTGCAGAGGATAGTTTCTAATCTCGAAGAGACAGCTATCAAATCTAGCTCCTCCTTCAAATAATCAATAACAATTGGGAAGGGGGCATTGACTTTCATCATTTGTGCTGCTGATCACAGACCACCTGCACATTAATAGAAAGATTGCATTCGAGAATACCATGACATTGTGTTTTGGGGCTCAGTGATGGTCATTAATAATACCTTAGAATTTGGGGAATCCTGTGATGTGGAAGAGTTGCAGTATCCTGGCATTCTGATAAAGCTGTTTGCCCTAATGAACAAGTGTTAGTGACCTGCTTCACACACGTATGCAATGCTGATTGATTGTTGGTGATGTCACCTGTGGTAGCCTGGAAGAACCCAGAGGCACGGAAGATCAGGATGGTTCTGGCAATATCTGCCACTGGCAGTGCGATTCCTGTGGTTGAGACCTATACATAATGCTTGCAAGAGATATCACAGTCTCCCTGTGAAGGCAGTTCTTTTCCTATCAGTCAAGATAGCTACACCTGGGTCTGTAATCACTTCTCAGTGGGAAACAATGGATGTGGGCAGATCGCCTATGTGCTAATAAACTTCCCTGAGATCTTCCATTTACCCTTTTCTTCAGCCTCCAAAAAAAGAGATAGAGAGCTAACCCATTGTGAAAATTTTGGTTACAGGAAGTAATATTCAAATGTTGAGAAAATCCTTCCTGAAAAGGGCTGGATTTTAAAGCCCCTCCGCCATCGGGAACATTGGCGGAGGGCAATGAAGATCGGTGCGGCGGATGCCTGCCACCGAGCCAGATGACGAAAGGCCATATGCCAGTCTCGGCGGTGGTGGTGAGGTCTCATGGCAGCCGCCCCACTGCTCGGCGACGGGACTCCAATTTCAATATGTAAACTAATTTACATACCTGATTTAATGAGGGTTTCGTCGCCTCCTTAATCATTGCACCAATCTTCATTCGGGTGGCCGACAAAGTTTAGTTTAGTTTAGTTTAGAGATCCAGCACTGAAACAGGCCCTTCGGCCCACCGAGTCTGTGCCGACCATCAACCACCCATTTATACTAATCCTACACTAATCCCATATTCCTACCACATCCTCACCTGTCTCTATATTTCCCTACTACCTACCTATACTAGGGGCAATTTATAATGGCCAATTTACCTATCAACCTGCAAGTCTTTTGGCTTGTGGGAGGAAACTGGAGCACCCGGAGGAAACCCGCGCAGACACAGGGAGAACTTGCAAACTCCACACAGGCAGTACCCAGAATTGAACCCGGGTCGCTGGAGCTGTGAGGCTGCAGTGCTAACCACTGCGCCACTGTGCCGCCCCACATTTGAATATTACTTCCTGTAACCAAAATTTTCACAATGGGTTAGCTCTCTATCTCTTTTTTTGGAGGCTGAAGAAAAGGGTAAATGGAAGATCTCAGGGAAGTTTATTAGCACATAGGCGATCTGCCCACATCCATTGTTTCCCACTGAGAAGTGTTTACAGACCCAGGTGTAGCTGTGCTGCGCCTTCGAATCCCATTTCAGGGAAATATGGCGCAATACCTGTGGGGTGGGGGAAGGAAGAGTGTTTCTCTGTGCAGGAGGGGGGAGTGGGTTAACAGCACTGCAGATTGGCTGGGGAGGTGATGGGAAGGGGTAAAGGGCAAAGGCGCTGAATTTTGGGTGGGAGGAAGGTCAAATTCTTAATAAACAAATTCCGGGGGGAAAAGGGGAGGAATGTTTTGAAATGCCATGGGAAGTGGGGGGTGGTAGTGCGGAAATGCTTGGGAAAGTAATGTAATTGTTCTTTGAGAAACGTTCACTTACCTCGCCCTTTAAATTTTAAATGTCCATTGAGGGCTGGAAGCCCTTTAAAAATGGCGCCTGCGCCTGTGCATTGGCACCGGATACCGTTGCCGGCAACATCTCACCTGCCTCCTCCACGTCATTGCGGGGGGTGGGCACTGCAGTCATGCAAATGAGCCGCTGCGTTTGAAATCACGGTGGCTCCGTGACGCGGTGCCCCTGCAGGCGGGTCACATTTTTTTACATCCGCCGCCTACTTCAGCGGCGGCTCATAAAATGTAGCCTAACATGTCTGATGAACAGGATAAGCACTCTTGCATTAACCAAGAGTTCACATTGCCAAAATTACACACAGCTTAACTTGTAACAAGTTACTTCCAGAAATGAAGCTGTCATATGATTTCCGTTACAATGCTGTGTGTCTGTCTGTACTTAAAAAAACCCTTGGAAACTGTATGATGCACATGTGTGGCTTGGGAAATCAGCAAAATACGTCCCTGTGCCATTTCCATTGCAAGCAAGAACAATTTATCTGACGAGAAGATCTACTTTATTAAGAAACAATGAAAATTCATCTGCCATCCCTTCACCCTAAGGAGCTACAAAATTCCCATCACAGATTAATGGAAACCAATGTATCTGATCATAAAACATTTAGGCTGGATTTTAGCCTGGAGAAAGTTCTATGTGGAGAAGTTGGGGCGGGCGGGCGGGGGGGGAGCTGTTATGAGATCAGGAAACCTGGAAGAACAGATTCCCCAAGTGTCCTGCAGTTTTTAACTGCAGGGCTCCTTGATTTTTTTTTGTGTGGGGGTTTCTGCCCACAGGCGGCCTGATTAACACGCTGGAGGCCTTTTGGACAGAAATTCTGCTTCACAGGGCTGAAGTCTACGAGGGCACATAGTGCATTGAGGGAATGAGAGAGATTACAGCAGGGTGGGGAGGATCCTGGTCACTATGGATGTCCAATGGTTCTCCAGTGGTGTCCTGATTGTTGCAGGAGGATCGTTGTCTGGGTGTCCTAATTGCTGGAGGAGTGTCCGATAGTGGTGGGGTAGTCCGATGGTGGTCAATGGGGGAGCAGTCAGATTCACAACGGGGCGGGGGCACGGTGATTTACTGGGTAGATTTTTGGGCCTAGAGGAAACACTCCTGCTCCTCCTGGCCCACAAGCAATACAGTAAAGACACTTAGCTCATAGATTCAGCCCCTCCCCCCTCCTTTAAGCTGTCAAGTTTCTTGAGGCCCAAGAAAACTGGTTGTTAGTGGTTAAAAATAGAATCACTGTTGAAATGAAAGCACGGAGCCTGCTAATAATATTTAAATTATCTACATGCTTACCGCAAGCGGGTTGGTGGCCCGTCCCTCTGGGTTCCTGTTCCAGTCTTTTGCATTTTAACCTCTGACATGGTCCCAATCCACCTGTGTTTGGGATTTAATATTCAGCCCTTTGCATCTGTCTAGAAAGTAAACATCAAAGATATTTTCTGAAAGCTTTCATTCCAGTTCAGTTGCAGGAAACAGCTTTAAGGTTGCAATCACCATGAAATATTTACTACATAGCCATATCATTTGATGTAAAACTGACAGTTTACTTCCTCAAATAATTGCTAATCAGAGATTGTTTACTGCAACTAAACTTGAACAAGGCACTTGCTTTGCTGGTTAGTTATGTTGTTTAGCAAACTGTCATTCAGTAACACTTCGTCAGCCAGCCCTTGTGCAATGAAACTTCTCCTGTAATGACACTTGCAGCAAACAAGAATGCATTATAAAAAGTATTCTACATTGTACCAGGCACATGACACAGAAAACACATTGTGTGCCCATACTAGTCCAAGGTCACAGTAACCAGCAAAACAAGGGTGGCATGTTCAATATATATGAGCTGAAAAGAATAGCTGAACCCAGTCAGGTAGGATTGGAACAAGTTCTGCATTATTATATAAATCTTATTTGTAGAGCATGAGAACAGTCTATTTTCACCAACCACATCATATTGCTGAAAAATGTTGAAAGCTTTAAATACTCCTATAATGTACAAGCTCAAAAATCTTCTATGATGACGCTTCCCGTCACATAAATTAGTTTTTGTTCAATAACCTGATGTGTTGTCACTCTTCCTGTAGAGTATTGCACACATTATAACTGTTTTGAAGGGTGTTATAACGCCGTAATGCAAAGCCGTAGTGATAAACTAATTGAAACCCAAGAGATTTTAAACATGCTTGCTCAAGCCTATTTACTATTTTGCTTGTACATTTGTTTCACTACAATACATAATTTAGTGCATTATTGATGCAATGTCTGCATGGGAACAGAGGACATTGCAGTTTTATTAATCAATTTCAGTAAAAAAAATTAAGCTTTCAACCAGAATAGTTCAAAGCATGCTATAACATGGGCTAAGCACTCCTAAACTGAGAAGGATGGACAGAATCAGTTGGGTTCTTGCTCCTTATGATTTCGTACTTCCTGGAAAATCGATGTGAAATATATGTTGGATAAGTAAAGGATAAAGCTCAAGCGTGATGCTTCTTGCAGTTCAGCAGCCTGCTGACTCTCTTCCTTCTAGGTTCACACACAAAGGCAGTATTTTATGTACCGGAAATTAGTAGCACTTCCGCTTCCGCCATTTTTGCCAGTTCCCACGTGATTATAGTGTGAAATTTAAGACCCAGTGGCGGGCATGTGAGTAACGTGCAATTAAACAGCGAGGACAACTTCTTATTGGTGGATCGCGCTGTCATTCTGCAAAGCACCATTAACAGCACAGTTATAAATCATTTCACATTGCAATCATGGAGGATCAACAGCCTTGCCAATTTTCTAACTGATGCAGACATTTCGAAGATATTTACCTCTAATCTTTCTAATTTGTGACCCACCCTCAACCATTTGCCATCTTCTCCCAGACCATCACCACCTCCTGTTTATTTATTCCCTTTTCATCATCACCATAATGGCAGCCAGCAAGCAGAGACCAGCCCCATGGTTCAGTGATGCCTCCATGCAGGTGCTCCTCCAGGCCTTCAGGGAAAAGCAGGAGGTCCTCTTCCCCACAGATTACGTCAGAAGCCCTCCTGCCTGACCAAGGCAGCCTAGACCGAGGTGGCGGAGGAGGTATCGAATCGTGGGTCATAAGCTGAATCTGGGTCCAGTGTCGGAAACGGGTGAATGACCTGCTCAGATCAGTGAGGGTAAGTGATGTGTCCGAAGTTTTAAAAATGTGATCTCGTGGGCTCCATTAAACTTTATGGCTGTCAGCGGGCAGCCATGCCATGTGTTCAAATGCATGATCAGCCTTGGTGCCACATAGCAATTGAGTCTGGTGCCCATGCTCACATGACTGGAGGGCAGCAGGATGATGACTCCAGCCCTGGGGAAGATAAAGCCAGTGCCCCAGAGGATGCACCATCACCTGCCTCTTCTGGAACCTCCACGAGCACAGTTACATACACACAGTCTGCGGGGAGTTTGTGCTTAGAATCAGGGTCACAATCTGGTGGGCACGACACAGACACGTCCCAGCAGCTGGGGGAGCATCGCACAGCTGGGTCCCCTGACATTCGGATGACATGTGTTCAAGTGTATCACAGATTTTTCCAGATTCAGTATTCAATAGCCAGTGCATTCAGCACAGCTGCACTTCATGTGCAATTGTAAATGGCAGAGGACGACTGCTTTTAGATTGGAGCACTGGTTGGGCTGGCAGGGATAGGTGAACATTCCAGGAAGGTAAAATAGTTGTTGCATTAGAGATGTAATCTTGTAGGTGTCGCACTCTTGGCTGAAGCATCCAAATATAAGGTTTTCCCTGATGCCCCATGCTGGTCTCTCCATGGCCCTGGCATCCATTAAAGTTTCATTCACATTAATGGCCTCCTCCTCAGGCACATTCAATTCATCCTCATCTGAGGAGAGTGGTGCTCCTCCCGTTCCTCCTGCTGCAAAATATGTCCGCATTGCACTGCCAGATTGTGCAGCGCACAGCAGACTATGACTATTCATGAAACCCACTGTGGCTCCAGCTCAGTCAAGGCAGCAGAAGAGCATTTTCAGCAAGCCAATGGTATGTTCGATGAAGGCTCTGGTGGATGCATGAGCAGCACTGTATCTCTCTTCAGCTGCACTTTGGGGATGCCTCATTGGTGTCATTAACCATGCCCAAAGGGGGTAACCCTCGTCAACCAGGATCCTGCCGTCAACTTGGGTTGGTGTTTCAAAAATTCCTTGTAGCTGTGAGTTTCGCAAAATGTATGCGCGTGACAGCTCCCTGGGAAATAAGCGCAGACCTGCACGATTATTTGCCAATGGTTGCAAACCTGTTGAAGTTCAAAGAGTAAAAACCTTTGTGATCCACAAATGCAGCTGGATAGTCCCAGGGAGCTCCAATGACTACATGAGTGTAGTCAATCACCATTTGCATTCAATGGAAACGAGTGATGGTGCTGAAGGCCACAGATCTTGCTGCCAGGCTGTCCTCATCTACTGGGAAATAGATGAAATCATTGGCATGATGGAATAGGGCACCGGTCACTTCTTTTATGCACCTGAGTAGCAGCCTGTGAGATGCCACATTTGTCACTCGTTGAGTCCTGGAAAGCACCACTGGCAAAAAAAATTAAGTGCCACAATCACCTTGAGGGCAACTGGCATGGGGTTCCCACCAGGTTGCAGATCCTGTTGAATGATCCCGTAAATCTCAATGACCATTTCCTGTGAAATCCTCAGACTCCTCTGGCATTGTCTCTCCGACATCTGAAGGTAATTTGTCCTTGTCCGGAGGATGCGCTGAACACACCAGCACACATCTTCGATAATGCCTTCCCTGGATGGCATCATTCTGAGCAGCCTCACCTCTTGTGCTGCCTGATTGCTGCACCAGCCATTGTGCAACAAGTACCCTCCTCGGTCGCATCCTCTGCTTTTGTTCCGAGGTAGCAAAAAAATTGGGTAAATGAGACAACGTGTCATTGCAGCTTTGAATAAGACAAGTATTAAACTTGAAACTTGTTTGTTCACGAAGGTCAACCATTGAACTCATGAGCAGATAGCCTATATTGCCTACCACTGTACACACAGAGGGAGAGAGATGGACACAGAGAGTGAGAAAGAAAGAGTGAGAGGGGAGAGAAAGAGATTAAGATCACTCTTCACAGATGGACATCTATCCGGATTCTCCGCATCACTACATCAAGTGTGCAGGCAGGCATTAATTACTTGTGCAAGCAAAAACAATGCCAGGTATCTCACTAAACAGGGAGAAATGTGTTTTAAATCATACTATGTTTTGATGGCATTAGGTTGGTTATACACTTCATATACAGATTAATTGCCCCCATGTCCATGGCTGAGTCAATAATTTTGTCAAATGTCCGTAGTGCAACATGTTGGTGTCTATCCCTGCTCCTGTGACTGCTCCCTCCACCAGCCAGAACCCTGAGTTCACCCCACAGGACCCCGACATTGACAGTACTGATCCCTCCCATCAGGCTTATTAGGTACCTCACATAGATTATCTGCTCCAAACACCACCCCCCCACCCCCAGAACAAAGCACCAATAGCATTACCTAGTCCACACTCTGAATGCTACACCATTCCGTCCCATGCACAGCCATGCACCCACTATCCTACACCCTGCCCTTCCTGGCTTCCCTCCCCTGCACCTCCATGCACCGAGACCTAACTTCTCTAAACCCACCCCGCCAACAAAGAATCACTCTTGCTGATCCAGAGTCTGCACCAAACATCCATTCCAATGTTGTCTTTCCATTGTGCTGAAGAGCTCAAGAAAGAAAACCACTGACCTCAGTCACAACTGCACAAAGCTGACTGGTGCAAGGAACATGAACCGGGTGCCATGAAATTCCCATGCGCCATGGAAGGAACTTAAGCAAGGAGTCAGGAGGGCTAAAAGGAGTCATGAAAAGTCATTGGCAAACAGGATTAAGGGAAATCCCAAGGCTTTTTATACGTATATAAAGAACAAGAGAGTAGCCAGGGAAAGGGTTGGCCCACTCAAGGACAGAGGAGGGAATCTATGCGTGGAGCCAGAGGAAATGGGCGAGGTACTAAATGAGTACTTTGCATCAGTATTCACCAAAAAGGACGGTAGATGATGAGGCTAGGGAAGGGAGTGTAGATAGTCTGGGTCATGTCGTTATCAAAAAGGAGGAGGTGTTGGGCGTCTTGAAAAGCATTAAGGTAGATAAGTCTCCAGGGCCTGATGGGATCCACCCCAGAATACTGAGGGAGGCAAGGGAGGAAATTGCTGGGGCCTTGACAGAAATCTTTGTATCCTCAGTGGCTACAGGTGAGGTCCCAAAGGACTGGAGAATAGCCGATGTTGTTCCTTTGTTTAAGAAGGGTGGCAAGGATAATCCAGGAAATCATAGGCCGATGAGCCTTACGTCAGTGGTAGGGAAATTATTAGAGAGGATTCTTTGGGACAGGATTTACTCCCATTTGGAAACAAATGAACTTATTAGCAAGAGGCAGCATGGTTTTGTGAAGGGGAGGTCGTGTCTCACTAACTTGATCAAGTTTTTTGAGGAAGTGACAAAGATGATTGATGAAGGAAGGGCAGTGGATGTTGTCTACATGGACTTCAGTAAAGCCTTTGACAAAGTCCCTCATGGCAGACTGGTACAAAAGGTGAAGTCACATGGGATCAGAGGGGAGCTGGCAAGATGGATACAGAACTGGCTCGTTCATAGAAGACAGATGGTAGCAATGGAAGGGTGCTTTTCTGAATGGAGAGCTGTGACTAGTGGTGTTCCGCAAGGATCAGTGCTGGGACCTTTGCTGTTTGTAGTATATATAAATGATTTGGAGGAAAATGCACCTGGTCTGATTAGTAAGTTTGCGGATGACACAAAGGTTGCGGATAGTGATGAGGATTGTCAAAGGATACAGCAGGATATAGATCGGTTGGAGACTTGGGCGGAGAAATGGCAGATGGAGTTTAATCCGGACAAATGTGAGATAATGCATTTTGGAAGGTCTAATGCAGGTGGGAAGTATAGAGTAAATGGCAGAACCCTTATGAGTATTGACAGGCAGAGAGATCTGGGCGTACATGTCCACAGATCACTGAAAGTGGCAATGCAGGTGGATAAGGTAGTCAAGAAGGCATACGGCATACTTGCCTTCATCGGTCGGGGCATAGAGTATAAAAATTGGCAAGTCATGCTGCAGCTGTACAGAACCTTAGTTAGGCCACACTTGGAATATTGCATGCAATTCTGGTCGCCACACTACCATAAGCATGTGGAGGCTTTGGAGAGGTATAGAAGAGGTTTATCAGGGTGTTAGCTATGAGGAGAGGTTGGATAAACTCAGATTGTTTTCACTGGAACGACGGAGGTGGAGGGGCGACTTGATAGAGGTTTACAAAGTTATGAGTGGCATGGACAGAGTGGATAGTCAGAAGCTTTTTCCCAGGGTGGAAGAGTCAGTTACTTGGGGACATAGGTTTAAGGTGCGAGTGGCAAAGTTTAGAGGGGATGTGCAAGGCAAGGTTTTTTACACAGAGGGTGGTGAGTGCCTGGAACTCGCTGCCGGGGGAGGAGGTGGAAGCAGATACGATAGCGACGTTTAAGAGGCATCTTGACAAATACATGAATAGGATGGGAATAGAGGGATACGGTCCCCGGATGTGCAGAAGGTTATAGTTTAGTCAGGCATCAAGATCGGCGCAGGCTTGGAGGGCCGAATGGCCTGTTCCTGTGCTGTACTGTTCTTTGTTCTTTGCCACTGACTTAAACTGGCAGGTAGGACTTAATTTAAAATAATTATAAGGTAATGAGTATTCATGATATGCAAATGTATGAAAAGTTGCAACCTGCCACCTGACAGCTCTAAAATTTAACCCGTCGTCGGGTTTGCAAAATATCACCTTGTGCCTAATTAAGTCACCCTGCCTGCACAAGAAGCCGTTCTTGAAAGCCCCATAAAATTCTCTCCCCAAAAATAGCCACTTTGGCAATGTCCAGGAGACCAATCAACTTCTGTGCAACTGTATGCTTTGGGAGACGAGCTTTCACTTAAAAACAGATCAGTGTCTGTACATTGCAATAACAATGGCCTACTCCATACCACAATATATGGTCCTGAACATCAGAGAGATGTAACCGGGCAGAAGATCTTCCATAAGATTTTATGCTATTCTGCTCATCAAAGGAATTGCATGCACTGAAACCAAGTCTGCATATTCATACCAGAAAACAAGAGCTCATACCATTACCTATTTGCATTCTTTATCAATCCAAAAAGTAGCAATACCAAAGTGAAGGGATGCAGTGAGAAGATACGTTTGCCTGAGTGAGACATTGCCAGAGTGAAGCCTTGTTAAACAAGAACCAGCCAGCTGTGGCAGTTATCTGTCAATCAGTTGTAGTAGTTAGGTTCAATAGGTGTTAATTATTGTAGCAAAAGCTGAGCTAGTGAGTCATCAGAATCTCTATATAAAGCGGACCAGTTCCTAACTGAATGTAGTGAGAAGAGACATTTGTCTAAGTGAGATATTGTCAGAGTAAAGCTGGAATTTGATGCAGAGGAGAATGGGGCTCCTTTCCCTATCTTTTTCAGCCTCCAGCAGCTGGTGAGCTATTTTTTTCCTCCAAGGTAGGTGATTGGTTGGTGAATGTGTTTTCATTTATCTTTCAAGACTCAGGTAATTTTAGAAATTACAAGGTTTTTATTTGGTAATACTAGTTAAACTTAGTGGATTGGGAAATGGTGAGAGTTAATTAAGTATTTTTTTTTTTAAAAAGTGAATTAACTAATAGCTTAAGTAACAGTGGTAGGACAGGTGTTAAGTTAGAGCTGTGGTATGTGGAAGTGTTTGGATGCCAAGGTGATCCAGGACAAGTGTAAGCAGCTAGAAGAATTCCAGATCTGGACTATTGATCTGGAAGCTGAACTGCAAACACTGTGCAACATAAGTTGGGGGGGGGTGAAGAAATACCTGGACATTTTGTTACAGAAGCTAGTCACACCTCTTAGAACAGGGTCATCTGTTTTGGTCAGCAGTGAGGGATATGAGGATATGACTGAGTGAAGCAGGTAGTGGGACTGAGCAGACAGTCATGGAGGAGCCTCAGACTTTGCAGTTGTCAAACAGGTTTGAGATGCTCTCAACCTGTGTGGATGAAAGTGAAGGCTGCAAAGTGGTTGAGCAGACTGGCCATTGCACTGGTGGGGGGAGCAAAAAGGAATGTAGTGGTCATAGGGGATGGTATAGTGAGGCAGGTTGACCCTGTTCTGTGCAGCTGAGAGCATGAGTCCAGAAGGCTGTGTTGTCTACCTGGTGCTAGGGTTTGGGACATCTGCTCAGGACTGAACATGGGAGGGGGTGGATCCAGTTGTCCTGGCCCATGTAGGTCCCAACAACATGGGTAGGACTAGGAAAGTGGTTCTGCAGTATGAGAAGCTGGACACCAAATTGAACAGCAGAACCTCAAGGGTGGTAATCTCTGGATTATTACCTGAGCCACATGTCAATTGGCAGAGGGCACATAAGATTAGTGAAATGAATATGGCTCAAAGACCTGGTGTAGGAGAAGTGGGTTTCAGGTGAGGCACTGGCACCAGTACTGAGGAAAGTGGGGGCTGTACCATTGGGACAGTTTGCACCTGAACCATGCTGGGACCAGTGTTCTAGCAAACTGTATAAGTAGGAAAGTGGAGGGGGCTTTAAACAAAATTGAGGGGATGGTGAGGGATCAAGGCTGTGTAGATGTAGCAAACCAAGGGGTAGAGTCAAGGCAGGAGAGCAGAATAGTAATATGGGGAATGAATGGCAGGAAGGGACCGAGGGGGGAGGAAAAAAACTAATAAAACACCAACAGTCAAGACTATATGTTCCAAAAATAACAAAAAGCAAAACTGAAGGCTCTGCATCTGAATGCATGTAGCATTCATAACAAAGTAGATAAGCTGAATGTGCACATTGAAGTAAATAAATATGATCTGATAGCCATTACAGAGACAGGATGACCAGGATTGGGTCCTGAATATTGAGGGGTATATGAACACTAAGAATAGGAATTTAGGTAAAGGTGGATGGAGTAGCACTCCTAATCAAGGATGGCATTAGTGCAATACTTAGAGATGACCTTGGTTCAGAAGATCAGGATGTAAAATTGGTTTGGGTGGTGATGAAGAATAGTGGGGGAAAGAAGTCACTGAGGGGGCCTGTAGACCACTCCCACAACATTAACCATTATGTAGGATGAAGTATACAAGAAGCAATATTGGCCACTTGTGATTACTGCCATCCCTTAATCACGGGTGATTTTAGTTTACATATAATCTGGAAAAATCAGATTTGCAATAGTAGCCTGGATGCTCATAGAATGCTTTTGAGATAGTTTCTTAGAGCAACAAGCTCTGGAACCAACCAGAGGGCAGGTTATATTAGACTTAGTGTTTTGTAATGTGAAAGGATTAATAAATAACTTCAGAGTAAAGGCACCTCTTGGTAGCAGCGACCACAATGATTGAATTTTGCATCCAGTTTGAAAGAGACAACAGTGAGTTTAAGACCAGTATTTTAAACTTAAATAAGGGCAACACTGTGGGCATAAAAGCTGAGCTGGCTGAAGTGATTTGGGTTACTAAGGTAGGAGATAGATCTATAGAGAAGCAGTGGCAGTCATTTAAGGGGATATTTCAGAATAAGTACTATAGAGAAAAATTCTAAGGGGAGGACCCACTATCCGTGGTTAACTAAAGTTCAAGAAAGCATCAACTTAAGGAAAAGGCATATAATTGTGCAAAGTGAGTGGCAGGTCAGATGATTGGTCAGAATATAAAGAATGGTTAAAAGGTTAATCAGGAGAAAGAAGTTAGAGAGGAAGTTTGCTAGAAATGTAAAAATAGATAGCAAGAGTTTCTACAGGTATTTAAAAAGGAAGAGTAAGTAAAGTGAGTGTTGGTCCTCTAGAGTGAGAATGGGGAGTTAATAGTAGATAATAAGGAAATGGTGGATGAAATGAACAAATATTTTCTTTTGTCTTCACTATAGAGGATACGAAAAACATTCCAGTAATAGCTGTAAATCAGGAGGTGGAAGGAAGAGAGGAGCTTGGTGAAATTACAATCACCAGGGAAGTGTAAGTGACCAAACAGATGGAGCTGTGGACTGACAAGTCCCCAGGTCCTGATGGGCTTCATCCTAGGATCTTAAGAGGTGGCTAATGAGGTAGTAGATGTGTTGGTGTTAATTTTTCAAAATTTTCTAGATTCTGGAAAGGTTCCATCAGACAAGAAAATAGCAAATATAACCCCTCTATTCAAGAAGGGGGAGGCAGAAAACAGCTAACTATAGGCCAGTTAGCTTGACATCTGTTGTGGATAAGGTGTTGGAATCGATCATTAAGGAGGTTATAGCTGGGCACTTAGAAAAACTCAAGGTAATCAGGAATATCTAGCATGGCTTTGTGAAAAGGAAATCGTATTTAACCAATTTATTGAAGTTCTTTGAAGGAATAACATGTGCCATGGATAAAGGGAAGCCTGTTGACATTCTGTACTTTAATTTCCAGAAGATATTTGATAAGGTGCCACATAAAAGGTTATTGCACAAAGTAGGAGCTCATGGTGTAGTGGGTAAAATATTAGCATGGATAGAAGATTGGCTGGCTGGCAGAAAACAGTGTGCATAAATGGGTTCTTTTGTTTGGCAGGATGTGAAGAATGGAGTCCCACAAGGGTCTGTGCTGGGGTCTCAACTTTTTATAACTTATATCCATGATTTGGGTGAGCGGAGTGATGGCATGGTAGCTAGATTTGCAGATGACCAAGATAGGTAGGAAAGTATGTTGTGCAGAGGACATTAGGAGCTTGCAGACCAATATAGATGGGTTGAGTGAGTGGGCAAAAATCTGGCAGATGGAGTATAATGTGGGAAAATGTTGTTCACTTTGGCAGGAAGAATAAAAATAGAGTATTACTTAAATGGAGAATGACTGCAGAGGGATCTAGGTGTTCTACTGCATGAGTCACAAAGTAAGTATACAGGTACAACGAGTAATAAAGAAGGCTAATGGAATGTTCACCTTTTATTATGAGAGGAATTGAAAATAGAAATAAGGATGTTATGGTTCAGTTATACAGGGCATTGGTGAGAACACATTTTGAATACTGTGTGCAGTTTTGGCCTCCTTATTTAAGGAAGGATGTGAATGCATTGGAGGCGGTTCAGAGGAGGTTTATTAGATTGATACCTGGAATGAGCGGGTTGTCTTGAGGAAGGTTTGGACAGACTGGGCTTGTTTTCACTGGAGTTTAGAAGAGTGAGGGGAGACTTGATTGAAGTGTATAGAAGATCCTGAACAGTCTTAACAAGGTGGATGCGGAAAGGATGTTTCCTCTTGTGGGGGAGTGCAGAACTAGGGCGCACTGTTTTAAAGTTAGGGATCGCCCTTTTAGGGCAGAGCTGAGAAATTTTTTTTTTCTCTTAGAGGGTTGTGCAACTTTGGAACTCTCTGCTTCAGAAGGTGGTGGAGACCAGGTCATTGAATAATTTTAAGGTGGAGGTAGATAGATTCTTGTTAGGCAAGGGGATCAAAGGTTATTTGGGATAGATGGGAGTGTAGAATTCAAGACACAAACAGATCAGCCATGATCTTATTGAATGGTGGAGCAAGTTAGAGTGGCCAAATGGCCTACTTCTGCTCCTAATTTGTATGTAGATTCATGCAACACAACTTTAGTCTCCTGAGATTAGGTTGAGGGAATGCAACAACAAATAGTTGCCATCTTTGGGTCTGGGCACCCTCAACAGAAATCTGCTGTTTGAGCTTCATGGGAAGGAGGCAGCATATGAGAATGGAGGAGGTAACGAGATCAGATCCACAACATAGATGTGGAAAAGATTCAACATTGGGGGAAATTTGCCAAGGTAACGTTAGACTGAACTACCTGCTATGGTGTAGCAGCAACACACTTTCTCCTCAACCAGCTATGTCTTGGTTTTCAACACCTGGAGACAATTTGAGCAACTTCCAACCTTTTTCCACACAATCAGAAGGTAGCCCCATATTCATGACACTCCTTCCAAGAAAGCTTTCCAATGTCTTAACTCGCTTATCAGAAATCACCAGCCTAAATCTTTCTACCAGTAGTCATTTGCAAGTTCATTGTCTCAGGCTTTTGCAAGACAATTCTTCAGCAGTGATAGATTTTCTCATATGTACAATCTCCAAGATTACAGCAAACAGAAGTCCATAACAAAAAAGTGAACAGCTCATGGCAGGCTCCCTCAACTTCAAGCCATAAGCCAACCTTGTGTAAATTACCCTCATCATTGGTCTGGTTTGGATGGAGCCTGATGGGCTGGGTTATGCAAGTTATTAAACAACATTTTCATTTACATCTATTTTTAAATCCTTAAAACCTATACACTCCAGTACTGCGAGCCTCCTAAGCACCCAGTGCCACCTGGTCTGAACATACTGGGCAGTGTGCATTATCAGGGCAACCACACTCCCCTGAATTTCCCATCCACATCACACATTTCCTTGAGTGTCTCATTTCAGAGAGGGGAAGAAAAAGCAGAGGCAGGTACAATGTTCTGTTTATGTGCAAAACAAGGAAATGTTGGTATTGTGATGAAAACCACACCTGCCAAAAAAGACATTAATTTTGTCGTATGGAACATTATTTTTGAACTGTTACTGGACTTGAAATAACTTTATAAAAAAAAAAAAAAAGACCAACAGTGGCTGAAAATATGGCTGCACATTTGCATTCTAAAAGACAGTTACATGAAGAAGACAATGGAAGTGCCTCTCTGATTCAACTAGCCAGATGATCAAGAGACATTGTGTAATAGCCAGCATTCCAACCACCACCCCCATCCCACTCTGCTGAGTGTCTAGTAAGCTTTGGGGGAATCCATGAACCTCGCAGGAGACCCTTCCAAATAAGGAGCTAGTCACATGACTAATCTGGCCAACCTGGGGTTTTTTGAATTGTGCCACACAGAAAGGAACTGACCATAATTTGAAGACAAGAGAAGGAAGGTCTCTCTCATAGTTCCAGGGACTCATGAAAGTAACTTAAGCCTCAAGACAGAAGACCAGCAAAACAACTTTGAAAGTGTGCACTGGGCCCCAACGAGAACTGCAAGACTTCACTTCAATCAAATGCTTTATATCCAATCCAAAACCAGTAATTGAACTCCAGCTATTTCTTCAAACCTTTCTCCTTCTTTCTCCACTTCTGTCTCTATTTGCATGTGTGTTTATAGCATATGCATGCTAGTGTGGTCATGTCGTGTATTTCTAGTAGTTTTAACTGAATTAGAGTTTTAAGGTTAATAAACTTGCACTTTTCTTTAAGTCTGAGAACCTGTCTGGTTGATTTCCTTTTGCCATTACAATTGGAGAGCAGTGAGCAAGGATTAACTGAGGGCAAGCTAAAAACAGTGTTTTAAAAGTTAAACCCTATTATGGCTAAACCAGGAAGAGGCTGAGAGGGGAGCCCTAGACCCCTTTTTGTGATGGCTTAATATTTCAAGAAATTTCAAAATAGCCTTTCCCCATCCCAGAAAAAAAAATGAAGAAATTTGTTTCATAGATGGCCACCTAATTTGCAACACTATAATCCCACATTGCAAGGCCTGTGAGGTGGAGACAAAATGGGTGCTCATTCCAGCAAGAACCAAGACCCAAGAAGGTTAAGGGAACTACCTTCTCTTTTTAACAAGAATAGAAACAGTGCCAGCATGTTTGAACCACTGGGTGACTGTCAGGTGATGAGCCCTTCCCCATCTGTGGTTTTAAGCTTGTGTTTTTCTGCAGCAGAGAAGCTTCTGGACTCTGACCCCATGTGCAGACCTGTGGGGGTCTCTGTCTCCAAGAGACCCACTGAATCAGTCATTTAACTCTTCAAACTAAAAGCCTCAGGACCACCAAATCCATCTAGAAGCCAGCTAAATCACCAAACACCACAGACTGTATAACTTTTTTTTTTCCTATGGACTCTAATTCAACCAATCTACTTTTCCCTACTCTGACGTATCTGTGTATGTAAACCTCGTGTGTGTGTGTGTGTGTGAAAGTTGGTGCATAGTTTATTTTATTAGTTCAGTTTAGGTACAATAAAGTTAACCTTTTTCTTTTGTTATGCCAATATGCTTTGTTTGATTTTTTTTCTTTAATCCACTGATTGGAGATCTGAATTTATATTTTTTGACCAGACATTTTTAAATGACCAGCTAAAAGAATGACTTTGGCAGCTTAAGATGGCTACCTAATTTGCAACTCTGTATCCTACACTACATGCTTGTGAGCAGGGAGACAAAATGTCTGCTCATGCCCCAGTAAGAACCAAGACCCAGGAAGTTTTAAGGAACTACCCCTCTTTTCTTTTTAAGCAAGAGAGAAATACAGCTATGTTTGACTGTCATATGACAAGCCCCTCCACATCTGTGGTTTTAAGCTTGTCTTTCTGCAGCAGAGAGGGGAGAAGCAACTAGACTCTGACACAGGCAGACACAAGTGTCTGTCTCTGTATTTCAAGCTTTTAAATTCTGCCTGTTGACTGACCACCTTTGCATCCTCTGGCTACAATCAGAAACCCTGTTCAAAGGAATTATCTGTATCACTGTCTCCAAGAGACCAATTGAACCAGTCATCTAGCTTTTCAAACTAAAAGCCTCAGGACTACCAAATTCAGCTAGAAGCCAGCCAAATCACCAAACCCCACAAACTGTATACCCTTCTATTTTATGGGGTGTAACACAACCAATCTACCTTTCCTCACTCTAACATATTTGTGTGTGTAAACATCTAAAAGTTGGTACATAGTTTTTCTTTTTAATAGCTTGGTTTAGGTGCAATAAAGTTAACCTCTTTCTTAACTCAACAAAACCTGTCTGGTTCTTGTTATGATCATAAGTAAGTAATCAATCACCTACTGCATTGGCCAGTACATCCACTTTAAGACCGAATTACACCTGCTGTGATCAAACAGGGAGAGCAAGAAAGGGAAGTACTTTGACCCTTCCTCACCTGACTAACTCAGCCTTGGTCCAAACATGGACAAAAAAGCTGAATTCTAGAGGTAAGGTGAGTGTGAATGCCTTTGACATCAGGGTAGCATTTGACCACGTGTGGCATCAAGGAGCCTGAGCAAAACTGGAGTCAATAGGAATCAGGGGAAAGCACTCTGCTGGTTGGAGTTATACTGAGCATAAAGGAAGAGGATTGTGGTTGTTGGAGGTCAATCATCTCAGCAGCAGGATATCACTGCAGGAGTTCCTCAGGTTAGTGTCCTAGGCTGAACTACCTTTAGCTGCTTTATCAATGACCTTGCCACCATTGTAAGGTCAGAAGTGGGGATGTTCACTTATTGCATGGTGTTCAGTACCATTTGCAACTCCTCAGATACTGAAGCAAGTCTATATCTGCATGCAGCATAACCTGGATGCCATCCAGGTTTGGGCTGATAAGTGATAAGTAACAGTCATGCCACACAAGTTCCATGAAATGACTATCTCCAACAAGAGAGAATCTAACCATCTCCCCTTGACATTCAACCCCATTAACATCGCTGCATATCCCACCTTCAATATCCTGGGGTTTAACCATTGACTAGAAACTGAACTGGACCAGCTGTTTAAATACTGTGGCTACAAGACAAGGTCAGAGGCTGGGAAGTCTTCCATCTATAACTTGCCTCCTGACTTTCCAAAGTGTGTCCACCATCTACAAGGCACAAGTCAAGAGTGTGATAGAATACTCTCCACTTGCCTGGATCACTGCAGCTCCAACAACACTCAAGAAACTTGACACCATTTAAGACAAAGCAGCTCGCTTGATTGGCACGCCATCCATTAGCTTAAACATTCACTCCCTCCACCACCAAACACACTGCTGCCATTGTCACTGATGTTACGTATGTCAAGCATGAAGAAACTAGACTCACGATTTCTGTGTTATAGGCTTTATTCAGGTGGCTGCCCAGATCAGACTGAGTTTCACTTTTGGAACCACGCCCCTCAGTTGACTGACAGCATAGTGAGCAGTCTTACAGACACAGCACACAGCAATCAAACACAACATATTTTTCCCCCTTGTAGACTAAGGAGCTTATTTTGAATTAAACCTCATTAAATATCAAAATATATGTTGAGCTATTTCTTAGAGTCCATTTGTTCCTCTAAGTACAGAAATAATCTTCAAGATATGGAGGTCTTCTACAATGGTGCCAAGATCAATGAAGACGTGGTTGTGGTTCAGCGTGATCATCTTGCTGAGGTAGATCAACACCGTGATTGCCAATCAGAAAAGGAAATGTATTCTCGTAGTCATGATCGTCAATCTCCAGGTCTGCTCTCAATCAAGTATATCGCATTCCACTTGGTATAATCATCTAAAAGATAAGTGTAAGTACTGAGCATCTGCTTGATCTGCTTAGGTCGTGATAGACACGACACGAGCTTGTGGTTGCGATTTGGACATTTGATGCAAACCCAATCTCCAACTGCAAACTGTAGTTTCCTTGAGCGCGTTTGCTTATCAGAGTATGCTTTTCCTTTGCCATGTCGCTTTGCGATTTCTTCTGCTTTTGTTCTGACATTCGCATTCAATGGCGTTGATGACTGAAGAATGGTCAGCAGCGTGCGAATGTTGCAACCAATAAAAGTTCAGCCAGTGTCTTTCCGGTCAGAGAGTGTGGGGATGGATCAATATATGCGAAGTAGGATACAAATGGATTGTTCAAAGGTTTTCCCCTCTGACATGCTAGCTCTCAAACTGTCTTTGATTACCCTTTCGCAACACTTGATGACACCATTCGATTGCAGGTTCTATCCCAATATCAGATGGTGGTGAATTCTGTAACTTGCTAGGAATTCCGTGAACTTGAAACAAACTGGAGTTCATCGTCCAAATTAATCTCCCACAAACCTCACTTCGTAAACAACTTGTCTAGAATGTCAAAGCAATATCCTGTGGAGGCTGGAATCTGAAATAAAAACAGCAAGTGCTGGAGTTATCCACCAGGTCTGGAGGTATCTGTGGAGACAGAAACAGAGTTAATGTTTCAGGTCAATGACCTTTCATCAGAACTGGCAAAGATTAGAAATGTAATAGGCTTTGAGCAAGTGAAAGGGTGGGAGGGGGTTAGAAAGAAGAACGAAAGAGAAGGTTTGTGGTAGTGTGGAGGGCAGGAGAGATTAAATTACACAACTGTCAGGGAACAAAAGGAGAAGGGAGTAGTAATGACCGTAATAAAAAAACAAAGCATTTGTCCAGAGAGAGTGTTAATGGCAGAATAATGAAAAGCCCTGACCGAAAGCTAAAAATTGAAAAACAAGGTTAAGACTGGTACATTCCAAAAAAAGATAAAAGCAAAATACTGCAGATGCTGGAAATCTGAAGAAGGGTCACTGACCCGAAATGTTAACTCTGCTTCTCTTTCCACAGATGCTGCCAGACCTGCTGAGTGGTTCCAGCATTCTAAAAAAGAATCAAAATAGCTGTGATGGCCTTTTCCAAAGTCAAACCATTATCCTCCATGACTATAAAAGCAAAATACTGCAGATGCTGGAAATCTGAAATAAACAGAAATGCTGGAAATACTCAGCAGGTTTGGCAGCATCTGTGGAGAGAAAAGGCAGAGTTAACATTTCAGGTCAGTGACCCATCATCAGAACTGGCAAAGAAAGCAGAGTGAGCAAGAGATAACAAAAGGGAAAGTGCTGATAGGACAGGGTCACAGAGAATGAGATGCTGGTCCTCGAGCTTGCGTTGATGTTCACTGGAACACTGCAGCAAGCACAGGACAAATATGTGGGTATGAGAGCAGGTTGGGGGGGGTGTTGGGAATGTTGAAATGGCAAGCAACTGGATGCTTCGGGTCAGGCTTTCAGACTGAGTGGAGGTGTTCCGCAAAGCGGTCACCCAATCTGCGTTTGGTCTCCCCAATGTTTTTTTTATATTCATTCATGGGATGCAGGCGTCACTGGCTATGCCAGCATTTATTGCCCATCCCTAATTGCCCTTGAGAAGGTGGTGGTGAGCTGCCTTCTTGAACCACTGCAATCCATGTGAGGTAGGTACACCCACAGTGCTGTTAGGGAGTTTCAGGATTTTGACCCAGCAACAGTGAAGGAACAGCGATATAGTTCCAAGTCAGGATGGTGTGTGACTTGGACAGGAACTTGCAGGTGGTGATGTTCCCATGCATCTGCTGCTTTTGTCCTTCGAGGTGGTAGAGGTCGCGGGTTAGGAAGGTGCTGTCTAAGGAGCCTTGGTGCATTGCTGTAGTGCATCTTGTAGATGGTACACACTGCTGCCACTGTGCGTTGGTGGTGGAGGGAGTGAATGTTTGTGAATGGGGTGCCAATCAAGCGGGCTGCTTTGTCCTGGATGGTGTCAAGCTTCTTGAGTGTTGTTGGAGCTGCACCCATCCAGGCAAGTGGACCTTGTAGATGGTGGACAGGCTTTGGGGAGTCAGGAGGTGAGTTACTCGCCGCAGGATTCCTAGCCTCTGACCTGCTCTTGTAGTCAAAGTATTTATATGGCTACTCCAGTTCAGTTTCTGGTCAATGGTAGCCCCTAGCATGTTGGTAGTGGGGAATTCAGCAATGGTAATGCCATTGAATGTCCAGGAGAGATGGTTAGATTCTCTTTTGGTGGAGATGGTCATTGCCTGGCACTTGTGTGGCACGAATGTTACTTGCCACTTATCAGCCCATGCCTGGATATTGTCCAGGTCTTTCTGCATTTCTACACGGACTGCTTCAGTATTTGAGGAGTCGCGAATGGTGCTGAACATTGTGCAATCATCAACGAACATCCCCACTTCTGACCTTCTGATTGAAGGAAGGTCATTGATGAATTAGCTGAAGATAGTTGGGCGTAGGACACTACCATGAGGGACTCCTGCAGTGATGTCCTGGAGCTCAGATGATTGACCTCCAACAACCACAGCCATCTTCCTTTGTGCTAGGTATGACTCCAACCAGCAGAGTGTTTTCCCCCTGATTCCCATTGACACCAGTTTTGCTAGGGCTCCTTGATGCCATACTTGGTCAAATGCTGCCTTAATGTCAAGGGCAGTCGCTCTCACTTCACCTCTTGAGTTCAGCTCTTTTGTCCATTTTGAACCAAGGCTGTAATGAGGTCAGGAGATGAGTGGCCCTAGCGGAACCCAAACTGAGCATCACTGAGCAGGTTATTGCTAAGCAAGTGCTGCTTGATGACACCTTACGTCACTTTAATGATGATTTGAGAGTAAACTGATGGGGCGGTAATTGGTCGGGTTGGACTTGTCCTGCTTTTTGTATACTGCACATACCTGGACAATTTTCCACATTGCCGGGTAGATGCCAGTGTTGTAGCTATACTGGAACAACTTGGCTAGGGGTGCGGCAAGTTCTGGAGCACAGGTCTTCAGTACTATTGCCGGAATATTGTCAGGACACATAGCCTTTGCAGTATCCAGTGCCTTCAGTCGTTCCTTGATATCACGCAGAGTGAATCCAATTGGCTGAATTCTGGCATCTGTGTTGCCGGGGACTTCAGGAGGGGGCCGAGATGGATCATCAACACAGCACTTCTGGCTGAAGATTGGTGCAAATGCTTCTGCCTTATTATTTGTACTGATATGCTGGGCTCCCCCGTCATTGAGGATGGGGATATTTGTGGAGCCACCTCCTCCAGTTAGTTATTTAATTGTCCACCACCATTCACGACAGGATGTGGCAGGACTGCAGAGCTTAGATCTGATCCATTGGTTATGGGATCATTTAGCTCTGTCTATTGCATGCTGCTTATGCAGTTTGGCATGCAAGTAGTCCTGTGTTGTAGCTTCACCAGGTTGACATCTCATTTTGAGGTATGCCTGGTGCTGCTCCTGGCACGTCCTCCTGCACTCTTCATTGAACTAGGTTTGGTCTCCTGGCTTGATGGTAATGGTAGAGTGGGGGATATGCCGAGCCATGAGGTTACAGATTGTGGTTGAGTACATTGCTGCTGCTGATGGCCCACAGCGTCTCATGGGTGCCTAGTTTTGCATTGCTAGATCTGTTCGAAATCTCTCCCATTTCGCACGGTGATAGTGCCACACAACATGGACAGTATCCTCAAAGTGAAGGCGGGATTTCGTCTCCACAAGGACTGTGCGGCGGTCACTCCTACCAGTACAGTCATGGACAGAAGCATCTGCGGCAGGCAGAGTGGTGAGGACAAGGTCAAGCATGTTTTTCCCTCATGTTGTTTCCCCCACCACCTGCCGCAGACCCAGTCTAGCAGCTATGTCCTTTAGTCCTCTGCCAGCTCGGTCAGTAGTGGTGCTACCGAGCCACTCTTGGTGATGGACATTGAAGTCCCCCACCCAAAGTACATTTTGTGCCCTTGCCACCCTCCGTGCTTCCTCCAAGTGCTGTTCAACATGGAGGAGTACTGAGTCATCAGCTGAGGGAGGGCGGTAGGTGATAATCAGGAGGTTACCTTGCCCATGTTTGACCTGATGCCATGAGACTTCTTGGGGTCCAGAGTCGATGTTGAGGACTCCCAGGGCAACTCCCTCCCTACTGTAGACCACTGTCCCACCACCTCTGCTGGGTCTGTCCTACCGGTGGGACAGGACATAACCAGGGATAGTGATTGCAGTGTCTGGGACATTGTCTGTAAGGTACGATTCCATGAGTATGACTGTTAGGCTCTTGCTTTACTAGTCTGTGGGACTCTCCCAACTTTGGCACAAGCCCCCAGATGTTAGTAAGGAGGACTTTTCAGGGTCGATAGGGCTGGGTTTGCCATTGTCGTTTCCGGTGCCTAGGTCGATGCGGTGTGGTCCGTCTGGTTTCATTCCTTTTTATTGACATTGTAGTGGTTATGTACAACTGAGTGGCTGGCTAGGCCATTTCAGAGGGCATCTAAGAGTTAACCACATTGCTGTGGGTCTGGAGTCACATGTCGGCCAGACCAGGTAAGGACAGCAGATTTCCTGATGGGTTTTTACAACAATCGACAATGTTTTCATGGCCATCATTAGACTAGCTTTTAATTCCAGATTTATTAATTAAATTCAAATTCCACCTTCTGCTGTGGTGGGATTTGAACCCGTGTCTCCAGATCAATACCCTGGGTCTCTGGGTTACTAGTCCAGTGATAATACCACTACGCCACTGCCTCCTCTGGAGAAGACCACATTGTGAGCAGCGAATACCGGATACTACATTGAAAGAAGTACAAGTAAATCGCTGCTTCACCTGAGAGGAGTGTTTGGGGCCTGGGATAGTGAGGGGAGGTATAAGGGTAGGTATTACACCTCCTGCGATTGTATGGGAAGGGGACGAGGTGTTGGGGGTAATGGAGGAGTGGATCAGGGTGTCACGGAGGGAACGATCCCTTCGGAATGCTGACGGGAGCGGAAGATGCGTTTGGTAGTGGCATCTTATATAATGTAGACGTTTCAACCGTTAGCTGCTCGAATATGCGCTGGCCCTCGGCTCTGAGGCAATGCATGAGTATTGCCTTTTTGTGGGTCGCTGCTACATCTGTACCGTCCATGCCCATATTGTGCAAGAAATCCATCTGTCCCACGGAATGGGAGGATCTCCTGGCGATGACTGGAAATCTGCTGGGGCTGGCAAATTTTAATTACTCGCCCTCTTCATCACCAGATTTTTAAAAATTCTTTCATGGGAGATGGGCATCGCTGGTTAGGCCAGCATTTATTGCCCTTCCTTAATTGCCCTTGAGAAGGTGGTGGTGAGCACTCTTCTTGAACCGCTGCAGTCCTTGGAGTAGGTACACCCACAGTGCTGTAAGGAAGGGAGTTCCAGAATTATGACCCAGCAACAGTGAAAGAATGGCGATTATAGTTCCAAGTCAGGATGGTGCGTGGCTTGGAGGGGGACTTGCAGGTGGTGGTTTTCCCATGAATTTGCTGCCCTTCTTCTAGGTGGTAGAGGTTGCGAGTTTGGAAGGTGCTGTCTAAGGAGTCTTGGTGCATTATTGCAGTGCATCTTATAGATGGTCCACACTGCTGCCACTATGCGTCAGTGGTGGAGGGAGTGAATGTTTGTAGATGGTGTGCCAATCAAGTGGGCTGCTTTGTCCTGGATGGTGTTGAGTTTCTTGAGTGTTGGAGCTGCACCAATCCAGGCAAGTTGAGAGTATTCCATCACACTCCTGACCAGATGTCATGTTTTGCACCCCAAGCATTTGTGTGCATAGTATCATGCTAGACCACCACCTGTCAAGAATGAGGCATATTAATTTTGTCATATGAACTTTGATTTGAAAACTGTTGCTGAAGTGAAGAAAGGACTTGTTTAGAAAATCACCAGGCCCTTGGCTGGAAAGACATTTGCATATTAATAGACAGTGCTTGTGGATACAAAGAAGTTACTTCCCTTATCCAGTTTAACCCACAATAGACTTTAAGCACCAGGTGTTGTGTAAGAGGAGACATTCCAAGGTCGGCTAAGACCAGAGAATCCACAAACAGACGTGGTCAGACCAACTGGTCATGTTACCAGCCTGCTTGGCAACCTGGTTTTTCTGAATTGTGCAAACAGTTTGAACTCAGACTGCAGTTTGCTCCTGGACTGAAAAGACCTCTCCTGTCTGGCTCGCTACAGCCTTTCCTGTCTGCTCCCATCTCTCTCACGGAGCTCCAAATCCACTGAAGACGCATGAACCCCAAGAGAGAAAGGTCTCCTACAGTGAACAAGGTTTAATAAGAATACTGGGCCCCAAAGAAGAGCAAGATCTACCTACAATCAAGGACTCTACAGTGGGCTCGAAGAACCGTAATAAAAACCCTCTTCAGAGAGTGCCTCATACTTTTCCACTTTATTTTATTCTGCTTTTTTCTGTCTCTATCTGCATGTGTGTATCGCGTAGTCAGGTTAGCATGGCACATTGTGTAGCCATAGCCGTAAGCCAATTAGAGTTTAAGTTTAATAAATTTCAACCTTTCTTCTTTAAACCTAAGAAAACCTGTTTGTGCTGGTTTCTTTGCCTCATAATTGGAAAGCAGTGAATATGGATTCACCAAGGGGGAGCTAAAAACATGGTGTGTTTAAAATTAAACCCTATTACGGTAAGACCAGGTGAAGGCTAGAGGGAACCCTAGACACCTTTCTCACCTGATCTTAACAGTAGGCTTTATTCAGCTTGCTGCCCAGATCTGTCTTAGTTTCACTTTTGGAACCATGCCCACTCAGGATTGACTGACAGCATAGTGAGCAGTCTTACAAACACAGCACAGAGCAATCAATCACTGAGCAATCATACACAACAGTGTCCAATCTGCTTCTCTCTCCGTAGATGCTGCTTGACCTGCTGAGTATTTCCAGCACTTTGTTTCTATTTCAGATTTCCTGCATCTGCAGTATTTTGCTTTTATTTTAATATGTCCCATCTACAAGATGCACTGCAGCAAATTGCCAAAACTCCTTTGACAGCAGCTACCGAACCCATGATCTCTATCACCTAGAAAAACAAGGACAACAGATGCATGGAAACACCACCACCTGCAAGTTCCCCTCCAAGTCACAAACCATCCTGACTTGGAACTACATCACTGTTCCTTCACAGTCAGTGGGTCAAAATCATGGAATTCCCCCACGCCACATGAACTGCAATAGTTCAAGAAGGTGGTTCATCACCACCTGTTCAAGGTACAATTAGGGATGCAGAATAAATGCTGGCCTTGCCAGCAATGCTCGCATCCCAAAAGCAAATGAGCTACATACTGGCCAAACAGAATGATCAGTGTTTGGTTTTCCCTTGGAACTAGTCATCAGCCCCACTAGCAATGAGGGGCATTGACCTCAACCAGTTTGATGACAAGTATGAAGTGCCCTCTCTCCTAGTCCACTAGCCTAACTAATTCCCAGTGCTTAAGATCAAACAAGTTGCTTCAGCTCCTAACCCACAAGTATAGTCATGCCAAGTAGCTTGAATGTATTGATCCACTTCCCTTACAGGCATCTTGCAATGACTTTATAAAATACACGTGGGTTATACACCTTCATGAAGCTTGGTGTGAGTGTGAGCGTGTGCCTAAGTATACAATGGTCTCATTAAAGTTGTAGATGTTCATTTGCATGCGTGTAGAAAAGCTTTATAAAATTTGAAAATACTTCCAATGTAAAAAGAGTACTGGGATAGTTACACCACCTTTAGACATACATCAGTAACCCTATTATTTTGCTTAAGTACATAACCAGAGAGAAAAGGTTCAAACCAATTGTAGAGGGAATAGGGAACAGCATTAAATAAAGGGATAGATATAGTTTGCAACCACTGTTATTTGTTCATTAATACACAGATATGGTGCAAGAACCTGCCAGAATTCGCATTGTCCAACTCTGCTAATGAATAAATTACCACTTATCAATAACAATCAGTTGTCATGTAGGAAAATGAGAAAAAAGTGAAAATTATATAAGGAAAGAGAACTAATTAAGGCCCAAAAAGGAATAGACTCTCAAAACTGAGCACAAACAACTTTTTTAACATTATAAAAGTGAAGCCAAAATTCAGTCATTAAAATTTGCTGTTATGAAATTAGGGATGTTTAGTTTAGAGATACAGCACTGAAACAGGCCCTTCGGCCCACCGAGTCTGTGCGGACCATCAACCACCCATTTATACTAATCCTACACTAATCCCATATTCTTACCACATCCCCACCTGTCCCTATATTTCCCCACCACCTACCTATACTAGGGGCAATTTATAATGGCCAATTTACCTACCAACCTGCAAGTCTTTTGGCTGTGGGAGGAAACCGGAGCACCCGGAGAAAACCCACACAGACACAGGGAGAACTTGCAAACTCCACACAGGCAGTACCCAGAATTGAACCCGGGTCGCTGGAGCTGTGAGGCTGCGGTGCTAACCACTGCGCCACTGTGCCGCCCATATCAATATCTAAGAAGTCAAAACTACTGTCTTCCAAGTGCCAAATAACATCAGAGAATATCCAGGTCACAAGAGCAAACCCGTTCAACTAGAGAAAAAATAGCACTAATAATGATGAAAACAATCTAAAATTCAGTATATTTCCAGAACAGCCAAGGAACTAAAGAGCACAGGAACATTGAAAGTTAACAGAACTATGACAATGAAACTCTGCAGAGATAAGTGCAGGATTACTTTTTGGAAGAAAAAAATGGGAGATGTGCTTAGTTATGTAGCATACTGAGTTTACTACAGGTAAAAAAAAAAGCAATGTCATGTGCTAAAATACATCCAACCCCATATTGCATTGGACAATTTTTCAGGTATCCCTGACAGTCACGTAAAACAGGTATTAGACTTCATGCATATGTTAATGAGGGACTAATACCCATTTTAGGGCCCTCTACCACATTGGGCTGCCCGAGGTGACGGATCTGCCCAACTTACATTTTCCTATTGTGGATGTGGGCGAGCAAGCAGTCGCAACTCAAAAGACAACTAAAAGTTTTTGTCTGCAAACGTTAGATATGGAGGGTGGGATTTTGGATTGCTGGAGAGGGCAAGTGGCTTATGCAGCCTGCCCGACGTGAGACTGGCACGCTCAGATCTTGGAACAGAATAACGGGAGGTGGAAGAGGCAACCTGTCTGAACTTGTTAAATTGCCACCTAAGGTCATTAATGAGTTTGTTACCGGCTCGTTCAGGGAACAGAATTGAATTTTATTTCCGCGGGTCAGGTTCAACGCGGTCAGAACCACAACATGGAGGGGGAGATAGCGACATTACAGGGAACGAACAGCTATGCTGGGACAGAGGCAAAAGTCAGAAATGAGAAGAGAAGCTTGTGAGATGGCCCTCAGTGCTGGCAGCAGAAGTGATGCAGAAATTTCAGCAGTAGCAAATTGCCAAGGTACACTGGAGAGAGAGGACTCAATACAGACTAAAATAAAAGCAGAACATTCTGGTAAAACACTGGCAAGTCTAAAAGCAGGTAAAAAAAAAATAAGACAGGCTAGCATTTAAAGTATAGACCCTTCTTCTGGGCACCCTTCCTTATCTCTCTTTCTTTGGCTTAGTGTTTATTTATCCTCATGCCTCTGTTTAGGAGATTTATCCATATTAAAAGTATAAATAGTTATTGTTAGTACTGACTGGATCTACACCAGAGATGTTGATCTGTCTTTTCCCTTTGGGGAAGTTTATGGATCTACTGCCTAAATGTATCACTTACCATTTTAGTGGTAAATTCTCGTTTTTGCACTTCTTTTCATTTCATCACCAAGAACTTGTGCTCAGTGATAAGAAGAATCCTTCATAATCATGAGCTTTTGACAAGGACTGTTTTTGGAGGGAGTGGGGATGGGGGGGGGGGGGGCGGGGAGGGGGGGGGAGGGTGTGGGGGGAGAGTTCATGCAGACTGCACAGTCCAATGCCAGTGACGGAAGAGCACAAGCGGAAATGGTATCAAACTTCACGGCGCATGGCCCTACCAGCAGGATCAGAGGCAGACTCCTGGGCAACAGCAGTGCAGGGTTAATGAAGGAGGGGCAGGAAGGCCCCAGCTTCTGACCCAGACACAATCTTTAACACCACTCTCCATCGCTCTGCCAACCCTCACTTTCAATTGGCCAGAGTTTTGCCAGCATAACATGGAAACACACAAGCCACTTTTAGTGCAGCAGCTTTCCAAGTGCTTTAATGGCTTGGTGATCACATTTTATTTACATTATAAATGCTGGAATGAATCACAAAGTGACATCAACAACGTGGTGGCCTCCATAGACGGCCACTCCTACAAGATGCTCTCCCTTCGGCAGAGGATGTGATGGAGGTTGACTGCTCACTTGTGCCTGGTTGGGCCTGAGATGCCTGTGGCAGTTGGCCTCGTTGTGGTGGTGCCGGGGGGGGTTGGCACCTCCAAAGGCTGCTGCATCGGCAGCCATGTCGGGCCAGCCTCTGTCACTGGGCGTGACTCCACTGATGCATCACTGTTGATGGGGCCATGTGGGGGGACGATGATGATAGAGCCCTGTGAGGGATGACCCCCCTCATCACCATTTGTCACCACTTCAGCCCTTTCATAATGGTCTTGATCACTGAAGACCACCAACTGGGGCACAGCTGGCATCCACTCCATGCCTCTCTGCCATTAGTGCCACTGACTGTCCAATGCATCTCTGCTTGTCAGTATGCTGATCCTGCTTCCACTCTGAGTGATGCTGCATATGGCTCTCCATTGGGTTTGCCACTCTCTCAATAGAGGAGCTCAGGTGCTCAAAGCACAGAATCATTGTGGAGCCCATGAGATGAATCGCTTCCTCCATTCTCATACTATGACTCCGCAGAGCCTCAAGCGACTCTGACATGTGGACATACATATCATGCTGGTTCTCCAAGTAGAGTCACCTGTTTCATGACTCATGAGGCACTACATCTCTGCCCTGCTGAGCAGGGCTGCGCCTGTCCTCCATCCTCCAAGGGGAACTGGCCACAGCCGGCGCTGCCTCCCCTGAATCCTCCAGCTCTGAAATGACGTGTGCTCCACCCTGTGCCACCGTCTCTACTAATGCATTCAGACCCACCGAGGTGCGAGTGTCTGCGCTGGTAGAGCGTGCGTTGGTAAGATGTGATGGTGCAGCATCCGAGATATCTTCCTCCTCTGATTCCTCGAGGACTTGTTCCCTCCGCGTGGACTACTGGCCCTCTGCAGCTGACCCTGTGGGAGAAATAAAATAGGATAGTGATGAGAGATTGGTACACTCAACAAATGCTTCTACTGCTTAAAATAATGAGTTGACAGCTTCTGCAATGACAACTGGTTGTAAAGGGAGCATTAGCATGCATTCTCTGAACCTGGAGATGTTGCGATGCCTTCACCCTGTCTGTGGTTGACCCCCATTTCTCCGTCCCCTGTACCCCTGAGGCTGGACACTTTGGCCTCATCTAGCACCTATTCCTTAAACTAGGCCAGAAACACAAGCTATGCCAGCACACTTTCCAGGCGTGCCCTCTTGGTCTCTTGGGCGTTCATCGCCTTTTTGGCCTGCAAGGTGAAGCACAATGTCATTAGCATGAGACTTCCCTCCCTCTGCACTTGCAGCCTCCCATTCACATAGAACACGACAGACTTCACTCCAGCCTCCTGACCAGCAGATCTTGGGTTCTGACGTATGCTTAAGAATCAGCAAGGCATCACAACACACCCCTCTCCCATGGTGAGGAGCCCTCTATGCACCCTCAGCCCCTCTCCTTGGCACTCTGGTGACTGCTGACTTGGAGACATACCATTTGGGTCTCTCTCGCCAATTATCCTACATACCTAATAAGGTCATTGAAACGTTTTCATCACTGCACCCAGGTCCTCCTCACCACTCCTCTGCTGCTGTCCGTGTGTGCCACCTCCAGCCAATCTTGGGGAATCCCTGTTACTGCTGGCAGAGAAGAGAATATTCATCACTGTGCACTCACTGCCTCCAGCAGGACCCCAGCACTTCATCAGAAAATTGGGGGGGGGGGGGTGGCCACGGGGGTTGTTGGGGATGCCCTGGCATGGGTGCCCTCCTTGCCCACTGCCCTCTGCTCTGGTTGTACCTCCATTCTGTGGATGAATGGCAGCCTCAGCAATGGCTGCTGTTCGCCTTTTAAATGGGACATGCTTCTGGCTTGGTCCCGCCTCCCTTCTGCACCCACCACCACTAATCGGACAGCAAACACAATTCATGACCAATTAAGCGCTTTGCATAAAAAAATTGCAGTGTGTGCAGATTTTCATGTTGGCGCAGGCTTGGGACTTGGAACTCATCGCGACATTGGGGTTCCAACCCGGGAATTGAAATCCCACTCATAGTGCCTGTATTTTCAGTGATACATTTCAGGTCCAAAATGTTCTCTACGCCACACGTGCACGTTGAGGGCCCCACCGGACACCATTTTGGGTAGGTCATTAGTTGAACACTCGGAGCATGTACCAGATGTATGCAGATTTTTTTTTATTCTTTCATGGGATGTGGGTGGCGCTGGCAAAGCCAGCATTTGTTGCCCATTCCTAATTGCCCTTGACAACTGAGTGGCATGCTTGGCTATTTCAGAGGGCAGTTAAGAGTCAACCACATTGCTGTGGGTCTGGAGTCGCATATAGTTCAGATCAGGTAAGGACAGCAGATTTCTTTCCCTAAAGGACATTAGTGAACCAGATGGGTTTTTACAACATTTGATGGTAGTTTCATGGCACCATTACTGAGACTAGCTTTCAATTCCAGATTTTTTATTAATTAATTGAATTTAAATTCCACCACCTGCCATGGTGGGATTTGAACCTGTGTCCCCTGGGCATTAGTCTGGACCTCTGGATTACTAGTCCAGTCAGATTGCGACATCAGTCAGCATGTTACACTGATTTGATGCCAGCACTGCCATTTTCAACCTCAACACTTCTGCTAACGCTCTCATTTAACCACCAGTGTTAATTAAACGGATCGTCAACTACCTTCAGTGTGTTTTGTGGCTATCACATGTAAATTCTGAGATGGACCACAATCACAAAGTTTTCCACTCTCTCAATGCGCAGCTGGTATGCAACCATACTCAGCACATCATGCTTATTAATGCTCAGTATCCTGGCAGCAGTCACGATGCCTTTATTCTGCGCCCGTCCACTTAGCATCAGCATTTGACCCACCATGAGAGTAGGAGTATTGCCATCTACCACGTGATAAAATCAATCACATATACATAGGCATTCTTTCTACCTGGTAATGGAATGTCAGTCACTGACCAATACCTGTGCACACTCTCTCTCTTGCATTGAAATTACAGTCAGTCACCTATACCAGTATAAACACTTTTTGTTGTATTGGAAGCTTTTCGCTCACCTATACCTGTGTACACATGCTCCCTTGTATAGGAATCTCAGTCAAGCACCTACACCTGTGTACACATTCTTCTCTACTGTACTGCAATCTCAGTCACTCACATAACTGGGTACAAACTCTCTCCTGTATTGTACTAGCTTTCTCACTTAGCTTTAAGTACTCTTCTCCTTTGTGGTATTTAAGTTGTTATGATTTTTCCACAGTGGAATCTAGATAAATGCATCCACAATCCAAATAGTTACAAATTACAAAGATACTTTCCATTTTATCTCATTGCACATATTTAAATCTCACCTAGCTACATCAGCACAATTTTGTATTCTAAACAATTTTGTGTCAACTTATTTTTGTATGTTATCTGGTGTATTAAAAGGCAATACTGAAAGAATGAATTAATGTCCTGTGACACAAACTCATAAGTCCTGATGGTAATCTGCGCTTGTTTTCCCACACAGACTTCATGGTGTGATGCCAGGCCTCATTTAACCATGCCTGCACTGTCCCCTGAGTAAAGCTGACGGGAATGGCACCAGAGTCATTGGGTATGAGGCCAATTCCACTGGGGAGTCAAACGAACGGTGTCCTGCAGAAGGTCAGTGATGCATAGCAGGGGAAGAGAAAGAGGCTTAGGTCGGCTGAAGGCTTCCTTGAGCAACTGGGGGCAGAGATCTCTTGTTTCTCCAGGCCCATAAGGAGTGCTGTAAAAGACACTTACAGCTTCCTCCTCCCTTCTAGTGCTGGGTCTCCTGAGCTCTAGGAAACTCACACAGCAACTGTTAAGTTTAAGTCAGGTTCCCAATTACACAGTGAGAGCCCGATTTAAATGTGTTAATGAAGCCCACGACTGTAAAAATGGCAATGGCCACATACATGGCAGGTTCAGTTTGTGTTCCCAGTTTAAAAATGTTTAACCCGTCATGGAGTGTTAATATTGAGCGCTGAGTGTAATGGGAAAGTATTCAAATCTCAGCCCTAACATTCCTCATCTTGAACAAAAACTGCACTTACAAAGAGTTGGGACATACTTATCAGATCATCAGTGATAAACCTAGTTTCCCTGGGATGCATTTGCTTCACTGTTTTACATTTTATTTGTTCTCTGTCAGTGGGGTCACTGAAGTGTATCCTCTTTCCATCTGTTTACTATGTGTCTAATAAGTTTCTATGGGACAATTTCACAATATCCTAAGAATGAATTCTGATAAGATAAAAGTGTGTGTGGGAGGGCAGTTGTTTGCTTTACAAGTACTAAACAGAACCCTTGGCACAATGACTGATTTCTCACCTGAGTGAATTTCTAAGAAATGAATCTTGTATTGAAAAATGATCAACAGTAAGCATTTAATGTGAACCAAAATGTAATTTTTATTGGTTTTCATTCTTGAAGCAATAAAGCTTTAACCAGTACAACTTCAGTCTTGTTAACCACTTCCCTCACCACCAGAACTAAGTCCCTTGCTTTTTGTGGTATATATCAATGATTTGGACTTGAATGTAATCGGTATGATTAAGACATTTGCAGACAATACAAAAATTGGCCATGTGGTTGTATATGAAGAGAAAAGCTGTAGACTGTAGGAAGATATCAGTAGACTAGTCAAGTGGTGGAACAGCGGCAGATGGAATTCAATCCAGAGAAGTGTGAGATAATGCATTTTTGCAGAAGGCTAACAAGGCAAGGGAATACACAATAAATGGTAGGATACTGCGAAGTGTAGAGGAACAGAGGGACCTTGGCGTACATGTCCAGAGATCCCTAAAGACGGTTGGACAGGTAGATAAGGTGGTCAAGAAGGCATACAGGATCCTTGCTTTTATTAGCTGAGGTGTAGAATATAAGAACTGGGAGGTTATTCTGGAACTGTGTAAGCACTAGTTAGATCACAGCTGCAGTACTGCATGCAGTTCTGGTCACTGCACAAGAAAGATATGATTGCACTAGAAAGAGTGCAGAGGAGATTTATAGGGATGTTGCTTGGACTGACGAATTTCAGTTATGAGGAAAGATTGGATAGACTGGGTTTGTTTTCTTTGGAATAGAAGAGGCTGAGGGGAGACCTAGTTGTAATGTATAAAATTATGAGGGGTCCAGATAGAGTGGATAGGAAGACCCGATTCCTCTTAGTTGAGGGGTCCATAACTAGGGAACATGGATTTAGGGTAAGAGTAAGGAAGTTTAGAGGGGATTTGAGGGGAAATGTTTTCACCAGAGGGTGGTGGGGATCTGGAACTCACTGCCTGAAATAGTGGTGAGATATAAATCCTCATAACGTATAAAAAGTATTTAGATATGCACTTGAAGTGCCGTTCCCTACAAGGCCTTGGACCGAGAGCTGGAAAGAGGGATTAGGCTGGATGGCTACTTGTCAGCCAGTGGGGACACGATGGGCTGCAGGGACTCCTTCCGTGCTATAAATTTCTATGACTTCTATGATTTAAATCCTGTCGTTGGAAAATTTACGAAGAGGAAATTGTCACGCTCACGCAATACAAAATTATGAACTATAAATATGAACTTATGACATATAAACCTGAAAAGGACACTTTCCTGTAAAGCAAAATGGAGTTGAGAGGTCAGATGACCTTTTCTTTCTTGCCAGTACACATGAAACTGCAAGAACCCTGAGCTAATTTTCATGTCTGGACAAACCTTTACAAAGATATTGAAATGCAAATAACCTTTCTGCACATATCTTTGGGAAGTTATTAAAATGCAAGTGACCCTTCCTGTAGTAATGGCTGCATTTATCCAATTAATTAAAAAGCAACTGGGTTCACAATACTGTTGCAGACTCTTCGACTCCAAATTTGAAATCCAGAAAATGGGTGTGAAAAGCGCTAGTTTATCAAGATGGTATGTGGATGAATGATACCCCAACTCCATTGTCTGACAATGGCCTAACCATTAGAAACTATTTATGAGGACAATGGAAAAGAGATGCTCTGGTCACATGACAGAAACTAGTTTTCTGATAAGGGTTTTAATAGGGCAGGTTCTGAGCAAACAGAAAGAGAAAAACATCTATGCCAACAAGGAGAAAATATCCTGCCTAAGACCACCAGCTTTAATCCACAAGTAGGCAGAAACTCGAGTTGGCACTGTCCACCTGAGGAACCATACCAGTGCTTCACCATTGAACCATGACTGGAGTATAACAAGGGAAATCTGCTCCTGCGAACATAAAAAGCAGCGAATATGCCTTCCTAAACCTCCAGCGCTTTTCTTCAGTGGACAATAAAGAATTACAGGCCTGCATTGTTTCAAGTCTTCACCGCTGGAAAAAGCAAGTGAAACAGAGAACTCTTGAAATCATAAGACCTAATCACATGCTACTTTCATAACTGCAATCTTTTCTTGAGAGTGTGTGTATCTGTATGAGTGTGAGAGTGGGTGTAGTTGCATATGTTCAGGTGTTGAACAATAAACATATAGCTTACTTTTCAAACTTATGAGAAAACCTGTCATTTGTCTGTTCCTGTCAATCAAAGCACTCAGGAGCTGAAACACTTTTTTTATACACACTGTCTTTGGTTAATCGAGAGGTGAAAGGGGGAGCCATTCCTATCATCTGTCTCTTGTCCGTAACCCAACAACCCCATCCATTTATGATTGATCTCAGCCATATGTTCTCATCAGATCCCGACATCATCTCTTTCTCTAGAAACACAGGGCTGGATTTTAAAGGGTCTCTGAAGCCGGGAATGGTGCTGGGGAGAACAAAGCAACGGATGAGGCCCGCCACCGACCCGATGCCAGCAGGGCCCATACGGACCTCGGTGGAGAGGGCTCGTGGCAGCCCCCTGCTGCTCAGTAAAGGGACGCACATTAAAATATGCAAATGGATACTTACCTTTCATTAACAGGGTGGCCGCAGCGATTCTGAGAGCTGGTTCTGATCTTCATTCCAACGGCTGGCAATGCCACGCCTTCAAATCCCCGTTTTAGGTCATGAGGAGTGACTTCTGTAGGGAGGGGGAGGAGGTGCTTTTCTCAATGCAGGAGGAGGGGAGTGGGGTCAAACTCCTCAGATCGGTTGGGAGGGGTGATGGGAAGGGGTTGAAGGTTAAAGTTTCTGAACTTCGAGGGAGGAAGGTCACTTTGACAAGATAAGTATTTCGGGGGTGGGGGGGGGGTGAACGGGCAGTAAATTTAATGTGAGGCTATTGGGGGGGGGGGTGGTGGGAGAGGGGATGGCAAAATTTTTTTTAATGACTTTTAATAATGTGAGGTGTAATTTTTCGATAAAAATTCAAATGGTCATTTAGCACTCTAAGCCCTTTAAAAGTGGCACTGGCGCCTGCGCATTGGTACCAGACGTCGTTGCCATGGATGGCTCGCCCGCCCCTTCCATGTCATTGTGGGGGTGGGCGCCCAGCCATGCAAATGTACGGCATGTTTGGAATCGCGGCAGCTCCGTGACATGTGCCCTGTGTCTGGCATGTTTTCTGCCTCCTGCCTATTTCGGCGTTGGGCTTTCAAAATGCAGCCCACACATGGAGGACTAAAATTACTCCTTATGCTGATTTTAGTGGAAACATAGACATGAACAGGGCATGAATTGGTGGAATGCAGATAGAAAGTACGAATAGAATATTTGTCCATGTTTAACTCTATTGACACTCTACCAGACTGTGCAAAAATGGAGCAAAAAATAGAGGGGTGAGCAGCTGGTTGCAAACAAAAATTGCAAATTTTGCAGAAAACAAAATACTGTAGATGCTGGAAATCTGAAATAAAAATAGAAAGTGCTGGAAATAGCAGGTCTGGCAGCATCTGTGGAGAGAGAAACTTCGCTAGAGACTTATGACATATATACCTGAAAAGGACACTTTCTTGTAAAACAAAAGGGAGTGGAGAGGTCAGCTGACCTTTTCTTTCCTGCCAACACACATGAAACTGCAAGAACCCTGAGCTAATTTTCATGTCTGGATAAATCTCAGCGAAGTCATTCAAATGCAAATAACCTTTCTGCACATATCTTTGGGATGTCATTAAAATGCAAGTGACCTTTCCTGTGGTAATGGCTGCATTTATCCAATTAATTAAAAAGCAACTGGGTTCACAATACTATTGCAGACTCCAAACCTGAAATCCAGAAAATGGGTGTGAAAAGCTCTATTTTACTCTTTCCACAGAGAGAAGCTTCTCTCTCCACAGATGCTGCCAGACCTGAGTATTTCCAGCACTTGTTGCTTTTATTGCAAATTTTACTCCTGTCTCAAAGCTAACAAAAACTGAGAGAAAAAATGACTTCTTTTTTGTAGGTCATTAATGAAGAAATCATTCAGCATAATGTAGATGTCTAGTCAAATTGAAAAGTGAACTTTTTAACTTCAAGACAGGCATGAGCTCCGGAAGCTTAACGAATAGGAGAAATCTGAGCCACCATCACAGTGATGATTGCAAGGGTCAGGAATACCCTCAACTTAAAGCCAATCACTAGCTGCTGCCTGAGTGGAAGTAGTAGCACTGCTGTTGGAACAAATTCATAATACAGGATAACAGGTAAAATAAATCTGTAATGCAAAAAGGATTTCTAAGTCAGTAGGTAGAACATAGAATATCCCATAGCACTGGCTGGTCACTGATATATTCCAATATCAAACTGTTTATAAAGATTTTCAGATAAAAGTCTGCACTGAAGTAATATTGCAAGCTAATCAAGTTTCCTCAATTATTTTTACACATATTTTGCATTATTCTTTGATACAGACTTCAATAAGTACTACAAACACAACACCAAAATCTCAGTATAAATGCAGCTCCGGTTCAATAGCAGCACATTAGGATGAAGACAATGCATTAGGTTATATAACAAGGCTCACTACACTTCAAAAGTAATCAATTTTGTGAATAACTCAAGACTTTTCAGCTTAATAAAGATCTAGATAAATGCAAGTCTTGTATTAAAATCCTTCTACTGCACAAGAGGATTCTTTATACCCACAGATTTGAGACTTTGCTCTTAAGAGTATATATAGACTATTACTTGTTTAACCTTGAAGAGTCCAATTAAATTTTCTATTTACTTTCAGGACAAGTGTAGTGTGGTATTTAAATAGACAATGGGTTGGGAAACTGTAATACCATTGTCATATAAGTGAAAAGATCCTAATGATTAATTGATGTCGAAGTCCTAAATTGATTATTGAGCTTGTCCCCAAAAGCAATAGGAACTTCCATGAAACTTTCCATCTAATTTGTTGTTTATTGGATAAAAGCCTTCATATTTTTAATGCTTCCAATCTTTTATCCAGACCACAATTTTATACTTTCATGGAAAAATGAACGGGATGTTGGAATGATCCCGAAAACCAGTAAAAATTCAGAAATTATGTTTTCAGTATCCTGATTATTTTTTGTCAGGGCCTGTATGGTGATATGGGATTACTTCCATGATGTGCTATAATGGTTGAGGCATGAAACACATTGGTGTTCCAAAGAGAAAGTCAGGGTAGTAAACTAGTTCAAGCTACTATTTCTGTGTATGGAAGCTGAATGGTTGCATGGAGTTTGGTCACCCCCATGGAATTGGGTTCATTCAGTGAGCCAGGATGGTTATATTGAATTAGGTTGACTGTGTAGGATTGCTGTGCCCATTATTGGACTGGGCACCTCAGAAAACATACAATGATAGTATCTCTGTTACTACAATTGATTTTCCAGTCAGAAGTATTTTTTCGAGTAACTCTTCTAATAGCTCCACATGTTTATCCAATGAGTAGTAGAGCTGAAAAGACAATAGGTCTGAGATATGATCTCCGAGTCTGCTTTGTGTTAACTGATTTCAACCAAGCCACATTTTCAGTGGGTCTCAGAATCCCTGGAAAGAGTGGAAAAACCATTCAGAGCTGCAGCTGGAAGTACATGTGTGGATGATGAGACAAGATGGGATTGCATCAACTGCAATGCTCCCACATCAAAAAAGTTTTCATACACTCACCATTGAGTCACGTCCGTTTGGTCGGATACCAACATTCCACCAGAGCCTGTGGAATGGAATCCCTTCAAAGAGTTAACACCTTCAGGAGCAGACAGGAGACATATATATGAAAGAAACAAAAAAGATTTTCAGGAAACCCTTTAGTTCTTCAAGTATTGTATTAGTAGCCACACGCTGTGAAATAAACTACAGAGTTTACATTTCAAATGAGATACAGCACATTAGTTATCCTAAATTTGGGAAACATCCCAGATTGGATAAACACATAATTCAGGTAACTGAGTGTACATTATATTAACTCTATACAGAAACCAGTGGACACAATTTGATGAAATAAAAAGGAACGCAAGCTCCAGCAGCTGATGGGGACTAATGCCCCTCCAGATCCTCCTTCCGCTTCACTTCCCTCTGACCCCACCCCTTCTGATCTGACCCCTTGCCGTGTATTCACTATACCCTCTGACCTCCCCCTTTCTGATGCTGAGCGTTCTGTACTCAGCAAAGGTCTCAGTTTTATCCCCTTACGCCCCCACCTCAATGAATTTCACGCTCGGCATGACGTTGAGCTCTTCTTCCGTCGCCTCCGCCTCCGGGCTCACTTCTTCGACCAGGAGTCCTCCCCCCGACCAGCAGACCCATTCATCCGCCTCCAGCATTCTCCCTCTACCTGGACCCCTCCCCCTGGCCTCTTACCCGCTCCTGATCTCTTCATTGAAAACTGTCGGCGAGACATTGGTCGTCTCAATTTCTCTGCCCCCCCTCACTCACTCTAACCTGTCCCCCTCTGAACTTGAGGCAATCCGTTCTCTCAGGTCTAACCCCGACATGGTCATCAAACCTGCAGACAAGGGTGGTGCTGTTGTTGTATGGCGTACCGACCTCTACCTTGCAGAAGCTCAACGCCAACTCACAGACACCTCCTCCTACCTCCCTCTGGACCATGACCCCACCACCGAACATCAAGCCACCGTCCAAAGGACTGTCACTGACCTCATCTCCTCTGGAGATCTTCCCTCTACGGCTTCCAACCTCATAGTCCCACAACCCCGGACAGCCCGCTTCTACCTCCTTCCCAAAATCCACAAACGGGACTGTCCCGGCAGACCCATTGTGTCAGCCTGCTCCTGCCCCACTGAACTTATTTCTTCCTATCTAGGCTCTATCTTTTCTCCGCTGGTCCAGTCTCTTCCCACCTACATCCGTGACTCTTTTGACGCCCTACGTCATTTTGACAATTTCCAGTTTCCTGGTCCCAACCCCGTCCTCTTCACTATGGACGTCCAATCGCTCTACACCTCCATCCCCCACCAGGATGGTTTGAGGGCTCTCCGCTTCTTCCTGGAACAGAGGCCCAACCAGTCCCCATCCACCACCACCCTCCTCCTCCGCCTGGCTGAACTTGTTCTCACATTGAACAACTTCTCCTTCAACTCCACGCACTTCCTTCAAGTAAAAGGTGTCGCTATGGGTACCCGCATGGGTCCTAGTTATGCCAGTCTTTTTGTGGGATATGTCGAGCATTCTTTGTTCCAGTCCTACTCAGGCCCCCTCCCCCAACTCTTTTTCCGGTACATTGATGACTGTATCGGTGCCGTTTCCTGCTCCCGCCCCGAACTAGAAAACTTTATCAACTTTGCTTCCAATTTCCACCCTTCTCTCACCTTTACATGGTCCATCTCTGACACTTACCTTCCCTTCCTCGACTTCTCTGTCTCCATCTCTGGGGATAGGTTGTCTACCAATATCCATTACAAGCCCACCAACTCCCACAGCTACCTCGACTACACTTCTTCACACCCTACCTCCTGTAAGGACTCCATTCCATTCTCCCAGTTTCTCCGTCTCCGACGCATCTGCTCTGATGATGCTACCTTCCATGACGGTGCTTCTGATATGACCTCCTTTTTCCTCAACCGAGGATTTCCCCCCACTGTGGTTGACAGGGCCCTCAACCGTGTCCGACCCATTCCCCGCACCTCTACCCTCATCCCTTCCCCTCCCTCCCAGAACCGTGACAGGGTACCCCTTGTCCTCACTTTTCATCCCACCAGCCTCCATATCCAAAGGATCATCCTCCGCCATTTTCGCCACCTCCAGCGTGATGCCACTACCAGTCGCATCTTCCCCTCCCTTCCCCTGTCAGCATTCCGAAGGGATCGTTCCCTCCGCGACACCCTGGTCCACTCCTCCATTACCCCCACCACCTCGTCCCCGTCCCAGGGCACCTTCCCCTGCAATCGCAGGAGGTGTAATACCTGCCCATTTACCTCCTCTCTCCTCACTATCCCAGGCCCCAAACACTCCTTTCAGGTGAAGCAGCGATTTACTTGTACTTCTTTCAATGTAGTATACTGTATTCGCTGTTCACAGTGTGGTCTCCTCTACTTGGGGAGACCAAGCGCAGACTGGGTGACCGCTTTGCGGAACATCTCCGCTCAGTCCGCAAGCAGGACCCTGAGCTTCCGGTTGCTTGCCATTTCAACACTCCCCCCTGCTCTCATGCTCACATCTCTGTCCTGGGATTGCTGCAGTGTTCCAGTGAACATCAACGCAAGCTCGAGGAACAGCATCTCATCTACCGATTAGGCACACTACAGCCTGCTGGACTGAACATTGAGTTCAATAATTTCAGAGCATGACAGCCCCCCATTTTACTTTCATTTTTAGTTATTTTTTCTTCTTTTTTTTTACATTCTTTTTTACATTTTTTACAATCTTTTTTTGCATTTATTTCATTTCATCTTAGTTTGTTCAGTTTGCTTACCCACTTTTTTTCAGGTTTTTTTTCAGGTTTGCACTTGCTGCTGTTCAATATTCAGTGTATTCACACCTAATCCGTACTAATGCTTTGTCTTTCAACACACCATTAACATATTGTTTGCCTTTGCTCCGTGACCTTTTGGTCAGCTATGTGGCCTGGTCCAATCTGCACCTTCTCCTTTGTTATCTCTTGCCCCACCCCCACCTCACTTGCTTATAATCTGTGACTTTTCTAATATTTGTCAGTTCCGAAGAAGGGTCACTGACCCGAAACGTTAACTCTGCTTCTCTTTCCACAGATGCTGCCAGACCTGCTGAGTGATTCCAGCATTTCTTGTTTTTGTTTCAGATTTCCAGCATCCGCAGTATTTTGCTTTTATGTTGTTGATGAAATATCTGTCATGCAAGGCATAAAAAAGGTCCAACTAGGTTTGAGTGAACAGGCATCACACTGGTGCTTGCAGTATTTTGGACTATATTATGCTCTTTTCAAGTGCAAAATGCCAAATCTGAAATGTATATAATTATTTGGTAAGACCTAGTTTATATCTGCTGTGGAGAGGATCAACCAATTAGAAAATGGTTCTTGAAAAAAGAAGCAGCTATGTGGATTTCTAATGGACTGATTTCTCTTAGTTATTCATAAACATAGCATAGTCTTGTGTTCAACTATGCAGGAGGCTTTCATAAAATATATTTCACCCACTTTTTGAAATAAACGCAGTAAAACTCCATTACCTGTGCAAAATTCTCTTTAAATTCAACAGGCTTCAAGTAATTGCATACTGCAGGAATGTCTAACAAACAAACAGCAAGGTTGTAAAGATTATAGTGTAGACTTTGGGCACATTAACGACTTTGTATCCCAGTTATAACACAGCTCAGTAAAAGCGACCATTATTTCAGACTATATGTGAAAGGTCTGTTACCGACATAAAATAAACTAAAAGTTTGTCTACGCAATGACTTTTGAGGAGAAATACAGTTGGAGAGGTGCAGTCATCTTTCAAGCAGAACAGAAAATGAATCACTTTCTACCCTCACAGGTTTATGAAGTCCATCAGTATATGCATTGAACTAGAAGCAACAACCTGTTAACTGTTTCATAACTACAACTGAAGTTCTATTCCAAAATACTTTAGCAAAGCTACAGATTTTTTTTTAACAATATGACCATCCACACTGTTTTCTAAATTTTCTCCCCTCTTTGAAGGCACTGATTATTGCTGGAAGACGATTCGTCAAGCTCATCTGGGCACACAATGTTTCCTTCTGACAGCCAGCTTTAAAATTATTTTTAGCAACAGAGAGATCAAGCAGACAAAATGAAGAAAAGGGACTAGTTATAGGAAAATGTTATAAACTTAGTCAAAAAACCCCAATTTAAAAAAGATGTGTTAAATATAAATACACCTTGATTGAGATAGTAGATGATTAAGAGGAACTGAATGTTGCTAGATCAATAGGATGGATTCACAGCATTATATATCATGCCCTTAGGTTTGGATAGAATGCCACCACAACAGTATCATGTTGTAAAGCAGCGCCTGCAGGTAATGCTTTAAAAAGGTTTATTTCAGAAAGCCACAGCCCGTGGGTATCTTCTCTCACTGTGGTGATGGGCATACAGAGCACTGAGCAGAATTTTATTCTGTCCTTGGAGGCAGGCACTGAGGCAGCAAGAGTAAGCAAAATGGCAGGGGATGACATTCCCAATGTAGCCCGGGCCCCCTGCCATTTTGTCCAGGACGGGGAAGGCCAAGGACAGTCTTCCCATCCCATACCAATTGAGGGTCTTAAGTGGCCAGGCCTCTTCCTGTCTCCACCTCAATTTTGCTGGAGGTGGAGGGGCCTGCCACTCCAGGTAAAGCCTGGCAGCCTCCTAGCAGGACCCAGGGGGGGTGGTCCCTGCTTACGGGGTAATACAGAACCCCTGAGGGGTGGCAATTGCTGACTCCCTCCCCCTCCTGGAGCACAACCTCCACCCTCACCAAAAACCCCCACCCCTCATCCCGTTGCCAGGACCTGCCTCACTGGCCCTAGCGATCTCAACCCCACTAACCTTTCCCAAGGTCTCCTTCTTCTTCAGTGTTGCAGGACCTCCTACAGTAACAGCAGTCGCCAATGGCAGACAGCTAATTGCCTGCCCACTGTGAAATGGTTTTGGGGATCTGATGGAAAGCCAAGGCGGGGTCTCCCCCCACCTTTTGGCCCACCACCGGGACCCCCGTGGTGAAAATAAAATGCAGCCCGGAGTGTCAGACACTCACCATCATCATTCAAAAGCTCTTGACCAGACTAAGTGATTTTAATTACATCAATGCCATGTCTGAGGAGATATGTTGATACTTAGCTCAGAAATATGTTGCTTTTTGTAACTAAAGTCTCTCATATACCCCATAACATACTCCCATCCCCGTGGAGATTGGGTTGCAGGCGCGTGTAGGGCCAGGAAATTGTGGGGGGGGTCCGTGTCGGGATGGCTCCACGACACATTCCCACCACCGGGCAAGTTTCCCAGGGCAGACTGGGAACTGAACCCTCTGCTCCAAGGGGCCTACTGGCCTCGTCCCTCATCATTTTTCATTTCATCTACATCGCCGAGAGTGCCGCCATGTTGATAGGACAGTGAGCTCGAAGATGGCTAATTAGGAGGCTGCCTTTGGAAAGATTGCTCCCCCCGTCTCGCTGCCAGCAAGTGTGGGCTCGGAAGCCCCATTTTTTCACAATGTTGGGGGTCCCGAAGCCTGTGGTAAAATCCAACCCACAATGAATGAAATAGAAACAGTTGTTTGATTTGGATGACATCTGTAATACAAGTTAATTACTGATGAGTTAAGGACATCAGAGTTGCTGGTATCATGACATGTTAGAATCATAGAAAGTTTATGGCACAGAAAGAGACCACTTGGCCCATCGTGTCTGCACCAGAAAAGATATTAGTGAACCAGATGATTTTTTTACCACAACCCAGTAGTTTCATGGTCACCATTACTGATGCTAGATTTTTAATTACTGGGAATGTACCAATTAACCTGCTTTTCTTTGCTAAAAGGCCTCTAGCAGTCTATATGCAATCAACAGCCACCCAAAGGCACACTCTCTCTCTTGCTACACTCCATTCTATATTATATACACCTTCCCAAAGCATGATGGTTTCTCTGATGAAGAAACCATCTTTGTTTCTCAGTGGTGGATGAAGAAAAGCAGAATTAAAGGAAGGTGAGGAGAAAAACAATTGGCTAATGATACGATCCTGTTAGGGACCCTTAACTTGTCAAATTCCCAGATTTACTGAAAGAATTAGGCCACACGATTTCACGTTTTAAACAAAAAACTTTACTGTACAGGAGTTAAGCAAAGCAAAACTTAACACTACAATTTGGAAACACATATTTTAGACTTAAAATTTTAACAGAACATAAGGATGAATACTTTAAACTTTAAATCTCAACAGAACATTCCTGTTTGACTGTTACTTCCACCCCAGGAGTTCCCCTAGACATTACAGAATCTTGGTGTTTTGTTTAATTCTCCTGGGACCAATCCAAAGTGTACCACAGCTCTCAGGAATTCACGTCAATTCTTTAGTTTCTCAGCTTTTTTCCAAAGTATGAGATCACCTCCAGAATCTTGAGCACGGGCCTGCCTCAAAACAGAAACATCCCTGGTTCCGGTTGGCCTCTTTGCTCTTGAACCCAACTGAATTCCAAAAGCAAAACTGCTTTCTCTGTGACCAACAGCTTTCCAAAAGCCCACCTGCTTTTCCAAAAGCCAACTATTTGTCTGTCAGCAAGCACACAGATCAAAACACCACAACTACCCCCTGCATCATCTACCTCCATAGCAAGGTGGTACACGTGAGATGTCTTAGATAGCATTTTAAGATCATTATTTCCAACTTCAAATCTTCTCTTTGTTCTGGGAAATCATATGAATAATTTAAACCCCTCATTGAGGCAGCTGCAAACACATCATCTCCATCAAGAAGTTCAGAGAGGTTCTCATTGTTTAGGGTCTTCACACTTCCCATTATGACCTTACTAAATAAACATAGGCGATTCTTCGATTTGTCTGTCAGCTTCTCAAACCAGGTGTTTTCATTTGTCTTGCATTAAAAAACAATCAATTCCCAAATTAAAAGTTACCTCCAGGAAATTATTATAAACCATGAACCAGGTAATTATAACATTAACAAACATCTAATTACAGAACACAGCGAAGTAAAGAAGACAATCTTAGTTATTTAATTTGCCATACAGCTATCTCACAAAAAAGGATGACATTGTCCATTACACAATCTATAAAACATAAAGGGACATATCAGCCACATTAGCATTGCTCACTCAATTCCCTTCCCACTTCCGATACCTAGAAACAGCCGAAGACAGAGAGCAATGTGAATGATTGCACAACATTGAATATATTTCTAATGCTTCAAATTGCCTTTACAGCCTTGCTTCATAGTATACAAGTTGTCTAGACAGAGTTATCTCAGCCAACAATGTACAGGCCACATTAGCGTAATACCAGCCACTTTTCCCTGTGCAGGGATGAGATGTCACCAGTGACCAGTCCAGTGGCTTGGACATGCAGCATTACATTGCACATGGACATACATTCCACTTAGAGGTTACTTGACTCAAAGGGAACACGAACTCCATTGTAGTAAACAGACCAAGTGATTCTGCAGCAGTCATTTTTGAGCAGCATGTGCTATGTATACTGAAGCTGAAATGATTGACAAATACAAAAGTAGTAGGATTCTCAAGTGCTATTGTGACTCAGGTGCCAATTCAATAGTTGTGGCTCTGCTGTAACAGACTGACCTTGTAAAAATATTTGCAGTGACGGATCACAACAAAGTTCCAATTAAAGTTATTTTGCTTTTTTGAAGTGATTAAACACTGAAGTACAATTAAGTACACATCTCTACCAGAGTGGTTATTGAGAGGACCATCGAGAACTATTAAACAGGTTCTTTCACTTGACAATACAGTACAGTCCAACTCATGTGTCCCGTTTAGTTGCAGCCTACTGTGCACTGGGCCTGGATATGGTTTCGCCTGGGGAGTTGACTTTATTATTTTGGAGGCAGAATTACAAGCATCAAGATGACTGTCACTCAGCACTTCTCAGTGACTGCTGCAATGGGCATTAAAGCACAACAGATAGTCTCCTTTATAAAACAAACTCCAAAAAGTGAACATTAGCCAACTTACTTTTTCCTGACACTATACTTCCCTTGGATGTCTAAAAGTGTCTTTCTTCCTGTTAGGTGCAACCTAAGGGCCAGTATCAGGAGAGATGGCTGAGTAACCTTGTGCTATAAATAGCACATAGAATCAGGATGGCCCTCCTCTTACGTTATGTTAGCTGCATCTCTGGAACTTGCCCAGATCTGACACTACATTTTCAAGTCAGCAGTTTAACTGTGCTGGTGTTGGAAGTTTGGGATACCCATCTGTCTTCCTTTTTGAGTAGCTGTAGGCATCACAAGCAAATCCCATTACAAGGCAGCTGTATGTTCTAAACTCTAATGCAAACCTGCCTCATTAGAAGTTTCCATTCCACAGGCGCATCACAGAGCTTTTACTTAACACTATCTAGTCATCAGAAAACTTACATTAATACTGAAAATGTGACCTAGTTCACTCACTCCCAGAGGAGCAAGAAACTGGCCCTCGCCAGTTCCACCAGAAACATGCAGTAGGAGAGCAAATTCAGATTTCTCCATTAACTCATCCCACACAAACTCCAGAAATGCCACTCAAATCATTCAGATGAATACTGACAGGATTGCAGCTGCAACATCTGTTCTGGTCTTGACTCACTTGCAGTCCTCCTTGGAGTAGGTCCTGGAGGTAATCAAGGACATGACCAGCCTTATCACACTATACCTGACTTCAGACCTACTCAGCAAAAAGCGCCAGACACTCACAGGCTTCTGAACTATCACTCCAAGCAGCAACCAAGTGGTTCCCCAAAGAAATACATAGGTAAGATGTCTCCAGAGCATCTGTCAAGCAAAGCAAATGATGCAAACTGCACTTAGAGCCAGGAAAACACCAGAAGGTTTGGGCATTTTTCTTGCATGCCCACACCTTAGCTAGATCAAACCCCTGACCCATGAGCTGACAGACTCCAAGTACCCACCCTTCTCAGACATCAGCCGAACAAGCATCCAGGCGAGACCCCTTACCCCTCATGTGACCTGAGCCCCTAGCTAGTAAAGACCATGACCCTGCCAACTAACCCCACCCAAGTGTCAACAGGTATATCACTGCATGTTCAATGTAACCTTCAGAGAAACATGTATACTGTTTTTGGGTTTTCTGTTCTTATCAGAGAGAATGTTAATTCTTGTGCAAGATAATGTCAAAAAGGAAACAAACTTCAACAGGAATAAAGGAGCGTTCTTAAGCCACAGAGAAGAAAATGGCTCCTTGTTCATTCTAGGTCCAAAGGTTAATACTTGTAAAAGTATTACAATTAGTAACTTACAAAAGGCAGTGATTACGTTAATTGCATTTTGAACAGGTCACTAACGATGCCAAGATAGCAACTAGTTTCAATCAATATCAAAAATAAATAATCTTAAGCACCCCACTCACGACAATGCTGCAACATTGGACACACTCTCAGAAATACAAGTTGAAATCTGTCTCCACTAATATTCTCAAGCACTGAGCTTCACCAATGTCAGCCAAGCTAAGTGGGAAAAAGGAAAATTGGTGGTGGAAAAATTTCCCAATAGCATAGCTTCTGCTGGACTGATCAAGGAGCAACAATAACAGAAAGAAGTGTGGCCTTCAAAGTTGAAGTAATCCAGATTGGAGCAGAAAAAAAGCCATGTGTACTAAAGGAGAACACAACAGGAGTACAATTATGAACAATTGTAAACTGGCTGAAATTCTGCTTATTATAAAGGTAGCAGTTGTATTGCACCACCAGTAAAAGACAGGTAGCTATCAAGAACAGAGCATAGTGGACGTGACACATTACATACTGCAACTGCAAATCACATTCTTCTTGACAAACTTGCTGAGCCCTATTGCAAGAATAAGCAGAATGTCAACTTTTTCATCACATTCAAAACACTGACCACTTCTCTTCCCAGCTTCACACCACCCTGGATACTCCATACATTGTTAAACCCAAGTAGTGTGAGGCTGCCTCCTAGAGGGCAGTTTTATGGAGGGCCAGAGTTACACCAAGACCTGAAGCTGGAATTATGCTATTATCATGTCAGCGTGTATTCAAAAGAGCTTTTCACCAATACAAATGCAGCAGCATAACGGCAGCCTGAAGTATCTGGTGTTATGCACCATCTCCTCACTGAAAGAAGATGACGTATTCCTAGCCCTCTGTAAATGCTGTGTCTACTGTTACTCACTGTTTACTAATGGGCATGTACATACCTCCAGTAAGGCATCTATGCTTTTCTGTCCAAGACTGAAAATGCAGTGTGATTAAACATCGGGGAGCAATAATAACTAGTGTTTATATGGCACCTTTAATGTAGTAAAACATCTCAAGATGCCTCACAGGAGCATTATCAGACAAAATTTGACACCGAGCTACATAAAGGACCAGTGGCCAAAAGCGTGGTCAATGAGGTAAGGTGTAAGGAGCATCTCAAAGGAGAAGAGGGTTTGGGAGGGCAATTCCAGAGCTTGGGGGTTTAGGCAGATGGAGACACAGACACCTATGATGGGGTAGAGGAAATCAGGGATGTCCAAGAAGCCATAATTGGAGGAGCACCATGTTCCCAGAGGGTTTGATAGCTGTAGGAGGCTACAGAGATAGAGAAAGATTTGAACAGAAGGATGAAAATTTTAAATTTGAGACGTTGTTGGACTGGGGACCAATGTAAGTCAGAGAGCACAGAAGTGACAGGTGAACAGGACTTGGTGCAAGGTATAAAAAAAGCGTGGATGAGGGTTTCAGCAGCAGATGGGCTGAGGCAGGGAGGAGACAGGCGATATTACTGAGGTGCAAGTAGGAGTTCTTGATGATGGAGAGGATATGGGGTTAGAAGCTCAGGTCAGGGTCAAATAAGGGGTTGAACCTGCAAACAGTCTGGTTTAGCCTCACACAGTGGCCAGGAAAGGGAATGAAATTGATGTCTATCGAGCAACCACTTAAATCAAGCCACATATACATCAAAACACTGCCCTTATTAGCCACTCTCATTGTTATTCTTTTTACATTTCATTATTAGCATAACTTTGAAGTCATTATAGCACAAGTTATACCAGTATTTGAAATATAACAGGAATGATCCACAGACTCACAGTCATGTAAGATCCTTGTTTGGGTACACAGAACTAAAAATTGGTCCGTGCCCTTTTTTTTTTAAGGAGTGGGGCGGTCACGATTTGCAACCTGCCCATGCCCTTTGCCATGTAGGTAGGCAGCATGCAAACTTGGTGCTGCCTCCACATTTACCTGGTGTAGCATTGGTCCAAGCCAGGCCCAAGCCAGGCTGCCTGAGTTCTCAGCAGGGGCAGAGCAATATTCGCAGAAAGCACATGGTGCCTCCTCCTGTCAAAGGTACTCTGCCTCTCTTAAAGGGGGGTTTGCAGTCAATGAAAAGGAGCTACTCCTGGCTGGAGGGGGGGTGGGGGGTGCAGGGCACCCTCAAGCAACACTCTGTGAAAGTAATAGAAGCAGCTGGCCAGGAAGATCAATTACTGGAGTCTGCCCTGAGACCTGCCAACACTGTCACAAGATGTTTAATGACCTCGTGGGCAGTCAAGGTCAGTGAATGTGTCATCACATGACATCTCCTACCCACCACACTACCAACCTCTCACACTGCTCAATGAACCAAACTCACCCATCAGCAGTCCCAGCATTCAGGACTCCAGCCTCACATCCAGACACTCCACCTCACTCTCACACACATTGCAATGATTCCAGACACTCACCCAGCTCCCGCTGCTTCCACATACCTCCAGCTCTTTAGCTGTGGCAGGCACATCACCTAAACACAGTGCAACAAAATCACGAACATTTTGTTCTCTCTCTGGCAGGACAAGGTCACCCATAACTGCTGGGAGCAGAGCAGAACCAGTGGGGGACAAGGACGACCGCATCTCCAGAGCCCTGCAGAGGAGCTGGTTCTCCGCATCATGGGTGCAGCTGCAACAGAGTCCATGGCATCTGGAATTGCTGAGAGCAATGGGGATGATGGTATGTTACTGCCTTATGCCCCTTTTCAACTCCCAGCTCACCCTCATCCTGTAATCTGGCACGATGAGCAAGCTGCAGTTGGTGTGTCCATGAACTGCTTTCAACCCTTCCAACCCACACCCCTTCCCTCACCCCAACCTTCCCCTTTCTGATTTCCTGTTTTCATTCACCAAGGAACTGCCACCCACCCAACCACGGTAGCTCTAGGAGGAGGAGAGAGAGCGACAGCACAGCGCTGACGAAGATGCCCCATCAGTTGATCTGACACTTGCAGCCACCAGCTCAGATACTGGCACTGCACATACCCTGAAGGCTAGTACAGAGTTGAGATCTGCACATGGTGAATCACTGGCATGAGTAGGATGCAGCCAGGCCAGGAGAAAAGAATGGTTTGTTTGCCAGCTCCTCGGAAGGCGAGATGACAGACAAATACTGCTGCAGAAGACTCAGATGAGGACCTCAATGGGGCAGCATACAGGAGAACACTGATGGGCATGCACACCAAGATGCTGTGTGCATTGGCTGGCTTGCCAGACAGCCTCCTGTCACTGTCAAGGACAATGGAGGAGTCTGGCTCCACCTTGGCAGAAGGCATCGTGCAGATCTTGCCCTCTCTATAGCATCTCCCTCTAATATTGCAGACCCAGAGGCACTGCAACAGAAGCCCCTATATATGCTGCAGCCTTTGTGTGGAAAGGTCACCAAATCCTTTGCCCTCCCTGTGAGGATGCAGCAACACTCCTGCCAAATCCAGGAACTTACAACACTTCCAAAAACACTCCATGGTACTTCCAGAGACTTTGTCATAGCAGATGTTACTCTAAATTACCTTACCTGCAAATTGGGTGCCTTGTCCTTTAAGTAGCATGAATGCTGGGACCATCTTGCATCTGAATGCATGTTTTTTGGTGAGTAATGAATATCTTGAATGGACCTGCTGGGTTCAAGTTTGTAAATGGGGCATCTAATCAGCTGGGTATGATTGTGTTATGTCATGACAGCACCAGTTGGGAGGGTTACAGAGCGTCAGGGGATGCCCGTGCATGCACCCTTCCCAGCAAGGGGTACCAGGAGGGCTGGAGACCTGTGCATTCCAACTCGGATGGCCTCCGGCTTCAGTAATGCCGCCTCCAGCATCTGGGACCTGAATTTCACACCACAGTGTTTGTGTAAACTGGTCTATAGTTCAGACTCACTTGCTTTAAAATATCAATCTAAATAGTAACCAATGTCCAGAAAAACTCATTACGCTGCATTACAAAACATCCAACAGAACATCGTTACATATAAAAACATAGATTATCACAATTTTACTCAATTTGTATATTTACAAAACACAGGTTACTCAGCTACCCAGTGAAAAATGTGCATGCACTGACTAATCCACTGCGGTATTGCTCATGGTGTGTCAGAGGTATGTGACGTCAATGTGTTTTGTTGAAGAATAATTTTCTTCAATCCACTGACTGGAGATCTGAATTTATTTTTTTTTTTTAAATACATTTTTAAAAAGACAAGCTGCCAGCAAAGTCATTCTTTCAGCTTAAGATGATCACCTAGTTTGCTACACTGTATCCTACATTGCAAAGGACTGTGTTGAGGGAGACAAAATGTCTGCATGTCCCAGCAAGAACCAAGACCCAGGAAGTTTAAAGGAACTATCTGTTCTCTCAGCAAGCTGAGAAATACTGCGAACTGCTATGTTTGAATGACTGAGTGACTGTCATGTGACAAGCCCCTCCCCATTTGTGGTTTTGAGCTGGGTTTTTCTCTGCAGCTGAGAAGAATCAACTGGACTCTGACATGAGCAGACATTAGTGGGGATCGCTCTCTCTCTCTATTCCAACTGGAAAGCTTTCAATCCTGCTTGCTGACTGACCACCTTTGCATACTCCATTTACAATCCGTTGGAGGAAATCATCTGCATCGCTATCTCCAAGAGAGTCACCGAACCAGTCATCTACCTCTTCAAACTAATAGCCTCAGGACCACTGAATTCAGCTAGAAGCCAGCTGAATCATTAAACGTCACAAACTGTGTATCTTTTTAATGGACTCTAACTCAACCAATCGACCTTTCCCCACTCTATAACCTATTTATGTGTGTGTAAATCTCTAGTTTGTGTGTGTATGAGTGAAGGTTTGGCCTTGTTTATTATTTTATTAGTTTGGTTTATGTACAATAAAGTTAACCTCTTTCTTTGTTAACTCAAGAAAATCTGTCCGATTGGTTCTGGTTATGATCATAGCAAGTAAGTAATCAAACACCTACTGAATTGGCCAGTACATCCACTTTAAGAAAGAATTAAACTTGTTGTGGAGGGAAAAGAGGGAAGCCCTTCAACCCCTCCTCACTTGACCGTAACAAGTTGCATACTACCACTGAAAGGATGTTTGCGAGGTAGGCATATATAAGAATATAAGAAATAGGAGCAGGAGTAGGCCAGTTGGCCATTCAGTAAGACCATAACTGATCTTCTACCTCGACTCCATCTTCCCACACTATCCCCACATTCCTTAATTTCCTTTGTACCAAAAATCTATTGATTTGTTTTGAATATATTCAATGAATGAGCATCCACAGCTCTCCTGGGTAGAGAATTCTACAGATCTACAATGTTTCTCCTCATCTCAGTCCTAAATGGCTGACCCCTAAATCTGAGACCTCATGTTTAGATTTCCCAGCCAGGGGAAACATTTTCTCAGCATCTAACCTCACAAGCCCCTGAAGAATTTTATATGCTTATACGCAACATTCTTCAATGTTGGGCTGTTCTGGTGGTAGCCCCCAGGGAACTGATGTAAGTCTGTGTAGCATCATAATGTTATGCAAACAAATTTCTCCCCCAACCCCCCACCCTTTATTCTTATACTCCAATCCCCTTGTAATAACTTGCTTTCCTAATTGCTTGCTGTACCTGCATGTAAATTCCTGTGATTTGTTTATAAGGACACCCGGATTCCTCTGAATATCAACATTTCCCAGTCTCTCACCATTGAAAAAATATTCTGCTTTTCTATTTTTTCCTTCCAAAGTGGATAAATTCACAATCCCCACAATATATTTCATCTGTATTGTTCTTGTCCAATCACTTAATCCATCTATATCCCTTTGCAGCTTTTTGGCCTCCTCCTCACAGCTTACTCTCCCACCAAATTTTGCATTGTCAGCAAACTCAGATACATTACACTCAGGCGCCTCAACTAAATCATTGACATAGATTGCAAATAGCTGAGGCCCAAGCACTAATCCTTACGATACCTTACTAGTTACAGCCTGCCAACATGAAAATGATTTATTTATTCCTATTCTGTTTTCTGCAAGTTAACCACTCCTCAATCCAAGCTAATATATCACCCCGCAAGCCCATGAGTCACAATTTTGTATAATAACTTCTTGTGCAGCACCTTATCGAATACTTTTTGAAAATTCAAATTCACTACATCTATTGGTTCCCCATTATCTACCCTACTAGTTACAGTCTCAAAAACGTCTAACAGATTCGTCAAACATTATCTATCCTTGCCTTTTTTGATTTGTTCCCAGAAAATAAATAAATAAATAAAAATTTCCCGGTTGGCAATTAATTACGTTGCACCACTCACATCTATGCAGTTATAGGAATAAAATCCTGCCTATAGCAATAGAGGAGTAACTTTGTATGTTAAATGAAAAGACTGTCCTAGCTGTTCAGGATTTCCTCTTTTCTGATAGCCAAGCAATATAAAACTAAGAAAAGATTAAGTTGCTTTGTATGTTTCTTTCTTCACTAAATGTATCAACATACAGTAATTAGTGTTACTCAATGGTTCTGCTTAAATACATGTTTCAAATTAAGATTAGTTTTCAAAACCTCCACCTAACGAGATAGGTTCTTACAGGATTTCTGTCTATATGTCAATTTTGATTATGTCAGTTCTGAAATAAATATAAATTAGAAAATGCATCTGATATAACTATTTTGAATTATGTCGATTCCCTAGGGACAGACAGCATGGCTGGCCAATAACAGCACGGCCCATGCAGCATTATTCAATGATGTCAATGAGGAAGCCCACAGAGGCCGCTACCAGGTGGTGCTGCCTGCATTGCACGAAAAATTTTTTCCCACATAATGTCTTGCTTCTCACATGTAGGCCGGGATTTTATTCTGGGGACAGGGGTCTCGATGTCCGGAAAAATCATCGCTGAGATCCCCTCCAATGTCTCTTCTCTGGAAAGTCTGCCAAATCCGGGTACTTAGGTGGACAGCAGCGGGCCTTCCACAGGATCAAGGACCCCGCACTTGGAGAGTTACCGGCCAATCAGAGGCCGGCAGCTGCAGCACCACCGTGGAGGCGGTGGCTGCTGCTGGAGGAGCACCTATCAGAGGCCCAAGAGTGCCACTGGACCCAGGTCACAGGTGGGTCAAAGCGGGAGTGGTCTCGTGGGGTGGGTGTCATGGGGGAGGTGGGGAGAGGGGATGGCAGCAAGGGCAGGGGTGTGGCTTTCTGGGTCTCCCCCCAACCCGATGCCAGGTCCCTCGTTCAGGCACTAATTATCTTTAAAAGAGGTCAGAGGCGGGGAAGTCTGCGGTGAATAACTCACCTCCTGACTCCCCAAAGCCTGTCCACCATCTACAAGGCATAAGTCAGGAGTGTGATGGAATACTCTCCATTTGCCTGGATGGATGCAGATCCAACAACACTCAAGAAGCTGGACACCATCCAGAACAAAGCAGCCCACATGATTGGCACCCCATCCACCACCTTCAACATTCACTCCCTTCACCACTGATGCACGAAGAGCAGCAGTGTGTACCATCTACAAGATGCACTGCAGCAACTTACCAAGACTCCTTCAACAGCACCTTCCAAACCCAGGACCTCTGCCACCAAGCCGCACACCATCCTGACTTGGTACTATATCGCCATTCCTTCAGTGTCGCTGGGTCAAAATCCTGGAATTCCCTTCCAAACAGCATTCTGAGTGTACCTACACCCCAAGGACTGCAGCAGTTCAAGAAGGAATCTCACCACCATCTTCTGAAGGGCAATTAGGGATGGGCAATAAATGCTGGCTGAGCCAGTGATGCCCACATCCCACGAATGAATGAATCCATGCCCCCCCTCCCCCCCCCTTGCACCACTGGAGCTAGGAAGCAGGCCGCACGGTTTTCCGTGCCATGCTACTCGGGTGATGACAGGGCCACCTGCCGCATGGCTAATTGCAGCGGTGGCGGGATGAGGCCCTGAATTGGACATTAATTCCTCAGTTCAGGGCCTCAATTGGTGGCGGGGCGGGAAGGCCATTCAAAAGTAATGTTCTCCTCTAATTTTTGTTAATAACACAGAGGGAGGTATTTTATGCTCTCCCCCACAGTGGGTTTGGAGACATGGCGAGCATAAAAGCGGGTAGAGTGGCGGGGGGTGGAGATTGGTTCCCGCCACATTCCCGCCTCTGCATAATTTATGCCTGAAAATTGTAACCTACACTGTTTACTTTGAAAGTCATCTCAGGTAAAATTGGAAATATCATGCTTCATTCTACTTGATTATTTATTTTTTAAAAATGCTTCTTTTCACCTAGTAAAAATGGGTTCCCTGGAGATTACATGTTCACTCATTTCCATCAATACATGTCCTGGACAAACACATGGCAGGTGGACCAGGCAGGCAGTGTGAGAGTCCCCTAAGTGCATCTTGCTCTTTAACTGGCATTTAGTTCTTAAAACTGGTGAGGGCAATGGTTCCTCTGGGGAGTACAAGCAAAACCAAGTCCACAAAACCATGGGCAACTAAGCTGTAAATCGGGGGAGAAGGAAGGTTAGAAAAGCACTATTAATGGGTATGCTATGGTTAGGGAAACTGAGAGGCATTTTATTCGGCTGCCGATGTGACTCTAGGATGGTATATTTCCTCCATAGTGCCAAAGTCAAGGATGTCACTGAGTGGCTGTACAGCATTCTGAGGCGGAGGGTGAACAGCCACAGGTTATAGTCAATATTGGTACCAGTGATATAAGTAGAAAGAGGGTTGAGGTCCTGCAGGAAGATCTTAGGGAGCTCGGAAAGAAATGAAAAAGTAGGACCTCCAAGATAATAATCTCTGGATTACTCACAGTGCCATGCACTAGTGAATACAGACATAGGGGAAAAGTGCAGATAATTGCGTAGCTGGAGAGATGGTGCAGAAGGGAGGGCTTTAGATTCCTAGGGCATTGGGACCAATTCTTGAGGAGATGGTAATTGTACAAGTTGGACGGGTTGCACCTCAACAGGGCTGGGACCAATATCATGGTGGGAAGATTTGCAAGTGTTGTTGGGAAGGGTTTAAACTAGCTTGACAGGAGGATGGGAACCTGAGCATAGATTCAGAAGGGAGAGAAGCAAAGCAGGAAACAGAAGACAGGAAATTTGTCAGCAAGTATGGAAAGCAAAGAAAACAAAGGCTATAAAATAGACAGCAAAAGAGTTGTTCAGTGATTGGTGGTGTATACTTCTACGCAAGGAATCTAGTGAATAAGGTAGATGAGCTGAGGGCACAGATAGACAGTTGGAAGTATATCATAGCTATTTCTGAAACATGGCTTAAAGAAGGGTAAGAATGACAGTTCAACATTCCTGGCAACAGGGGTTTCAGACGAGATTGAGGGAATAAAAAGGTGGGGGGGGGGTGCTGTGGGGGAGGGTCACAATATAGGTTAAGGAACAATTACAACTGTAAGGAAAAATGATATGCTAGAAAGATCATCAAATGAGCTCAATACAAAAGCAAAATATTGTGGATGCTGGAAATCTGAAATAAAAACAGAAAATGCTGAAAACACTTAACAGGTTCAGCAGCATCTGTGGAGTGTGAAACAGAGTTAATGGCTGGAATTTTATGCCCCCCGCAGGAGCAGGCTGGAGGTGGAGGGGTGGAGTAAAAATTGAGTGGGAGGCGGGGGGTGTCGTTCCCGTTGCTTTCCCACCTCTGCTGCAACTTTACCAGCGGCGGCAGCAGTGAGAAGTGGCCCACCTGCCCCAGGCCAATTAAGGCCCTTTAGTGACCAATTAACTGCCACTTAAGGACCTCCTTCCACTGTCACTAATATATTACCAGCTGGTATATTGATATATGACCAGCAGTGGGCGGGTGGTTCAAGACCTCAGGAGGCCGCTCAGTAAAACCTGGTGGTCTCCTTGCGGGCTGGAGGGGAAACCCTCCTGATTGGGCACCTTGTGCCCCACAGAGGGCCTTCCCATGGCACAAGCCACCCCCACTGCACTACATTCCCTCCCCTCCAATCGACAACTCCCCCCCCCACCGCCTTGCCTTGCCTTGCCTTGCCAGGGACCAGCCATTTGTCCCCAGTGAGACCCCACACACTTACCTTCATTTCGGGGCTGGCGTCCTTCTTGCTCTTCTGGCTGGGTGCAGTCCCAGCAGTGGCCATTGCTCCCAGTGGCACTGCTGGGACTGACGGCTGCCGGCCCGCTGATTGGCTAGTAGCTCTTGGAGGTGGGACTTCCTGCCTCAGAGGGGCGGAAGTCCTGCCCGAAGCCAGTTAAGGGCCTGGGCCACGTAAAATCACAACATGGCTTCCAGGCCCAGCAGAGGCAAGCTTCCCTCCGACTTCTTGGCCGGTGGGTGGGGCCTCCAACCCAACGTAAAATTCCGGCCCATGTTTCAGGTTGATCACCTTAAATCTGTTTCAAGAAAGGAAATAGCAGAGGCTCTGACTATCATTTTCCAATCTCCTCTGGTTACAGGTATGGTACCAGACGACAGGAGTCTGCTAATGTTGTACTGTTATTTAAAAAGAGTAAAACAGATAGATCGAATAACTACAAGCCAGTCAGCCTGACCTCGGAAGTGGGCAAGTTACTGGTAAAAATTCTAAGGGACAGTATAAATTATCATTTAGAAAGGCACGGATTAATCAAGGACAGTCAGCATGGATTTGTTAAAGGAAGGTTATGTCTGACGAATTTCATTGAAATTTGAAGAGGTAACATAGATTCGTTGAGGGTAATGGATTTGATGTAGTCTATATCGATTTTAGAAAGGCTTTTGATAAGGTCCCATATGGCTGACTGGTCAGCAAAGTAAAGGCCCATGGGAATCAAGGGCCAGTGGCACGTTGGATCCAAAATTGGTTCAATGGCAGGAAGAAAAGGGTAAGTGCAATGGGTGTTTTTGTGACTGGAAGGCTGCTTCCAGTGGTGTTCTGCAGGGCTCAGAACTGGGTCCATTTTTGTGGTATACGTCAATGATTTCGACTCAAATGTAGAGGTATGATTTAGAAGTTTGCAGGTGATACAAAAATTGTCCATGTGGTTGAGGTGAGAGAGAAATCTGTAGACTGCAGGAAGATATCAATGGACCCGTATGATGGGCAGAAAAGTTGCAAATGGAATTCAATCCAGAGAAGCAAAAACAAAAAATGCTGGAGTCACTCAGCAGGTCTGGCAGCATCTGTGGAAAGAGAAGCAGAGTTAACGTTTCGGGTCAGTGACCCTTCTTCGGAACTGAAGAAGGAACTTCGGATTCCGAAGAAGGGTCACTGACCCGAAACGTTAACTCTGCTTCTCTTTCCACAGATGCTGCCAGACCTGCTGAGTGACTCCAGCATTTCTTGTTTTTGTTTCAGATTTCCAGCATCCGCAGTATTTTGCTTTCAATCCAGAGAAGTGTGATTTTAATGCATTTGGAACAGCAAACAGGCAAGGGAATACACAATAAATGGTAAGATACTGAGAAGTATAGAGGAACAGAAGGACCTTGAAATGCATGACCACAGATCCCTGGAGGTAGCAGGATAGGTAGATAAGGCAATTAAAGGCAGCAGACAGGATACTTTCCTTTATTAACCGAGACATAGAATGTAAGAGCAGAAAGGTTACACTAAAACAGTATAAAACACTAGTTCAGCCACAACTAGAGTATTGCGTACATTTCTGGTCGCCATATTACAGGAAGGATGTGATCATACTAGAGAGGGTACAGAGGAGATTTACGAGCATGTCTCCAGGATTGGAGAATTTTAGCTATGAGGAAAGATTGGATAGTTTGGGGTTGCTTTCTTTGGAACAGAGTAGGCTGAGAGGAGATTTAATTGAGGTACACAAAATTATGAGGGGCCTAGACAGAGTGGATAGGAAGGGCCTATTTCCCTTAGCAGAGAGATCAATAACCAGGGAGCATAGCTTTAAAGTAATTGGTAGATGGATCAGAGGGAGTTGAGGAGAAGCTATTCCCTCAGAGGATGGTGGGGGTCTGGAACTCACTGCCCAAAGACGCAAAATCCCTCATCGCATTTAAAAGTACTTAGATATGCACTTGAAGGGCTGTACCTTACAGGGCTATGGACCAAGAGCTGGAAAGTGGGATTAGGCTGGATAGTTGTTTCTCAGCTGGCACAGACACAATGGGCCGAATAACCTTCTTCTGTGCTTCATATTTCTACGATTCTATGATTCTCTGAATAGAGGAGGACTTGAGCTTACAAACAGTAAGCCCTGGCATGCTTTGTGAATGGCCAATCTGGTGATCAATCATTAAGACATTTGGAAAGTTATAAGCACAGGTGCATGCTGGGACTTGTAGCCCACAGTCTTGTTGACTTTCTTTAGCAGTCTGTGATGGCTCTGTGAAGCCCCAAGCTTTACTTTTTCTAAGAGATACAGGTCTCAAATCAACTATTTTATTAGATAAATGTCAGGCTATTGTAATGGTACTGAACAGGGTAGGTGCAATCATTTTTTTGTAAATTCTATGGTTAATGTCTTTCTGATGTTACAGATCTTTTTGCGACAGATGGCAACCAAAACAATTTCATAACTTGTTAGAGCAGTTCCCTTTCTGTTCCCTCATCATTTGTTCTTGTTTTGTGAATAAGAAATTTGGGCTGATAAGAAAAATTGTACATACACAGGTGTGGTACCTGAAGTATGATTTGAGAAAGCATACTAGAGGCAAAAACTGTATTTACAGTGTAGTGTTTGATTGATCTGGGTTTGATTGTATTAGTCTATCCATTGATCTGTGTTCACTGTGTTTGATTGCTTAAGCCTATGGGTGGAGCTGAAGAGTTTGAAACTGAAACTAAAAAGAGACAGACTAGAATATTCTACTAAACACAGACTGTTCTGAAGAAGACATTGTACTGAGGTCTTGTAATGCTGAGATATTTTAAAGTGCTGTAAATAAACCAGTTGGTGATTTAATACAAGTGTGATATCTGCATTTTTCTGAGATTAATCTGATATAAATAATATCCAGCAACCCAGCGTAAACATAACACAGAAGCTAAAAAATGTAAAAGGGTACAGAGAAAGAACAGGCAAGTGAGATTAGACAGTGGGTTTTTCAAGAACTGGCACAGGGCAATGGGCTGAATGGTTTCTTTTAATGCTATAAATTTCCATGATTCTATCAATCTCACATGGCATTGCACTGAAAGTCGAGATGTGTATGGTGTTGAAAAGTATTATCTTAATGCTGCCAAAGAATGTAATAACAATATGCTCTAAAACATTGGACAACAGAAGCTATTACTGCAATAGCATGGAAATTTAAAGAACAGATTAACCCATAAACTTAATTTAGAGTTGTTTTTTGACAGCATACAATTACAACAGGAAACCTGAACCTATAGAAGCCAGCATAAATCTTCCAAACCATGACTCACTGACAACCAAAGGATATAGGTGAACATTGCAACACAACTAAGTAAGTATCAGTGAATTATTAAATTAATAGAGCAGCAGCAGGCATCACAGAATCAATACATTTATAGTGCAGTGGTCACCAGCAAATTAAGTGGAGAAGATGACAACAGTAAATTAAAAATATCATATTCCAGTGGGCACACCAACAAATTAATAGACGGAGCACCAGCAAATTAACAAAATTAATAGGACAGCAGGCAACAGAGCAGTGAGCACACCAATAAATCAATAATGCTACTTGTACCAGTGAAAGAGGGTCAGAGGTTAAGGATTGAGGAGTCCTGCTTGCGTCAGAGGATGCAGGCGTTGGTGGTTACAGGGGAGTCAGAAGTGCAAGGTCAGATGACACTAGTCATAATTTGGGGTGACAAGGACCAAGTTATTAGTCTGAAGATCAACAATTGTGGTATCATGGAAGTCTAACCAGATCAGTAGGCCAATCCAAAATTGGACAGCCAGATGCTATGCCATCAGAGAAAGCTAGGATTTGGCAGGCCCCAAACCAAAATCCGGTGATCAAAAATGATAGTGGAGGTCTTCAAAAGGGTCAATGGGTCTTAGGCTCCAATTTTCTTGGATGAAAAATTGAAACTTTAGTTTTAAACTCTCTTTAAAATCAGAGATTATGTCTAAAAGTTTTGAAAAAGTTGGAGTTCAAAGACAGCATTGAGAAATTACGAAAAACTGCGTCAGAGTGACCTGATCCTGCAACTATTTTGTGACAGACAGCAACGGTTTATATTGAATGCTTACTGAATAATTTTCAGTATCAATATCGACTTAGGCAGTTTCGATGTTATATGTTAACCTAAAAAACGTGAAGCTTGTAACGCAGGAAGTAAGAATCATGGACAGGAAGTACATGCCATATGCGAGCTCTTTAATATAAACTGTGAAGTTGTTCACAGTGAGTCAGAGGGAAATACAAAGGGCTAGAAATTCCCTTGCATAGTGCTGCTAGGCCAAGTGCCACTTCCTATACAGCCCGCATGGTGTTGTGGCAAAAGAAGGGCACACGCAGGGGCATTCCCTCTGTGCACTGGAAGGTATTGAATCAGTGCTATCCTGAAGTCACTGGTTGGTGTGACACCAGGATTCCAATTTTGACTGTGTAGGTCCTGTGTACATATTCATTTATTACTCTTCAAAGATCCAGCATGAGGCTGCAAGATGAGCACTGCACTAACATTCCTTAAAGGGTCACGCACCCAAATTGCAGATAAGGTAAAAAGTTTTGACAATCCTTTCTATCACAAAGTTTCTGGAAGTATGCTGGAGCATTACTGAAGATATTTTGTGCTGAGCTCCTGGATTTGCTGCAGAGTGTTGCTGCATCTTCACAGGGAGGGCAGAGGAGTTGGTGACCTGTCCACACAAAGGCTTCTTCAGGTATGGGGGCTGCAGTTGCAGTGCATCTGGGTCTGCAGCACAACAGGTAGATGCAGCAGAGGCAGTGGAGAAGGGAAGCTCTGTGCGTTGCTCTGACAAATTACAGCCAGACCCCTTCATGCTCCTTGATGGTGACATGAGGCTGTTTGGCAGGCCAGCCAATGCACCATTATCTCGATGTGAAGGACCACCCCATCAAGGTCCTCATCTGAGTCCCCTGCTGCAGAACTCATCCTCAGCCTCATATTCCGCTGGGCTGGAAAACAAACCATCTTTTCCCCATGGCCTGGCTGCAGGCCACTGGTGCCCGGTGACTTACCACTTTCAGATCACAACTCTATACTAGCCTCCAGGGTAAGTGCAGTGCCAGTATCTGAGCTGGTGGTTGCGAGTGTCAGATTAATTGACAGAACCACTTCATCAGTGCTGTGCTGTTTCTGTCTCTCTTCCTCCTTGGGCTGTTCAGGTTGGGTAGGCAGCAATTCTTCAGTATCTGAAAGCAGGAAATCAGAAGGGAAAGATTGGTGTGAGGGAAGGAGGGTGGAATGGGAAGCAAGAGGTCCATGGCCACACCATTTGCAGCTTGCTCAACATGCCAGGTAGCAGGATGAGGGTGATCTGGGAGTTGAGAAGTGACATAAGGCATTGACATATTGCCTCCCTCAATGTTCTCAGCAACGCCAGATGCCAGGACCCATGATGCTGAGAGCCATCTTCTCCATAGTGTTTAGGAAATTCAGGTGCCCTGGTCTCTCACCAGTTCTGCTCTGCTCCCTTCTATTGTGTGCCACATTGTCTTGCAAGCGAGAGAGAAGAACATCAGTGATTGTGTTGCGCTGTGTTTGGGTGATGTGCCCACCTTTGCTGAATAGCTTGAGGTATGTGGAGGCAGCAAGAGGTGGATGTGAGGCTGGTGTGTTAGGTGTGTGAGAGTGAGGTGGAGTATCTGGATGTTATGCGTGAGTCCTGAGTGCCAGGGAGGGCTGATGGGTGAGTGATGGGGGTGTTGTGCATTAAGCAGCGTGAGTGGTTTGCAGTGTGGCGGGTAGGAAATGTCATGTGAAGATTCATTCACTGACCTTGACTGCCCACGTGAGGTCATTAGATATCTTGCTGCCATGTCCTCGGTCTAGAATCCAGGAATTGATCTTCCTGGCTACCTGCTCCCACTCTTTTCTGAGGGTGGTCCTTGAGGGACTCCTGTCCCCTCCGCAGAACCATGGCATCTTTCCTCCTGCCCACCTGCACCGGCGTTGCATCCAACACTATGGAACCCTCTCTCTCTCTGCCCTGGTGTTCAATTTTCTGTGTTTTAAATTGAAGCAATTTTCTTCAGTGCGTGTTCCCTTTAAGATGGACAGTCTGCTTTTACAAAGAGTAGGCTGGCTGACCATGGGGTTTTTGAACAATACTTCTCGACTTCCCTGTTGAGCACAGAGGAAGCTGGCAGCACTAAGAAGAAGGAAGCAGCATAGGAGCCACTCAGTCGGATGCTACAATCATGCAGGTGATGTTGGTACATCAAGTTTGCATGTTGCCCACCTTGATCTGAACAGGCAGGTTGCGAATTGTAATCCCTGCACGTAAAGAATGGGGTGAACCAATTTTTAGCCCTAAGGGTATTTATAGCATACAATGGATGGCATCAGTTGAACTTACAATAATTAAATAAATTAAATTCATTTTTTTTAAAAGTTAAATTCATTCTCAGGATGTGAGTGCTGTTTAGAAGTTGATTGTGGAGCCTCCTTCTTGTAGCACTGCAGTCCATTTGGTAAAGGTGCTCCCATAATGCTGTTAGGTACAGAGTTCTAGAATTTCGACCCAACAACCACAAAGAAATGGCAATAAATGTCCAAGCCAGCGTGACGTGTGACCTGGATGTGATAGTGTTTCCATTCTATTTCTGCCTTCTAGGTAGAGGTCACAGAATTGTGAGGGAATGAATGTTTTAATTCAGTGCATGGGAAGCCAATACTTTTTCCTGAATAGTGTTGAGCCATTTGAGTGTTGTTGGAGCTGCACCCATCCAGGCAAGTGAAGGGTATTCCATTACACTCCTGATTTATGCCTTGTGGTTGGTAAAGATGTTTTCAGAGAATCAGTCAGGAGGTTGGGGCACTCACTCAGAATACCTAGTTTCTGACCTGCTCTGGTAGCCACATGTTGTTAAATGTTATTCTGTGAATTTTACTAGTCAACTCCAAGTGGGCAGGGACCACCACCCCCCCCCCCCCCCCATTCCTCTCAAAGTCTCAAATTCCGGGGCAGGCCTGGATGAAGATCTCAAAGCAGGTCAATGGCATCTGCCTCAACACCCAGATAAATCTTCAATGCCACAAGAAATTCAACAATATGCGGCCAAGAATTATTTCCTCTCATGACTCCTTCTCTGCATAAAATCTTGCCACATCACTTCGCGCCCACAACACCAATGTAAGCACTCGAGCCCCTTCTGTACCTACCTATACTCTAATGAGCAATGGAAATTTAGCCTTTCCTGCTCCTCATTGCAATAGAACTATCAGCAGCAGCTGTTGTCCTCACAGCGAGCACATGTAACATATTGCAGTCACATGGATGGACTGGTAAAGCTTTGACTATTCTCGTCCTTATCATCACATTCCTACTGGCTTTGTGCGGGAATCAGTGTCAGAAATGCAAATGAGGGCCAGTTGTAAATATCTCCTGGGTCTCACGCTCTGGAAAGCCAGACAGTTCACCCATCACATGCCAATTCCTGTTCCAAGTTAAAATCAGGGCACTAGTCTCAGGAATTTATAACTCAGAGCAGCAATAGCCTGAGCCTGGCTGGGGTTGCCAACCCTCCAGGATCTCCCTGGAGTATCCAGGAATTAAAGACCAATCTCCTGGACACTGCTGCAAACAACCCAGGAGAAAAATCATCAGGGCATTAAAAACGTGCTTTTAAACATTTTTCTTCATTTACTAGTTGTAAATATTTTGGATGTAGGGAGAAAAGGCTGACTGGCGGCGGGCGTCTCAATGTCGGGGGAATCCAACACCAAGATCCCCGTGTAGGCTCTTGGTATGGAGGGCCTGCCAAATTTAGTGCCAATCAGGCAGTTAACTGGACAGCGGTGGGCCTTACGTACGATTTAGGACTCCACCGCCAGACGCCCGGCCTTGCAGAGCTGCTTGCCAAACAAGGGCCGGCAGTTGAAGTGCCACAGTGGAGTTGGTGGCTGCTGCTGTATTTGCAGCCACCAGTCACTGAGGAGCGGCGCTGGAACCAGGCTCAAGGTAGGTCAGGGAAGGAGGAGGTCTCGCGGGGTGGGGTTCGCGGAGGAGAGGGAAGGGGGTTCAGAAGCAAGGGTAGGTGGGCAGCCCACAGTTGGCCACCAAACTTTAGTCTGTGGCGGGAAGGCCTGTGAACAGCCTTCGTGCCCCGCCGCCAATTGAGAACCTTAACTGGGTAATTAACCCCTAATTAAGTGCCTTTTCCTGCCACAGCCTCAATTATAAGCACGGTGGGCGCCGGACTAAATTTCGGCAGCGGCAGGATAGTGGCGGGATCCCCCCGCCTACCACCATCCCAACCAATTTTTTGCTCTCCCCACCTCCAAACCCACCATGGGGGAGAGGATAAAATTCCACCCAAAGAGTCTATTCGCTTTCCAATTGGCAGGGGAAAGCAATGCGCCCCAAAGATGGACATGTCGGTGGTACAACAGCAGGAGTGTGGGGGCAGCCCAGTTGGAGACTAGAGATCACATGATGAAACCTCCAGGAGTACATCCAACATGTGTTGGTAGCCATGTCTTGAGCCTGGGCCTGATCCTGCAGCATGGCTGGATCAAGAAACTGATTGTGTGGGAGAACTGAACGTATCCTCCAACCCTCCACACAGTGAGCTAAACTTTGCAGGTTGGCTGAAGTTCCACCACTGGGGCTGAAAGCGGGAGCTGCTCCCTCTCTGGGGGATTGCAGGTTTCTGGGACAGCATTTTGCCAATTAACAGGCAACTGTCGGGGCTGCCACCTAATTGATGATGGCGGCCCACCCCCCAGATCTGCCAGCTCAGCAGCCTTGGCAGGGCCTCCGCTAGAGGTGGCCACTGCTGAGGCTGCAGCTTCAGGATGAAGACAGTAATGGCGAAGCAACCTTGAAGAGCCAGTAAGGTTTTGTGCAGAAGCTGGGGCCAGGCAGGCAGGACCCAGTGATTGGGAGTGGCGGGGGTGGTGCGGAGGGGTCGTTGTGGTGCACTGGCAGCACTATTGTTGCGGGGGGTGCCACTGCCACCGTGGGCCATGGAGTGCCCCTAAAGGAGGCCCCCCCCCACAGGAACCTGCTGGGAGGCTGAGCCACTGAGGTACCCGCTGCTGACAATATGCCATGGCAGTGGGAAGGCTTCGGGCTCCCCTCCCGACACCTTCCCCTATTATATTGCCAGCCCTCCCACCTCCCAGCCAGTCTCCAATGGGCTGGGAAAATTCAGCCCATGTGTCATCACACTGCCTCAAATGCCTCTGTTTGGAGATTAAATTTCAGGAAGTCCTGTGGTTAATGACATCTAACTATTATCACAAACTAAAAGCAATGGTTTCCGGCTGTTTAGCATAAACCAACAGAAAGACAATTGCCACGGATTACCTTGAAACTTCTAATCAATGAAAGTAATGCACTACACACCAAATCATACAGATAGACTCATCAACAGGAAACCTTCCTCATTGAAAGAAATTCAATTCAAGACTCCTGTGGCTACTACAATCAAATTTGTGTGTACGATTAAACATTTTCCTGCTATCAGACTTCATTGTGATCTCTTACCCTTGTTTTCCTGCCTTTTCACAATCCTTTAGTAAAACACATCAAAGATATTGATTGTTAAAAGCTGCACCAAATGTATAAAAGATTTGGCTATGTGAGTAGCTCCAGGTATCAAGGCCATCGTTATTTTACAACAGCATTTAGCAAAGTTAAATAAAACTTACTGCCAAGTTCCAAAAAAATCAATTTTGTAACAAAGAAAATGTTATAGCAAGACATTTTAAAATAAGAATGATTATAGACAGGACAAAAAGAGTTCAATCAATTTCTTACTTCTACCTTTTACTTGACAGGAAGACATGGGGACAAAGCCTCAAATGGGTGTCATGGAAAATTGAGCTGATGTCAGAAAGAATTTTTTCACATATAGTAATTAACAGGGAGTAGGCATCCAGCTCAGGTAGTGGAAACAGAAAGCTTAAGAGTCATTAGAGGGCAGTTGGATCATGTGATGTGGAACCATTGGAGTATTCTTTCTGGATGGGTGAACCAGGATGGGTTAAGTAGTCTCCCTCACCTATATTTATCTTGTAATTGTGGGTACGGAAGGGTTTCTTCTTTCAGGAAGCTTGAGATACAAGCTGAGCAAATCAGTGAAGAGAAACTCACTGACCTCAGTATTAATGCCCTCAAGCCACGATGAGCAGGAGAGGGCTGGGTTGGGGGTGGGGGGTTTAAAAAATGAAATATGCACAACATGATCCCAACCCACCACACGCACCTGTACAAAAGTTGAGGGACACTGGTGCAGCACTTAATTATCTTTTTTAAAATCAGGCTCCCACAGTGCAAATGGGAACCCAAATGAACTTTACTGCTGTAGTGCAAGCTTCCGAGGGGGTAGAAATTCAGCAGTGAAAGGGAGGCAGCAGCTGTCAGCTCCCCAAGGTAAGTGCCTCTTTCAGCACTCCTTATGGGTCAGGGGAAGCATGAGTGTTCCCACCAACGAACACCCCAGGCCCAGCAAGGAAACCTTCAGACCCCCCTAGACCTAATCATCGGCCTTCAGCCTCCCCCATCAGTCATCATCAGTCTTTTACCTCCTCCTCCAAGTGCAAGCCACCTCCCCGAATCACAAGCCTTTCCACCCCGCCCCCCCACCCCCTTCCCTGATCTCAGGCCTCCCCCATAGCCCCAAATTTTAGGGACCTTCCCAGAGGGTGCAGCTTCTTGCCACTGCTATTCCCTCCTGCCTTCTGATCAGGCTGTTCATTTGACCATTTCCAGGCAGGAAACAGGCTAACAAAACGTTAAAGGGTCCTGTCATTAAGATCAGCAGGATCTCGGCGTCCCCCGACTTGTCAGATTCATCAGCCATTTTCAGCCCCACACGCACCCTCTCTGCCCACCCATAAATATTGGGGGCATTCGGGCTTCAGTGTGAAGTAAAACTGTTTGCAAAGGATCTGTACAATACAGATGGGGTGAAATTGGTCTTCAGGGATAGCACAAAACAAGCCATAACAAATTGGTAGTCCACTTTACACTCTACTCCATTTTATTTTTCATTGACTTCAATAGAAAAGAAATGCAAGCAGGATATAAAACAGGCTGTCGATTTACAATCACTCATTTTACACTATGTCTAAAAAATAATTTTACTCTCAGTATCTGCATCAGTGTGACTCTGGGCATCACATTATGATGACACGTTTGGAAATTTTCCTGAAAAAGGGATATGGATTCTCTCCCTGCAGATACATTCTGCTCAACACCTTCTCTACCAGAACCAGCATATTATAAGGGAGACTTGGACCTGGACCAGTGAAGGGGCAGGATGCATCTCCCTGACGCTGTGTGATATGCTAACAGAACCCCCTTTCTCAACCCCCATTTGAGAAAAGAAAATCCCTGCTCAATCCTACCTAAGACCACCTAAAATTGCAAACCTGTATAAAGACCTCAGTATACATGTTTTTAAATAATATGGAAACTTTATCTTACGTGTATTCTGTATTATACCATGAAAGTTGGCATATTTTGTGCAAATTTATTTTTTAAATCTCGAAGTGAGGAAGGGACCCAATAGTTCAACACATTCAAGTTTCATCTGAGATAGTAGCACACTTGTCTCAGTCAGAGGTTGTGGATCGAAGCTTCACTTCAACTTTAAGCATACGAGCTTATTTGGTGCCCCAGTGCAATACTGAGGGGAGTACTTCATAGTCAGAGGTGTAGTCCTTTGTTTGAGCCATTATAACAAGGTCCTGCATCTTGTTGGAGTTGTTTAGTTGGCTATTAAACCTCATCACCCCCCCACTCCCCACAATGATATTACTTAAGGACCAGGGAGTTCTCTTGTGCCCCCTCAACCAACACCATCAAAAATACTCACTGTCCATTCACATTATTGCTATTTATGGGACCTGTGATGTTTCCAACATTACAACAGTGACTACACTTCAAAAAGTACTTAATTGGCTGTAAAGCACTTTGGGATGTCCTGAGGTTATGAAAGGTATATAAATGCCAGTTCTTTCTTTAAGTACTGGCAGATGGACCTGGTTTGAATAAGAAGGGTCTTATCACCATTCTTTGCCTTTCTCTAATGATTTTGGTGAAATAAGAAATTCGATTTTCAATTACAGAATTTGTGGAGGATCTGACGAAGGTGCCATTTAAGTAAAACGCATAAATTGGAGGGAAGGAAGTCATTCGAAAATGGTAACTTTTCAAAAGCACCGTTGTTGATTACAAGACTTAAACGTGACACACCACAATATCTCCATACCTCAATAAACTCGACATTTGAAATGTTCTTATTTAAGTCAAAGTTCAAGTATGCAAAAGCAGGTGACAGAAAGGTTATAAAGAAAGCAGTTTTCTTATGGTCCCAAAAGGTTTCTAAATGCATTTCTTTGCACGCAATACAAGTTAAAGTACCACTATCAGAATGCTGCAGTGCTGATGTAAATGTTTATGAATAGGGCAATTATTGTACAAAGTAGTCTCTGTGAAAACATCTATTCATTAAACTGACAGCTGAGCTCACTGCTAAAGTTAACCATTATCTCCATAACTGCATCTGGGTAATAAATCGCAAACATAAAAAACAGAAGGCTCCACTTATGGTTAAACAAATGTCACCATGACATTGATCCTCTCCCTGTGTTCTCCTTTAGGTAAAGTAGACAAATATTTGATGAATTATGAAATTTGCATTAAAACTACTTTATTTTCAAATATAGAAAGAGTTTGAAGGGTTAGACTTCTTGTGACTTTTCATGGACCTCCATGACCAGAATTAATTTCAGTAAAGTCCAAATTTGCATTTCCATGTTTACCCCTCTTCTTTCCCTGACTACATTAATATACCGATCCACCTCTTATATGTCCTTTCTGAAGAAAGGTCCACATCCAAAGCATAAACTTGTCTGTTCTTTCCACCGATGCTTGCTGACCTGCTGGTACCAATATTTTCTGCTTTTGATTAAAATGGACATTCAGATGGTGTTAACAATCACCTCATGATAATTTATGTGTGTGTCTGATAAATAAGCAATTTTTAAATCCTCTACCTAAAGTACCCCTGGTTCCCATCTTGGCCTCTCAACTTCCACCCAAATTTCCTCACTAAAATATTTCCTAGTGTACTTAAAACACCAAGGAAATTCACCCAGCTTCTCCAGCGATAAGAATATACGTCCAAACACTTCTCTAAAAATAATCACAACATCTATTAAAAATCTTTGCTTACTGCCATGTTATTTCGCTGCCAGTTGTGCATTAGGTCAAATGTACAAACCACCCTCCATCTCAGAACTATATCATCTTTAATAGTTCGTTGGAACCATGGTCAATATCAAAGTCTAAATTTACATGTTAGCACAGGTATGCGATGCAGCACTAAACCATGAAGAACTTCAAAATCAGTGCAGCTGAACCACTTATAGGCATATCCTTTAAGGCACAAAAACCCCACAGAAAAAGTAGTCCAACTATAGCTAACAAGAGGTCTTAAAGATAGTATTAGATCAAAGGAAGAGCTTATAATATTGCTAAAAAGAACAGTAAGCCTGAGGATTGGGAAGGTTTTAGAATTCAGCAAAGGAGGACTAAAAAATTGATATGAAAAAAGAAAAGACAATATAAGTGTAGACGAGCAAGAGGCATAAAAACAGATTGCAAGCACTTCTATAGGTAGGTAAATAGGAAGAGATAAGCGAAAGTAAATGTGGACCCCTTAGGGACAGAGACAGGTGAAATTATAAAGGGAAATAAGGAAATGGCAAAGACATTAAACAAATACTTTGTATCTGTCTTCACAGTAGAAAACACAAAAATATTCCTGAAATAATGTGGAACTAAGGATCGAGTGAGAATGAGGAATTTAAAGAAATCAGTATAAGTAAATAGTACTGGAGACATTAATGGGACTAAGTGGCGACAAATCCCCTGGACCTGATGACCTGCATGCAAGGGTTTTAGAAGAGGTAGCTGTGGAGAAAGTGGACACTTTGATTTTGATCTTCCAGAATTTCTTTGATTCTAGAACAGTTCCCAAGGATTGAAAGGTAGCAAATATAACTCTGCTATCTAAGAAAGGAGGAAGAGAGAAAATGGCGAGCTATAGGCCAATTAGCCTATCAGTAGTAGGCAAAATGCTAGAATCTTCTGTCAGGGACATGGTAACAAGACGCTTAGAAAATCATAATATGATTAAGCAAAGTCAACACGGATTTATGAAAGGGAAATAGTGTTTGATAAATCTGTTAGCTTTTTGAGGATATAACTAGCTGAATACTAGAGGAGTAGATAAGGGGGAACCAGTGGATCTAATGTACTTGGATTTTCAAAATACATTTAATAAGGTCCCACACAAGAGGTTATTACATAAAATTAAGACTTATGGGTTTGGGAGTAATATATTAGCATGGATTTAGGATTAGTTAATGGGCAGAAAACAGAGAGTAGGAATAAATCAGAATTTTTCAGGTTGGCAGGCTATAACAAGTGGGATACCACAAGGATCAGCTGTTTACAATCTATATTAATGACTCAGATGAGGGGATTAGGTGTAACATATCCAGGTTTGCTGAAGATATAAAGTTAGATGGGAAAGTAAGTGGTGAGGAGGATGCAAAGAAGCTGCAGGTTGGGTGAGTGTACAAGAACAAGGTAGATGGAATACATTGCGGTGAAGTGTGAAGTTATCCACTTTGGTAGGAAAAATAAAAAAGCTGAATATTTTTTGAATGGTCAGAGACTAGGGAATGTGTGCATTCAAAGGGATCTGAGTATCCTTGTACAAGAATCACAGAAAGTTAACATGCAAGTACAGCAAGCAATTAGGAAGGCAAAGAGTATGTTAGCTTTTGCCACAATAGGATTGGAGTATAAGAGTAAAGAAGCCTTGCTACAATTATGCAGGGTATTGGTGAGATCACACTGTGTGCAGTTTTGGTCTCCTTACCTAAGGAAGGGCATACTTGCCCAAGAGGGAGTGTAACAAAGGTTCACTAGACTAGTTCCTGGGATGAGGGGATTGTCCTATGAGGAGAGATTGAGTTGAATAGGCCTATATTCCCTGGATTTTAGAAGAATGAAAGGTGATCTAATTGAAACATGTAAAACTCTTAAGCGGCTTGACAGAGTAGATGCTCAGAAAATCTTTCCCATGGCTGGAGAATCTAGAACATGGGGTCACAGACATAGGATAACGGTCGACCCTGTAGAACTGAGATGAGGAGAAATTTCTTCACTCAAAGGGTGTGAATTTTTGGCATTCTCTACCTCAGAGAGCTGTGGATGCTCAGTCGTTGAGTATATACAAGACAAAGGTCAGTAGAGCTTTAAGTACAAAGACAAATAAGGGATATGGGGATAGTAATAGAAGGTGGAATTTCAGTAGAAGATCAGTCATGATCTTGCTCAATGGTGGAGCAGGCTCGAAGTACCAAATGGCCTTCTCCAGCTCTTATTTCTTATGTTCTTATACCTTCGGAAACACTAAGAATTACAAAAAGGACGCCAGCATAGCGTTAAAAGTGCTTTTAAAAGCAACAGTTTTATAAATACAGCTGGGTTGGCAGAGTCAGGCTTGTCTCTAGTAACACTACAGAACATATCATTTATCTATTAACATTTCTGCAGAAGGATGCCCCTGTTCGTATGTCAAGAACACCAGATGTGACCCAAACACCACTGGCCACATGTTGGGATTTTTTTGACCCCTTTTCCACAGAAAGGTTGTGGTGTGATAAATTATGAGCGAGGAAATCGTATAGTTCAGGCTCGCCAGCATGGATTGGGGACAGGGAACAATTTATGCCCCTGAAGACAGAGGCCAATGGGTTGCAAGAAATTAGTGGCCAGGCCTCAACTAACAACAAAAGTAAAATACTGCGGTTGCTGGAAATCTGAAATTGATCCAGAAAATGTTGGAAATGCTCAGCAGGTGAGGCAGCATCTGTGGAGAGAGAAACAAAGCTCACATTTCAGGTCCATAATCTTTCATTATAATTGGAAAAGGTTAAAGAGGTAACAGATTTTAAGCAAATATAGAGGCAGGGAAAGGGTCGAGGGCAGGAAAGAACAAAATGGAAGATCCGTGATAGAGTAGGAGGCAGGAGATATTAAATTACAAAAGGGATGATGGTGCAAGGCAAAAGGAGCTGGTAATGGGACAAGTAGAAACAAAAGATGGGTCCAGAGGTGGTGGAAATGGGAATAGCAGAATCAGTACCAACAGCTGCTATCCAAGAAAATGGGACCAGTGGTTCTAATCTGAAATTGTTGAACTCAATCTTAAGTCCATAAGGCTGTAAAGTACCTAATCAAAAGATGAGGTACTGTTCATCAAACTTATGTTGAGCTTCACTGGAACAGCGTAGGAGGCTGAGGACAGAGAGGTCAGAGTGGGAGTGGGGCAGAGAATTAAAATGACAGGTGACCAGGGTGAAGTGGATCATTCTTCCAGATTGAAAGGAGGTGTTCCGTGAATCAGTCATCCAAACTGCATTTGGTCTCCCCATTGTAAAGGAGTGTGCTTCATGAGCAGCAAATACAGTACATTAAATTTAAAGTACAGGTAAATCACGGACAGTTTGAGGTCTTGGACACTGAAAAGGCAGGAGGTAAAAAGGAAGATATTGCATCCCCTATGCTTGCATGGGAAGGTGCTGTGGAAAGGGGAGGGATTGTTGGGGCTGATTGAAGAATGGACCAGGTTATGGTGGAGGGAATGGTCACTTCAGAATACTGAAAAGGGAGAGGAAGAGAAGTTGTGTTTGGTGATTGCATCATGCTGGAGGTGGCAAAAATGGCAGAGGATGATCCATTGAATGTGGAGGCTGGAAGGTGAGGACAAGGGAAACCCTACCATTGTTCTGAGAGGGAGAGGTAAGGGTGAGAGCAGAAGTGCAGGAAATATGATGGACACAGTCATGGGCCCTGTCAACTACATTTGACAGGAATCCTCAGTTGAGGAAAAAGGAACACATATCAGAAGCACTGGTTTGTGCTCTGTGATCACTTTAAGAGTGATATCCCTTTAAGATCTCAGAATGCTAATGAGCTAAGTACCAGATATAGTCATGTGACTTGAAGCTAGCGTCACTCTGCAACTTTAACACCTGGAAGAAGGTTCCGTAAATAGTTTGCTCTGTACTGTATATAATAGTTTAGCTGTGAATAAACCTGTTAGAGATCTTCAACCACCTGGACTACACACATCTCATTTATATAAAAGCAAAATACTGCGGATGCTGGAAATCTGAAATAAAAACAACAAATGCTGGAACCACTCAGCAGGTCTGGCAGCATCTGTGGAAAGAGAAGCAGAGTTAACGTTTCGGGTCAGTTCCGAAGAAGGGTCACTGACCCGAAACGTTAACTCTGCTTCTCTTTCCACAGATGCTGCCAGATGTGCTGAGTGGTTCCAGCATTTCTTGTTTTTATTTCACATCTCATTTATGTTGCATAAGACAACATAAACAGCTCATTACATGATGGCAACTGTGTTGAAAAGACAAAGTACATGTTGAAGACTACAGGTAAAACAGCTATTAAAACTACCCCTCCTACAGCCACTAGAGAGAAAGTTCAAAAGAAATACTGGCCCAAAAAGTGGAAAGTAGAAGGCACTTACCTCCAGCTGTAGAAGACAGAGCACAGAACAATGGGCTGCAAGAAAATTCCTGCAGAGACATTGTGTCAATGGTCGAGGAATCCTAGTTTAACAAAACACAAGCTTCGAAGTGCTTAAGAAATTGATTTTTTTTTCAAAGGCTCCGTAAAAGAAAAAAAAATGGGGAAGACCCGATTCCTCTCCCAGGCTGATCAAGGTCAGCACCATTACAGGAGATGTCCATTAGCACAAAGCATGGGAAAACCCTGATCACTGCAGAGTCTCCATCCACACAGGCAAAGTTTAAAAAACCCATTAAACCACTCAAACATAAAGAACATAAATACGCGCTAGCAAAATAAACAATTGAACTGCCTATTGAGCAGCTGTGTAAACAGACAAGCTTAAACGCTGTAAGCAAGATAAACACAGGAAACTATCAAACACCTGCTCCTCTCCATCCAAGTAGCTAGTCTAAATAACAGAGAATTTCTTAAAGGGAAAACAGCACAGAGTTAAATATACAGCAGAAAGCAAAAGAACAGCAGAAAGATGGATACCAAATTTACAAGCATGAACTGGAAGGCCATTGATATCCTATCCGAGTTCAAACTTTTTAAACAAAGAATGCAGTTATACTTCACAGACCAAGTGATTGTAAAACCAAAGGCTGTAAAAATAATGATAGCAGTTGGAAATGAGGGGTTACACAGAATCAACACCTGTGGCTTATCTGAAGAGGACCAGAAAGATCATGCAAAGATATGGAAAGTGCTCGAAGATCAGCTTCAATTAAGAGTGAATTATAGAATTCACCACCTGGAATTGATGTCCTACAGACAACAGCCACAGGAATCAATAGATCAGTTTGTCTGTAGATGCCTTAGTAAGGGCAACAAAAGAGATTTCTCAGAAACAGAGCTGTCAGAGCGACTACTGCAGCCGGCGATTGTCTCAACGTTCATTGTGGCATTTCAAAACAACCTCTTGGGGGAGAAAGGTCACAGCTTTGATGCATTGCTAGAAGATGGCAGGAAATACAAAGCCATTGTAGCTGGACAGCAGCATCTGCACAGTGGCGCAGTGGTTAGCATTGCAGCCTCACAGCTCCAGAGACCTGGGTTCTATTCTGGGTACTGCCTGTGCGGAGTTTGCAAGTTCTCCCTGTGACCGCGTGGGTTTTTGCCGGGTGTTCCGGTTTCCTCCCACCGCCAAAGACTTGCAGGTGATAGGTAAATTGGCTGTTGTAAATTGCCCCTAGTGTAGGTAGGTGGTAGGGAATATGGGATTATTGTAGGGTTAGTATAAATGGGTGGTTGTTGGTCGGCACAGGCTCGGTGGGCCGAAGGGCCTGTTTCAGTGCTGTATCTCTAAATAGATACACGAAGTCCACAGTGAAACAGACCTGAGACAAGATTCAGAGTGGAGGAATTCTCAGCCAGAAGATGAGCAGGCATTTCACATTGTGAATCTGACACATCATGTTGATTAAGTCAAACAACTGGAAGCATTTGCTCCTATTAATACCATGTGCCCAAAGAAAGTTGGCAAACATACACTCAGAGTTAAGATTGACGCAGGGGCTCGTGCAAATATCCTATCAGTCCGGAGTCATTGAAAATCAATGATACAACTGACAAAAGCAAAGTTATCTGCATACAATGGGTCACCCATTCCTTGCAGTGGCACACTAATGTAGCTATGGCAAGTTGGTGTGGAAACAGCAAATAATTTACCTGGTAGACATGAGCGGAGCAGCAGAGGCAGGACTACCAGTGTGTAAGGACCACAACATCATAACTATCCACGAGAACATCAAGGTACCCATTACAGCAGAAGAGACTATGCTTTCCCGCACTGAGTCACAGTTCCTCCAGGATCTCAGTGGTTCTGGTTTGGACAGTATCAGCCTCTTCTCAGAGATGCCACACCAAGAGGATGAAGACCCAAAATCAGATGGTGAAAGTTCTTTGTCAACAGGCAGTGTTTCCTCGCACTCCAACGACTCAGAAGAAGAGATTGACGTTGTAACCACTGAGAAGCAAAGGCAGGCAGTGGGGAGCATTCCCAAGGAGAAATCTCCAAGGACCGGAGCCTGCTTGCAGACTCTGGCCAGCATCAATCGGTGCAGTCTGGAGATCCAGCAACAACACAACTGTGCCACACCTTCACCTCTGCTCTCTAGGGAACCGCCAGGACCACAACAAGCCAGAATGAACAGGTACCTCCATGCGGCCAAGTATTCCTTCCCCAACAAGTCCTTGACCTTGAGGCCCAGGCCTTCAGACGCAGAGGATGAGGAGAGGTGAAGGGCACGCAATTTTCTGAAAAGGAAGAGGAATGACCTGAAGCATTGTCTGTTGGCTCATCGAGATGAGGTGCCGGAACATTCCAAGTATGACAAGGCCTCAAAGGTAGTCATCTTGAAAAAAGCAACAGAGTATCTTAGCAGGCTGAAAGCAGAGGAACAGAAACAGAATGCAGAGAGGGAGAAACTTCAGAAAAAACAACAGCTTAGATGCAAATTCTCTGACACAGCACTGAAATGATATATGGACTCTTAAGCTGCTGCACGTGTAAATTGCAAAGTATCTATCACTGCGAAAATAATTTTGATATCTAATGTTATGTGTTTTTACTTATATCATATGGAACTTATCTCTGGAAAGAAAGGGGATGTGTGTGATTGCTTTAAGAATGATGTCCCTTTAAGCTTAATTATGCTAATGAGCGAAGTACCAGGATGTAGTCATGTGACTCGAAGCCAGCGTCACTATACAACTGTAACCAGCTAATGGAAGATTCTGTAGTTTGCTCTGTACTGTATATAATAGTTTAGCTGTTAATAAACCTGTCAGAGATCTTCAACCAACTGGACTCCACGCATCTCACTTATGTTGCATAAGACAGCATAAAGAACTCATTACAGTTTGGAGGGTGGGAAGATGTGTTGGAAGAGTGGTGGGAAGATGTGTAGTCAAGGTAGCTGTGGGAGTCAACTAAATACTCAGGATCACTTTTCAATGACTGTTCCACCTCCACAGGTAGCTCACCCGAGGGAATCATGCAATTTCGGGCTGCCTGCCCCACCAACAATGGTCCTCCATAAGATCCTGGGGTGGGGAATAGGACACCGGGAGGGTGACCGATTGTAGCTGACAGTGGCCATTGGATTTACTGTGGAGTCTGGAGGGGCAAAGCTATTTAATTTTTTAATTTTTATTAACCTTTATAGTGCAGGCCACTTCCACATCCCGAAAACCTGAGCGGAGCAGACCCAAGACCTGCTTCGTTCAAGACAGCCCACTTCTGTGTAAGGGCCCATAAATAGGTATCAGGCCCCTCATTAGAATATGCAAGGAGCCTGACTCCCATAATAAGCTGCCTGAGAAATGTCCTGACCCAGGATCATACGTTTTTCAGGTGTTCTTGGGCACAGGACATTGCACCCTTAAATCAGTCCTTCTTAAATCTGTTTAATGCCTGTAAAAGGGTGCAACAAGGACCAATTTCTACAACGTTATGTTTTACAGCATGGTGAGTTCATCGAAGTAAACAGAAAGAGGGTCAGAGATAATAGGTATGTGGATGCTAATGAGTTAGCTTAGCTATTAGGAGAAATTTTAATCCCTCCCAACAAGTGGCAGAGAGTCAGGGGTGGAGAGGAGTGTAAAACTCAACAGAAATGGAAAACTCAGCCTAGCCTGCCATGAGCGTACCTACTTCTGTTTTGACCATGACTGGCTTGGGGCTTCTGTGTAACCTGCTCTGAAAAGGCACGTCCATAATTATAAGATGTAAATGAGGTTACATTCCCAAGATTTTGCTAGCCTTTTGAATTTAATTCTGACCAAATGAGTTTCCTAGGGTTTGGGAAACCCAGCAAATAACGGAGGCAGCAACAGCTGATAAGCCAGTAAATGCTGTTCATAGCACTGGTTTCAGCCAGGAGGAGCGGAAGTGCTTCCACCCACCTCTCAGGATAACCTTCGGCCATGATCAGTCAACCAGGTCCCCTCCAAATCTGCAGTCTCTCCAGGTACTCCCTCCCTCCCAATTGTCAGTCTGACTTTGCTCCCTGCACCACCCTCAGATGTTCTCTCCCAGTTCCTGGCTGCAGCAGTAGCAAAAAATGAGGAGGACTGTAAAATATTTCAGGAACAGACGCAAAGAAGTGAAGCAGTTTGAGATCATACAGTTTAAAAGGACTATTAAGGATGGCGGGTGGGCTCCCAATGATGCAGGCCCAAACAAAAGGCCGGGAGCTCTGGAGCCTTGGCAGCCCCAGCTGAAGAGGTGGGCACTGCTGTGGCAAGTCGGGGATCTCAAGGGTGCCTCAACATGGAGCTGCCCTTGGAGGCATGGATCCAAATCAAAAATTATAAGGGTGAAAGCCAGTAAGCCCCTCGGAGTGGAGGGGAATGAGAAATCTTTTGGGCCACACATGCAGCCTCTCCCTCCTGCGGACCCGTCATTGGGCATGGAGCTTCCAGCTCCGCTGACCCTCCAGCCTGCTGCAGGGAGGTCGTCTCCATTGAGATGGCAGCCTCCACAAATGGCAGGGGACTGCCCTGCTGGTGGCAAAATGCAAGCGAGGCAGCAAGATCACCCCTAATTGGGGCCTTAACCATCTTAATTGGCTGCCTGCCTCTGCAGAATGGGGAGCCGATCCTTTCACAGCACCCCAACCCCACCCCGGGAAACATTCCCGGCAGCGGAAATGCGTTGGGAAGTTGTGCCAACGCGGTTCCCCCTTATTTTCCTAGCAACCCCCACCTCCAAGCCTGCCATCACCGATTTGGGGAAATCCAGCCCTTGAATTCAGATTTCTAAAGGTAAGAATTGCTTTGTAAAGTGATTTTTTGCATTGTGACTGTAGAAATCTGAACCTGTTTCTCCCAGGTCAGATTACTGGCAAATTTTCATACCCACGAACATCCCACTACCCGCAACAACCCACCTGCCACCCTCCCCACACCTACAGCCAGGTTTTTTCAGGAGCAGGTATAGCATTCCCAATTAAACATTCCCTTGCATGTTATCATGAATGGACAGCAGCAACACAGGATTGAGCAAAGGAGACTCAGACAGTACTTACTGCAAGTGGCATTGCAGCACATGTCATCACTTCTCTTCTGTGGAACAAAGTCTACCTCTGACACCACAGACTTAGCTCCTTCTTATCCCCCACCAAGAAAGGTACTTTCCCTCAAACTACTACCCATCCAACCATATTACAAGCCAGCAGCCTTCTTTTCCCCACATGACCATGCCACTTCTCATCACATCAGTGAAGGCACATAAATGCAGCCTTTCCTGTATAACTCTAACCTCCATCAGGGACAAAACTCCACGTCAGTGCACATTCAGTTTTCTTACCATGAATTCCAGAGTGCACACAAGAAATCTACTCTTTCTTTACACCATGCCTATTTTTTAAACCAATTCCTGGGCTTTTTCTATATGTCACTTCAGGACTAGGATTGTAGGAGGTGGTTGACTGCTTATGCTCTACAAAAGGCTCATGAGACTAAGGTGGACCTCGTCTCATGGCAGCTTGGTGTCAGCTCTCACATTCCATTACTATAGTGCTATGAGGGAGAAGATGTGCTGCTGTCCTGAGAGATGGCAGTATCATGGACACTTGTGGTATACACTCAATGGAAAGATGTTGAAGGGTGTAGTAAAGAAAGGCCCAGTGATTCAAATACATAATTCCCTACAAATACAGGCAGGTAGATAAGACTATAGAAATGGCAAAAGCATTTTGAGGTTTTATAAATGGAGGCATAGAGTACAAGAGTAAACAAGTAATGAAAGAATTATACAAATCTATTGGAGTACAGTTAGTGTATTCTGCAATTTTGTGCACCCCATTACAGAAAGGACATTAAAACCATGTAGAGTGTACAACACAGGGTCACCAGAATGATACCAGGGATGAAAAACTATAGTTATGGGGAAGACTTGTGATACCAAGCATTTACACTGGAGCAGAAAAGGCTAAGGTGAGATTTAATATAGGTTTTGAACCAACTCACACTCTCCACTACGACATATTTAGGCTGCAATATGTACTATCTACAGGATGCACTGCAGAAACTTTGCATGCATGGCAAAGTAACAGAGCAGTTTCAGCATTTACACTGTTGTCTTTCAAGATGAACAGTCGCCATATATGTTGTATCAACTCACTAAGCTTAGTTTTATAACCAAGAAGAAGAGCAGCAATGTTGTGGGAGCACCATCATCTCCAAGTTCACTTCCATGTCACATGTCATCTTGACTTGGACTTATACCACTGTCTCTTCATTGTTGCCTCATCCATATCCTGAAATTCCCTACCCAACAAAACTGTGGGAACACCATCAGCCCAAGGACTACAGCAGTTCAGGGTTACTCGGCTTGTTAATTAAATTGCGCCTTTGTCAACTTTACCCATAGTTGGAGAGCAAGTACGCTTTTTAAAAATTGCTAAGGGTTTTGATAGGGTGAATAGAGAAAGACCATTGATGAGAGACCATTGATTTAAAGTTGTCACTAAGGGAGCAAGGAGGCAAGTTAGGAGATGTTTCTATACTCAGGGGGTTGTTGGAGCACAGAATGCATTCTCACAAGAAGTGGTTAAGGCATAGTCCATTGCAATGAAAAATTGTATAAATATTTGAAGCAGAGGAAGATACAGGGTCATGAGGTGAAAGCAGGGCAATGGAATTAGTTTTGGATTGCACAGCCACTATGGAGTAAATGCTTTTCTATGCTCTTTGATTCTAAGTTTGTATTGACTTTATCCCTTCATTTCTTGATGGATTTCAATCCTTTTTCAGTTTGTTCTGTGTACCTGTAACTGCTTGCTGTTTGCTGCAATTGATAACACAGTGACAACATCTTTGTTTTTATTAATCTATCACTCGCGACTGTTGTGTATGCAGCTGAACAGTTGACTGCATTCATTTTTCAAAGTGAAATGATCGCATTTTGTGCACATAAAGCATTAAGATGAATGATCAGTTATGTGTTTTTGGTTTTGTGCTGCTTGAGAGAGAAATGTTGGCTAGGATACAGAGAACTCCCTGTACTTCTTTGACTAGTGTCAAAGGATCTGTAACGTTCATCTAATCAGGTAGCTAAGGTCTCAGTTTGGCATCTCATCCAAAGGATAGGACTCTGAGAACTGCATTGATGTATTAGCTTAAACTGAGGTATATAAGATGATTAAGGGGATTGACAAAGTAGACGTAGACAGGATGTTTCCTCTTGTGGGGCAATCTAGAACGAGAGGTCATAGTTTTAGGATAAGGGGTAGCAGATTTAAAACGGCGATGAGGAGAAATTACTTCTCTCAAAGGGTCATAAATCTGTGGAATTCACTACCCCAGAGTGCGGTGGATGCGGGACACTGAGTAAATTTAAGGAGGAGATAGACAGATTTTTAATTAGTAATGGGTTGAAGGCTTATGGAGAACGGGCAGGAAAGTGGAGTTGAGGCCGAAATGAGATCAGCCATGATCATATTGAATGGCGGAGCAGGCTCGAGGGGCTGAACTGCCTACTCCTGCTCCTCGTTCTTATGTTCTAGTGTCCATAAGACAGGCTTGACCTCATTCACAGAATAGATTAAACTAGGTGGAAAATGTGAGGGGGAATTAGCATAAACAATTGACAAAAAGATAGTGATTATATCCACCATATAATTTAATACCAACCCCAAAATAGAGAAATTAAAATCAGTCACACTTTAAATGGGAGATGATTCCAGAATATATAGAAAACGCAGTTTCAATAGGTGAGCCAACATTTTGTTATAAGGTATTCAGCACTGTTGCAGCACATAATTGGCCCCTTTGATGTGGTCCCACCTATAATGCACTGATGGTATAAATTATTGCAGTGAATCTCTCCATTATAGGGTGAAGTTTAATCCCTAGGTGAGTTGGGGTTAGATGAAAGGTTAACATTTTAAAAATCTCAAACCTGACCCCAAACTGCCTCAAACCCGCCTATTCTGGGTTTAATGGAGGTGGGACAAGAGGCAGGCTGCCAACCTGCTCGCATGAGGCCAGTTTCATATTCAAGTGCTTTAACCCTGGCTAGTTTTGGTAAGAAGGTAAATGCCTTTGCAGTAGTGCTTGTTGGCCAGGAGATGCAGGAGTGCTTACCACACCACTGCCAACTCCCACCCCCACCCACCCCCAAAACTTACCTTTTTTTGGATCAGACACCTCCCATCAGAACCCACCCACACCTCCCCCCAATCAGAGATAAGACACCATCCCACACTCCCAATAGCAGCTGCAGGCTCCTTTCTTGTGCCTACGACCTGCTCTGGAATGCGCCCTTTCTGATTGGAAGCTAAGTCTGTCAATCAGGCTGACTTCCAGGAAGGGATCCTTCTGTAAAAAAAAAACTCCTGACCAAAACTCAGCTCCCACGCCCCCACTCACCAAACCTGCCCCGTCAATATCAGGGCCACAGTGTTTCATATTTTTACTATATTCAAAACAGACCACTTGGCAAAAGAATGTGTTTGAATGAACAGCTGAAAGTTGCTTAATATTTACAAATATAAGCTTTTGTTATGAAGATGCTTCTATATTTTAAAGTTTTTTTGAGGACTCATATTTAAATTGGGGAGATGTAGTCATTAGAAGGCTGAAAGATTTCGTAAATACTGGACATTGGTTTGTTGTTGAAAGTTCATTGAAAGGACACTGAGATGTTGTTTGAAAACAACCTTTGCTGGAAATCGTGTGCTTTAAGCTCAATAAACAACAGAAACCTTGGTGACCTGGGAAAGATGTTTACAGAGAAACCACATGTCATGGTTTATGGCGGTCAGGAGGTTGACTTTCTGTTTGTGGTTTCACTGCTGAGATATTGTTTTGGTTCAGTTGGGATGTGAACTGTTTTGAAGATAGTTGTTGTTTTGCCTGCCAAGAAAAAAGAAACCCCAGCTCATTTTTCTGCACCTCTAAGAGACCCTGAGAAGGCCAGTGTGTCAGCTCCTCTTTCCTCCTGTCTTTGGAAAAACCCTGCAATTCAAGTGTGCGTTGGCTGAAACTCCTGATGCCACATGTCTCCTGGAAATCCTACCAGATGATTTCTTGACATCTCCAGATCGAATTGCTTCTGAAAAGATCCCAGTGACCGGTCTCCGTATATCCAGATGCCAGACCAAAAGGGACAACTGACTTCCTTCTATATCTTCTCTTTTTCTCTTCAAGAATTAGCAAGTATTTGGCCAAAGTATTCTTTTTTTGTTTTTTTTTGTAACAGACCTTTGCAGAGAGAATTTCTGTATTTTTCCAGTGGGTGTGTGAGCGTGTGTGTGGAATTTAAAAAGGGAACTTTCATATTTCAATCTGTGTGTTAATGCTTTGCTTCATTACTGGATAAGTCTTGTTTGGTAATAAACTGATAAATTTGTTGTTTATTAAAGAAACGTTATTGGTGTATTTTATTCTCTGATAAAGAGTAGAGTACATGATTGACTGAATCAGTAACTGGGTAAACATTTTTAAAAAATACTTGTGACCTGCAGAAAAGACAGTGCACTCCTCCCACCTCAGTTGTAACACTTTGATGGACATTGTCCATCCAGAAAGATTAACTATCTAAATAGGAAATTTTATAAAACTTTGGACTAAACATGAATAATAAAGTCCAAAAAGCAACCTCAACTAACTGTTATTTACTGTCACTGTGTCACTGAGTTACCAGAGTTACACAAGAACAAAATATTGCCACTGGTGGTTGGTGAAGCAAGTGTTTGCAAGTTAAGAACGGGTTTCCTTTTAAAGTGCACTTTTATTTGTGTGCCTGTAAATCAAGTATTCCTGAATGTCAAATAATGAGGTGCTGTGCCTTGAGCTTACGTTGAGCTTCAATGGAATGGTGTCTCTGTCCTCAGCCTCCTGCAGTGTTCCAATGAAGCTCAACGTGAGCTCAAATAATAGCACCTCATCTTTCAATTAGGCACTTTACAGCCTTTCATATTCAACATTAAGTTCAATAAATTATAAGTTGTGCTCTCATTTTTTTCTTTCTTTTTGTTTTTGGATGGCAGCTGTGGTTATGATTCTGCTTTCCACATTTCTACCTTTTCTAGACACATCTTTTTGTTTCTTTCCTTTTCTATCTCCTTTTGCCTTGCACCATCATCCCTTTTGTCACTTAATATCTCCTGCCTTCCAGCCTATCAAAGACCTTCCCTTTTGTTCTTTCCTCCCCTCCCCACTTTTCCTTGCTTAAAAACTGTTAAATCTCTAAGTACGCCCCGTCCTAAGGAAGTGTCATCAACCTGAAACATTAATCTTAAATCCAGGAAATGCATTCTTTAATTCTTACATAATTGCATAAAAGGATTGTATGCTATCAGCTCCCATTATTCACAATCACAGAATGGTAGTCTCAATAAACTCTTAGCAAGTAAATTGGCTTTCGATCTAGCAGTCTCACAACCAGAATAGAAAAGAAGGAACATGAGATGATAGAGTTTCTGTAAGAAAGATAACTCTGAAGAATGGACTGTTCAAGCAGTAGAAGCATAGAGAACTTGTACTGATAAGTCAGAAATTCACTCCATTTTCTTCTGTTCGGAGGCAGTGACCAAAGAAACCAAAATACAACCTTTCAATTCATGGGACTATTCTTCAGCCAGTGCAAACACAAGTCAGTAATAGTGACTGACTGCCATCCGTTTTGTGCAGGTCCTTCACAGGTTATCTCACAATTTGCATGTGGTGGTTAGTATGGGAACAATTAGTAGATGCTTGATTAGAATGGATTGATGCAAGGCCTGTTTAGTCAATATCCGGGGGATACCTAATCTCCAGGTACTTTGGTGAAAGTGCAGAGTCCATCTTGAATGGTGGCTTTTAGCCAACAACAGGGTATAAAAGGTTATAATTCATTCTCTCTCAGGACAGTCAGTCCTGCATATTTTTTTTCTGAACTTCTAAAGGTGTTGACTCATCCAGTTCCACACATGCCAGTACCCTTAAACATCTCACCCAAGTGAATATTTTATTTGTAAGCCCAACAATGAGTGTTGCCATAATAAAAACAAGAAATGCTGGAACCACTCAGCAGGTCTGGCAGCATCTGTGAAAAGAGAAGCAGAGTTAACGCTTCGGGTCAGTGACCCTTCTTCGGAACTTCTTCGGGTCACTGACCCGAAACGTTAACTCTGCTTCTCTTTTCACAGATGCTGCCAGACCTGCTGAGTGGTTCCAGCATTTCTTGTTTGTATTTCAGATTTCCAGCATCCGCAGTATTTTGCTTTTATAATGAGTGTTGCCAGGTTATTTAATAGTGGTGGTATATGACCAGGGACATTCTAAGTCCTCAATTTTAACATTGTTCAGTTTTTTGGTTTTGGCAGGGGTGGAGCGGTGATGGGAAGGTAAGTTGGAAATTCATCTGCTGCGGCAGAAATCAAGCCTGGACTACTTTTAACTCCCAGGTCTCATTAACATGCACTGGTGGCTGGGAAGATCTTGTTGGTGGAAAGGAGGAGGGGGGGGTGGGGGGGTGGGGGGGTAGAATCCAGGGCAAGGGAGGCCTAGTAATTCCTTGGGGCCTGGAGATGCACTCCTGCTGCTCCTGGCCCCACAAAGGAAAGTAAGAAAACTTACCTGTTTGGGTCTCTTCATCTTCATGGGAATTCCCAATTCTTCACAGCCTAGCAGGAAAGCTATTGCAGTTTCCTCATGCAGGTTGTGTTAAAATTGCAGCCTGGGCCCAATGGTAATAGTGGACCTCAGTCTACATATTTCAAGAAGGATCTTGCTATCGTTGGGCTCCATCCAGAAGCCCATATAAAAATCGCAGTTGGGGGAGGTGGTGGCATAGTGGTATTGTCATTGAACTAGTACCCCGAGACCCAGGGTATTGTTCTGGGGACATGGGTTCGAATCCCACCATGGCAGATGGTGGAATTAGAATTCAATTAATAAAACTAAATCTGAAATTAAAAGCTAGTCTAATGATGACCATGAAACCATTGTCGATTGTTGTAAAAACCCATCTGGTTCACTAATATCCTTTGGGGGAAGGAAATCTACTGTCCTTACCTGGTCTAGCCTACATGTGACTCCAGACCCACAGCAATGTAGTTGACTCTTAAATGCCTCTAAAATGGCCTAGCAAGCCACACAGTTGTATCAAACCGCTACAAAGTCGATAAGGAATGAAACCGGATGGACCACCCGGCATCGACCTAGGCACCGGAAATGACAACGGCAAATCCAGCACTGTCGACCCTGCAAAGTCCTCTTTACTAACAGCTGGGGGCTTGTGCCAAAGTTGGGAGAGTTGTCCCACAGACTAATCAAGCAACAGCCTGACATAATCATACTCACGGAATCAAAGCTTACAGACAATGGCCCAGACACTGCCATCACCATCCCCGGTTATGTCCTATCCCAATGGCAGGACATACCCAGCAGAGGTGGCGGCACCGTGGTATACAGTTGAGAGGGAGTGGCCCTGGGAGTCCTCAACATTGACTCCGGACCCCATGAAGTCTCATGGCATCAAGTCAAACATGGGCAAGGAAACCTCCTGCCCACCCGCAGCTGATGAATCAGGACTCCTCCATGTTGAACACTACATGGAGGAAGCACTGATGGTGGCAAGGGCACAGAATGTACACTGGGTGGGAGAATTCAATGTTCATCACCAAGAGTGGCTTGGTAGCACCATTACTGACCGAGCTGGCCGTGTCCTAAAGGACATAGCTGCTAGACTGGATATGTGGCAGGTGGTGAGGGAACCAACAAGAGGGAAAAACATACTTGACCTCATCCTCACCAATCTGCCTGTTGCAGATGCATCTGTCCATGATAGTATTGGTAGGAGCGACCACCGCACAGTGCTTGTGGAGACAAAGTCCCGCCTTCACATTGAAGATACCCTCCATCGTGTTGTGTAGCACTACCACCGTCCTAATGGGATAGATTTCAAACAGATCTAGCAACACAAAACTAGGCACCCATGAGGCACTGTGGGCCATCAGCAGCAGCAGAATTGTACTAAACCACAATTTGTAACCTCATGGCTTGGCATATCCTCCACTCTACCAATACCATCAAGCTGGGGGATCAACCCTGGTTCAATGACGAGTGCAGGAGGGCATGCCAGGAGCAGCACCAGGCATACCTCAAAATGAGGTGTCAACCTGGTGAAGCTACAACACAGGACTATCTGTGTGCCAAACTGCGTAATCAGCATGCGATAGACAGAGCTAAGCGATCCCATAACCAACGGATCAGATCTAAGCTCTGCAGTCCTGCCATATCCAGTCATGAATGGTGGTGGACATATTAAACAACTAACTGGAGGAGGTGGCTCCACAACTATCCCCATCCTCAATGATGGGGGAGCCTAGCACATCAGTGCAAAAGTTAAGGCTGAAGCATTTGCAACAATCTTCAGCCGGAAATGCCGAGTGGATTATCCATCTCGGCCTCCTCCTGAAGTCCCCAGCATCACAAATGCCAGTCTTCAGCCAATTCAGTTCACTCCGCATAATATCAAGAAACGACTGAAGGCACTGGACACTGCAAAGGCTATGGGCCCTGACAACATTCCGGCATTAGTACTGAAGACTTGTGCTCCAGAACTAGCCGCGCCCCTAGCCAAACCATTCCAGTATAGCTACAACACTGGCATCTACCAGACATTGTGGAAAATTGTCCAGGTATGTCCTGTACACAAGAAGCAGGACAAATCCAACCCGGCCAACTACCGCTCTATCAGTCTACTTTCAATCATCAGTAAAGTGATGGAAGGTGTCGTCTACAGTGCTATCAAGCAGCACTTACTTTGCAATAACCTGCTCACTGATGATGCTCAGTTTGGGTTCTGCCAGGGCCACTCAGCACCTGACCTCATTACAGCCTTGGTCCAAACATGGACAAAAGAGCTGAACTCAAGAGGTGAGGTTAGAATGACTGCCCTTGGCATCAAGGCAGCATTTGACTGAGTATGGCATCACGGAGCCCTGGCAAAACTGAAGTCAATGAGAGTCAGGGGGAAAACTCTCCACTGGTTGGCGTCATACCTAGTGCAAAGAAAGATGGTTGTGGTTGTTGGAGGTCAATCTTCTCAGCTCCAGGACATCACTGCAAGAGTTCATCAGGGTATTGCCCTAAGCTCAACCATCTTCAGCTGCTTCATCAATGACCTTCCTTCAATCATAAAGTCAGAAGTGGGGATGTTCACTGATGATTGCACAATGTTCAGCACCATTTGCAACTTCTCAGGTAATGAAGCTGTCCGTGTAGAAATGCAGCAAGACCTGGACAATATCCAGGCTTGGGCTTATAAGTGACAAGTAACATTTGCGCCACACAAGTGCCAGGCAATGACTATCTCAAACAAGAGAGAATCTAACCATCTCTCCTTGACATTCAATGGCATTACAATCGCTGAATCCCCTATCAACATCCTGGAGGTTACCATTGACCAGAAAGTTAACTGGAGTAGCCATATAAATACCGTGGCTACAAGAGCAGGTCAGAGGCTAGGAGTCCTGCAGCAAGTAACTCACCTCCTGACTCCCCAAAGCCTGTCCACCATCGACAAGGCACAAGTCAGGAGTGTAATGGAATACTCTCCACTTGCCTGGATGGGTGCAGCTCCAACAACACTCAAGAAGCTCGACACCATCCAGGACAAAGCAGCCCACTTGATTGGCACCCCATCCACCACTTTCAACATTCACTCCCTCCACAGTGAATGACGCACAGAGGCAACAGTGTGTACCATCTACAAGGTGCACTGCAGCAACGCAACAAGGCTCCTTAGACCGCACCTTCCAAACCCGTGACCTCTACCACCTACAAAAGCAACAAATGCATGGGAACACGACCACCTGCAAGTTCCCCTCCATCCTGACTTGAAACTATATCACTGTTCCTTCACTGTCGCCGGGTCAAAATCCTGGAACTCCCTTCCTAACAGCACTGTGGGGGTGCCTACCCCTCATGGACTGCAGCGGTTCAAGAAGGCAGCTTACCACCACCTTCTCAAGGGCAATTAGAGATGGGCAATAAGTGCTGTCCTTGCCAGCGATGCTCACATTCCATGAGGGAATAAAAAATTCAGTTCCATCTAGGGCGATGCACGTAAGCAAGTAATCAGAGTAATTGTAACTGCCCACTCGCCTGATTTCCACCGGGCAGATAGAGTTAAAATTGCTCCCTGTGTTCGCCCAAGTACTCTTCAATAGGGTTCATTGGTTAGGAATCAATCAGAAGTGGAAACCTTTGCTGTGTTTTGCTTCTCCTGAGCCCAGGTGCATTGTAGAGCCCCTCAACTGAGATCCTCACTGACAATTAGTAGGGAGTTTCTTTATCAGATTACTTTATGTTGCTAATATGTGGAATAGCCAAAGGCCTGTAGACCTACATGAGTACACAGAAAAACCTGTGGAAAAAGCAGCAAAAGCATAACTCTCAAGTACACTAAATTGTATTGTTGCAATCACAAGCTGTGCTATACATCTCTCTTCATTTCCAATCTTTTTTCCCCAAAAGTGGTGCAGTTTGCTGAACAACATACTGGGATCACACGTTCAAAAAAATAAATAGAACAGTTCAGAAAAGCTCACATATTGGCATCTTTTCTCAATGTAAAGCTGACCTACACAAAAATAAGATAGATAGGAACAAAGGAACAGGAGTAGGCAATTTAGCCCCTTGAGCCTGTTCTGCCATTCAATGACATCATGACTGATCTTCGACCTAATTTATATACCTGCCTTTGGTCTTTACCTCTTAAGACCTTTGGTGAACACAAATCTATCAATATCGGTTTTAAAATTAACAATTATCTATCATCAACCGCTGTTCGCAGAAAAGAGTTCCAAACTTCTATCACCCTTTGTGTGTAGAAGTATTTCCTAACTTCACTCCTGAAATAACTGGCTCTAATTTTTAGACAATGCCCCCTCATTCTAGAATCCTCAATGAGTATGTGCATACTCACATTTTGCAAAAGAAATTCAAAATAGTGAAAAAACAGAAGTGGCATCAGCTGAAAAAGTGATTGGATAACTATGGAGAGCAAGTAAGACATTTTGGAAAATGGGAATAATTGGTGAGTTTAACTTTATAAATTCCCCACTTACTTGTTGCATTGAGGCATTGCCTCAATCCAGTTACAGCATTCGTTGATAGACAATAGCCACAAAATTTGGTTGCGTAGCACCTGTATTTTCAGTTCTAGGGGTGCTGTTTGGAATCCAAAACAGTGTCCATGCTGCATGTGCACAACTCTGGTGCTGGCCATGCTGAATACCATTTTGGCAAAGTCATTAGCGAGAGCGCTGGCAGCATGCACCAGGGGTATCCAGAGATGACAGATTGTGATGGCAGTCAGTATGTAACGTTAATTTGACACCAGCGGTGCCATTTTCAATCTCAATGCTCCAGCTAATGCCCTCTCTTAAACACGCACAGTTGAATATATGTTCAGCAGCAGGAAGGAGCCCCACCAGTACCAATTAAAGGGATCATCAACTGCTCTCAGGTTAGGTGTTGACTGATTTCTACTGGCTGTTGCTGAGTTATTAGAAGTGTTTGGTGGTTTTTACTGCTACTTATAGTTGGCAAAGTCTGCAGAGAGTGATGTAGTATGTGGTGAAGGCCTTGGTTCTGAGATCAAGGGTTCTGCTCAGACCTTTTTTTCCAAAAATATACTTTATTCATAAAAAATTGTAAAAATACATTAAAAAAAACATTCAAATTGGGCATTTTATAAAATGCCCAAAGATCAGTTTCTTTTGATACAGAATGTGAGGTGCCTCACTACTCTTGCCATTCCATTTTATGTACAATGTACATTTGCATTACATACCAGAAGCAGTCTCTGGTGTATACAGCCCGAGGGGTTATACACAGGTTCCAGCCCTTTGGTTCACTATGGCGTGAGGCCCTTACACAGTGACCTTTCCCCATTGAACCTTCGTGGCGGCTGCCCCAGGTTTTAGTGCATCCCTCAGCAAGGTCCTAGTCCTGGACCTTAGAATGTGCCAGTAGGTAACACCTGGTCATGGACAGTTCTTTGCACTGGAAGACCAGCAAGTTTCAAGCAGACCAAATTGCATCTTTCACCAAGTTGATGGTCCTCCAGCAGCAGTTGATGCTTATCTCAATGTGCGTCCCTGGGAACAGCTCGTAGGCACAGAGTCCTGCGTTATGGAGTTGCTATGGATAAACCTCGACAAGAACCACTGTATCTCTTTCCAGACCTGCTTTGCAAAGGCATATTCCAGAAGTAGGTGATCTCTTCCCCACCGCAGCCGCCTCAAGGGCAGTGTGCGGAGGCAGTGAGGCTCCGGGCATGCAGGAAGGATCTGATGGGGCCCTTCTCACCACCAGCCAAGCTACGTCTTGGTGCTTGTTTGAAAGTTCTGGAGATGCGGCATTCTGCCAAATTAGTTTGACAGTGTGCTCAGGGAACCATCCTATAGGATCCACCAGTTCCTTTTCCTGCAGGGCCTCAAGGAGATTCTGTGCAGACCACTGCTTGATGGACTTGTGGTCAAAGGTATTTTTCTGTTCAAACTTTTCCACCAGGAACAGGTGGTACAGGACGATCCAACTGAATGGAGTGTTACATAAAAACATTGAAAGTAGGAGCAGGAGTAGGCCATTCGGCCCTTCGAGCCTGCTCCACCATTCATTATGATCATGGCTGATCATCCAACTCAGTAACCTATTCCTGCTTTCTCCCTATATCCTTTGATCCCTTTAAACCCAAGAGCTATATCTAACTCCTTCTTGAAAACATACAATGTTTTGGCCTCAACTGCTTTCTGTGGTAGCGAATTCCACAGGTTCACCACTCTCTGGGTGAAGAAATTTCTCCTCATCTCAGTCCTGAATGGTTTACCCCATATCCTTAGACTATGACCCCTGGTTCTGGACTCCCCCACCATCGGGAACATCCTTCCTGCATCTACCCTGTCAAGTCCTCTTAGCATTTTATGGGTTTCTATGAGATCCCCCCTCACTCTTCTGAACTCCAGCGAATAACTGACTCAATCTCTCCTCATACGTCAGTCCCGCCAGCCCAGGAATCAGTCTGGTAAACCTTCGCTGCACTCCCTCTATAGCAAGAACATCCTTCCTCAGATAAAGAGACCAAAAGTGCACACAATATTCCAGGTGTGACCTCACCAAAGCCTTGTATTGACATCCCTGTTCCTGTACTCGAATCCTCTAGCTATGAAGGCCAACATACCATTTGCCTTTTTTACCGCCTGTTGGACCTGCATGCTTACCTTCAGCAACTGGTGTACAAGAACACCCAGGTCTCGTTGTATATTCCCCCCTCTCAGTTTATAGCCGTTCAGATAGTAATCTGCCTTCCTGTTTTTGCTACCAAAGTGGATAACCTCATCTTTATCCACATTATACTGCATCTGTCAGGCATTTGCCCACTCACTCAACTTGTCCCAATCACCCTGAAGCCTCTCTGCATCCTTTTCACAACTCACTCACCCACCCAGTTTTGTGTCATCTGCAAATTTGGAGATATTACATTTAGTTCCCTCATCTAAATCATTGATATATTTTGTGAATAGCTGTGGCCCTAGTACCGATCCCTGTGGTACCTCACTAGTCACTGCCTGCCATTCGGAAAAAGACCCATTTATCCCTACTCTTTGTTTCCTGTCTGCCAACCAATTTTCTATCCATCACAATACACTACCCCCAATCCCATGCGCTTTAATTTTACACGCTAATCTCTTATGTGGGACTTTGAAGAAAGCCTTCTAAAAATCCAAATAAACCACATCCCCTGGCTCCCCCTCATCAACTCAACTAGTTACATCCTCGAAGAATTCTAGTAGATTTGTCAAGCATGATTTCCCTGTTGCCGTGTTCTGAGGCAATTTGGCCAGACCCATCCTTCGCAACATCAGGAACAGATAGAACCTCAGCACATAGTGACACTTGGTGTTTGCGTACCGGAGGTATTCGCACAGCTGATGCAGCCGCAGACAAAGGTGGCCATCAGGAAGAGGGTGGCATTGGGTACATTTTTTCTCCCCCTTTATCTAGAGGTTTGAACATCGTGTCCCTGCGGACACGGTCCATTCTCGATCTCCAGATAAAGTGGAAGTTGGCTCGGGTGACCGCCACAGCGCAGGAATGGGATATAGGCCAGCCCTGCACCACATACAGTAACAACGTGAGTGCCTCGCACCTGATGACCAGGTTCTTACCCGCAATGGAGAGGGATAACCAGGTTCTGTTTTACCATGGCCACATGCTCCTTCCAATTTTTGGCGCATGCGCCGGCCCCTCCGAACCATCCCCAGCACCTTCAGGTACTCTGACCTGACCGTGAAGGGGACAAAGGATCAGTCGGACCAGTTTAGGGTTTCCATAATCTGTCTTCCTTTCTATTGGAGATTTTCTTGAAGCTTATCCTTCAATTTCAGTTGGATCCCTCCTGGACCATGAAACTGTGTGTCCGCTGGTTATAAGCAATGTCTCGTCAACCAGGGCTCTTGGTCTGGCAGAACTGTGACACTTGCACCTGTGTCCAATTTGAAATTAATAATATGTCCATTGACATAGATGTCTGCCATCCAAAATCCTTGATTGGGGTCGTTAATTTCCCCTAGGAAATCTCCTGGTTTATCTTCCACTGGAATTTGTTCCACCTCATTCACCACTCTATGTGAAGGCTTTTTGTTGTAAATTTGAGAAAAAAAGGTCTTGCTCTGGTACATCTTTCCAAAGTGGTTTGTCTTTTTGTTGGCAGCTTAAGTTGGCTACCTAATTTGCAACATTGTATCCTACACTGCAATGCTTGTGAGGAGGGAGACAAAATGTCTGTGCATTTCCCAGCAAGAACCAAGACCCAGGAAGTTTAAAAGAACTACCTGTTCTTTTCAGCAAGCAGAGAAATGCTGCTAACTGCAATGTTTGAATCACTGAGTGACTATCATGTGACAAGTCCCTCCCCATCTGTTGTTTTAAGCTGGTGTTTCTCTCTGCAGCAGAGAAGCAGCAACTGATCTCTGACATGAGCATACCCTAAGTGGGGGGTGGGGGGGTTCCCTCTCTCTCTCCATTACAGCTTGAACGCTTTCACATCCTGCCAGTTGACTGACCACCTTTGCATACTCCATCTATAATCAGAAACCCCATGGGAGGAAATCATCCACATCACTATCTCCAAGAGACTCACTGAGCCAGTCATCTACCTCTTCAAAATAAAATCCTCAGGATCATTGAATTCAGCTAGAAACCAGCCGAATCACCAAATTCCACAGACTGTATACCTTTTTTTATGGACTCTAACTCAACAAATCTACCTTTCCCCACTCTAACATATTTGTGTGTATGTGTAAATCTCGAGTATATGTGTGTGAGACTGAAAATTGGAGCATTGTTTATTTTATTAGTTCGGTTTAGGTACAATAAAGGTTAACCTCGTTCTTTGTTAACTCAAGAAAACCTGTCTGATTGGTTCTTATGATCATAGCAAGTAAGTAATCAAATACCTAATGAATTGGCCAGTACATCCACTTTAAGAAAGAATTAAACATGTTGTGGTCAAACAAGGACAGGGAAAAATGGGAGGCCCTACGACCCATCTTCACTTGACCGTAGCAGAAATTTGGGGGCTCAGGTCTGGGATCAAACCCAAAGACAAATGGGAAATGGGAAGTAGGAAACCAAACTGATCCCTAGAAATAATTTTAAAACTTCAATATATGTTTTCTTGTGGTTTTCAGTGCTAGAGTGCTAAAATGTCCACATTCAGTACCTTCCTAGAACAGAGTGAAGTAACTTGGGCCAGATTAAACACCCTCTCTGTTGAAGAGTTGAGGAATGTAGCTGGGCAGTTAGAGATTCCTAACCGTCCAAAAGCGAGGAAGGCTGAAATCCTAAAACTTGTGGCCAACGATTTTAAAATTGACACTGAAGAATGGAAGACAGGCATAGAATCTGAAACAGACAAAGAAACAGTAGTTAAGATACAGCTAGAACAGAGGAGATTAAAATTAGAATTCCAAGAAAAAGAGAGTTCCAGGAACGCAAGGAAGAGAGGCAATTCAAGTTAAGGCAGCTCGAACTGAATAGGGGAAGACCGAATATAAACAGTGAAGGCACCAGTAGTGAGGGAGTTACCCCTAGCTCAGGGCCAGGTGCTGAGCTCTTGAAGTTCTCCCAATTGATACCAAAGTTCAGTAAACGGGATGTGGAAGCATTTTTCATCTGCTTTGAAAAGCAGGACACTGTTATTGCAAAGCAAGCTAACAGGAATAGCCAATGAGATTTGTATACTGTTGCCTCATGAGAGTTAATCACATTATGAGGTGACTAAAAATGCAATTCTGAGTGCATACGAGCTAGTACCAGAGGCGTATGGCCAAACGTTCCTAACTCTCCGAAAGCAGCCGGAACAAACTTACATCGAGTTCAAAGGGTTAAGCAACTCGCTTTTGACCGATTTATATGGGCACTTAAGATAGAGTCCACCTATGAAAACTTCAGAGAGGTGATCCTCCTCGAGGAGTTCAAAAACTCACTTTCCCTTTCCATAAGAAACCATATGGAGGAACAAAGCTTCCAAGAGCTAGGCAGGCAGCAATCCTGGCTGATGATTATATGCTTATTCACAAGCTCTTGACCCAAGGGAAACCCTTCACTAGTTACCTCCAAAAACTTGAAAGGACAGAAGGTGGGATAGGAGGATGAACAGCCATGAGCGAGAAGGGAAAGTTGGAAACACAGGGGGCCCTCCTCAGGACAAAACAGAAGGTGCGGAGAACAGGAGTTATGCCTGGAAGCCTGTATGTTTCCATTGTAACAAGGCAGGTCACATTTGAGCTGACTGCTGGAAATTGCGGGGAAAACCCAGGTTTAGTTAGGGTACACCAGGCCAGTGCAGGAAAAGTGCCCTGATGGAAAGCACAGCGGACCAGGTTGTGCCTTTAACTGCAGCAGTAAAACCCAGTAAACCTACCGCTGTGAGTGCGGGAAAACTTAACAAAATCCCTGAGAGTACCAGGATTTTGTGTCCAGAGGAAAAGAGACCCCATACCTCTCGAGTGAGGCAAGTAAGCCCATAAACATACTCAGCAATAGAGGACCACCCAATCTCTTCTGCTGGGAAAAGGCATGACCTTTGTCCCAGAGAGTGCATTGAATGTTAAAGTGCTAGTAAATGGTATTGGAGGAAAGTATATGCCCATAGCTTTATACCGGGTACACCTGGAATGCAACCTTGTTTCAGGACCAGAAACCATGGGGATTGTCCCTAGCTTACCTGTGGACTGGATCGACCTGCTCCTGGGTAATGATCTGGTGTGGGCTAAGGTGGTAGTTTCCTCAGTGGTTCTAAAGAGGCTGAAAGAGGTCAGGGAGACAGAGCAGTTGCAGGATAAGGTCCCTGGCATTTTTTGCTGACTGTGTGGTGGCCCGGTCCATGGCCAAACAGGTTCCATCAGAGGAGGCTGAACTAGCACTGCAGACAGATGACCCTACTGTCTGGTTATCTGAACCCTTCTTTGGGAAGTTCGAGGACTCAAAAGATGGGTTAAACAGGTCTTCCTTGGTCGAGGCTCAGCAAGCTGACCCAGGGTCTAAAAGGTTAGCACGGACTGCCCAAACTGAAGATGAAGCAGAGTGCTACTATTTAAAGAATGAGATGCTGATGAGGAAGTGAAGACCTCCTCACAGACCTGCAGAGGAAGAGTGGACAGTGGTTCACAAGGTAGTGGTGCCGCCGAGATACCGTAGGGAACTATTGAGAATAGCCACAAGATTCCAATGGTTGAACGTGTCGGTATCAGAAAAACCCAGGCCCGCATAAGACAGCATTTTCGCTGCCCCCAAGTCCACATGGATGTAGTGGAGTTCTGTAAGACTTACCACACATGACAGGTTGTGGAAGCCTCAACCTGCAATAAAACCTGCACCCCTAATTCCCATATCGGCTTTTGGGGAACCCTTCAGCAGAGTTTTTTTTCATTCATGGGATGTGGGCATTGCTGGCTAGGCCAGCATTTATTGCCCATCCCTAATTGCCCTTGAGAAGGTGGTGGAAAGCTGCCTTCTTGAACCACTGTAGTCCATGTGAGGTAGGTACACCCACAGTGCTGTTAGAAAGGGAGTTCCAGGATTTTTGACCCAGCGACAGTGAAGGAACAGCGATATAGTTCCAAATCAGGATGGTGTGTGACTTGGAGGGGAACTTGAAGGTGGTGGTGTTCCTATGCATTTGCTGCCCTTGTCCTTCTAGTTGGTAGTGGTCACGGGTTTGGAAGGTGCTGACTAAGGAGCCTTGGTGCATTGCTGCAGTGCATCGTGTAGATGGTACCCACTGCTGCCACTGTGCGTCGGTGGTGGAGCGAGTGAATTTTGTAGATGGGGTGCCAATCAAGCGGGCTGCTTTGTCCTGGATGGTGTTGAGCTTCTTGAGTGTTGTTGGAGCTGCACCCATCTAGGCAAGTGGAGAGTATTCCATCACACTCCTGACTTGTGCCTTGTAGACGGTGGACAGGCTTTGGGGAGTCAGGAGGTGAGTTACTCACCACAGGATTCCTAGCCTTTGACCTGCACTTGTAGCCATAGTATTTATATGGCTACTCCAGTTCAGTTTCTGGTCAATGGTAATCCCTAGAATGTTGATAGTGGGGAGTACAGCGATCGTAATGCCATTGAATGTCAAGGGGAGATGGTTAGATTCTCTCTTGTTGGAGATGGTCATTGCCTGGCACTTGTGTATTGTCCAGGTCTTGCTACATTTCTACACGGACTGCTTCAGTATCTGTGGAGTCGCGAATGGTGCTGAACATTGTGCAATCATCAGTGAACATCCCCACTTCTAACCTTATAATTGAAGGAAGGTCATTGATGAAGCAGCTGAAGCTGGTTGGGCCTAGCACACTACCCTGAGGAACTCCTGCACTGATGTCCTGGAGCTGAGATGATTGACCTCCAACAACTACAACCATCTTCCTTTGCACTAGGTATGACTCCAACCAGAGGAGAGATTTCCCCCGATTCCCATTGACTTCAGTTTTGCTAAGGCTCCTAGACGCCTTACTCGGTCGAATGCTGCCTTGATGTCAAGGACAGTCACTCTCACCTCACCTCTTGAGTTCAACTCTTTTGTCCATGTTTGAACCAAGGCTGTAATGAAGTCAGGAGTTGAGTGGCTCTGGAGGAACCCAAACTGAGCGTTACTGAGCAGGTTATTGCTAAGCAATTGCCACTTGATAGCACTGTCGATGACACCTTCCATTACTTTAATGATGATTGAGAGTAGACTGATGGGGCGGTATTTGGCCGAGTTGGACTTGTCCTGCTTTTTGCGCACAGGCCATAACTGGGAAATCTTCCACATTGCCAGGTAGATGCCAGTGTTGTAGCTGTACTGGAACAACTTGGCTAGGGGCGCAGCAAGTTCTGGAGCACAGGTCTTCAGTACTATTGCCGGAATATTTTCAAGGCCCATAGCCTTTGCAGTATCCAACGCCTTCAGTCGTTTCTTGATATCACGCGGAGTGAATCGAATTGGCTGAAGTCTGGCATCTGTGATGCTGGGGACTTCAGGAGGAGGCCGAGATGGATCATCAACTCGGCACTTCTGGCTGAAGGTTGTTCCAAATACATCAGCCTTATCTTTCACACTGATGAGCTGGGCTCCCACATCATTGAGGATGGGGATATTTGTGGAGTCACCTCCTCCAGTTAGTTGTTTAATTGTCCACCACCATTCATGGCTGGATGTGGCAGGACTGCAGAGCTTAGATCTGATCCATTGGTTATGGGATCGCTTAGCTCTGTCTGTCATATGTGCGTACGCTGTTTGGCAAGCAATTAGTCATGTGTTGTAGCTTCACTAGGTTGACACCTCATTTTGAGGTATGCCTGCTGCTGCTCCTGGCACGCCCGCCTGCACTCTTCATTGAACCAAGGTTGGTCTCCTGGCTTGATGGTAATGGTAAAGTGGGGAATATGCCGGGCCATGTGGTTACAGATTGTGGTTGAGTACAATTCTGCTGCTGCTGATGGCCCACAGCGCCTCATGGATGCCTAGTTTTGCATTTCTAGATCTGTTCGAAATCATTTCGCACGACGGAGGGTATCCTCAATGTGAAGGTGACACTTCATCTCCACAAGGACTATGCGGTGGTCACTCCCACCAATACTGTCATGGACAGATGCATCGGCGGCAGGCAGAGGTCAAGTATAATTTTCCCTCATGTTGGTTCCCTCACCACCTGCCGCATACCCAGGCTAGCAGCTATGCCCTTTAGGAATCGGTCAGCTCAGTCAGTAGTGGTGCTACCGAGCCACTCCTGGTGATGGACATTGAAGTCCCCCACCCAGAGTACATTCTACGCCCTTGCCACCCTCAGTGCTTCCTCCAAGTGGTGTTCAACATGGAGGAGTACTGATTCATCAGCTGAGGGAGGGCAGTAGGTGGTAATCAGCAGGAGGTTTCCTTACCCATGTTTGATTTGATGCCATGAGGCTTCATGGGGTCCAGAGTTGATGTTGAGGACTCCCAGGGCTGCTCCCTCCCGACTGTATACCACTGTGCCACCAGTTGGAGTTCCACAGTTGTGCTCGTGCCCAATCCCGGATGAAAAAAAACTAGAGCATGGCTATGACAGTGAGACTGTTGAGTGTGTGTGTACTTTTTTTTAAAATTTGTGACCTCGTAATGAAATGTTCCTGTTGTCACATTTCATTTCATGTGGTGGTGAGGTGTTATGCCAATGTGTTTTGTTGAATGATAATTTTCTTTAATGCACTGACTGGAGATCTGAATTTATATATCTTTTTTTAAAAAGACATTTTAAAAGACGAGCTAAAAGGATAATTTTGCTGGCAGCTTAAGTTGGCTCCCTAATTTGCAACACTGTATCCTACACTGCAATGCTTGAGAGGAGGGATATGAAATATCTGTGCATTTCTCAGCAAGAACCAAGACCCAGGAAATTTAAAGGAACGACCTGTTCTTTGCAACAGAGAAACACTGCTAACTGCTATGCTTGAATCACTAAGTGACTGTCATGTGACAAGCCCCTCCCCATCTGTGGTTTTTAAGCTGGTGTGTTCTCTGCAGCAGAGGAGAAACAACTGGACTCTGACATGAGCAGATCCTGAGTGGTGGGGGTGAGGTCTCTCACTGTCTCTCCATTCCAGCTTGAATGCTTTCAAATCCTGCTTGTTGACAGACCACCTTTGCATACTCCATCTATAATCAGAAACCCCATGGGAGGAAATCATTCACATCACTATCTCCAAAAGACTGAACCAGTCATCTACCTCTTCAAACTAAGACTCAGGACCACTGAATTCAGCTAGAAGCCAGCCAAATCACCAAACTCCACAGACTGTATACCTTTTTTATGGACTGTAGCTCAACCAAACTACCTTTCCCCACTCTAACATATTTGTGTGTGTGCAAACCTCTAGTGTTTGCGTGAAAGTGAAAGTTAGTGTAATGTTTATTATTTTATTAGCTCAGTTTAGGTACAATAAAGTTAACCTCTTTCTTCATTAACTCAAGAAAATCTGTCCGATTGGTTTTGGTTATGATCATCGCAAGTAAGTAATCAAACACCTACTGAATTGGCCAGTACATCCATTTTAAGAAAGAATTCAACCTGTTGTGGTCAAACAAGGAGAGGGAAAAGAGGGAAGCCCTTCAAAACACTTCTCAAATCAAAATATTTGTCAAATGCTTCTAACACGTCTTCAAATTTGTCTGAAGCTTCATTTATGCCTTGCCTTATGATCATGTCATCAGCAATAACACTCATGGAGTACAAAAGAATATTAACTTGTTCAGCCTCTGATTTAATGTGTAGCCGAGAAACTATTCTAAATCTTAGAAATCTTTTTCTCCACATTGACCAATTCTGTATCTGATTAGATCCTTCCCAATTCTGGAAGCTTTTAAGCATAATATATTTCAAATCCATTCTTTGCTAGACTTTTAAATTTTTTTTTTTTTTTGAGTGTTGACCTTTCTGTAAAATTTGTTTTTCTTTTTAGGCTTGCTTACTTTAATGGAGGTGTCCCGACTCTGTTCAGGAGTTCCTGCACTTTCTCAGGTGTTTCCCACTCTTCGGCAGTTCTGGCACTTTTTCGGGAGTTTCTTGCTCTTCGCCCTCGCATTCATCCCAAGTGCAGGATTTGTTTTTCTCCAACAGCAGTGGGAGCTGCTGGAGGATGGTCAGCTGCTCACTGTATTGAACCGAGGCGTGCACATCGATTAACCAGAGCAGAGCATTTTTGTACGTTATGTCTGCAACAAGGAGGCAACCGCCCATCACCTCATTAACTTTGGAGATGGTGAAGCTGCCTCCGCGCAGCAGAATACTCAGGCCAGAGGAACAGGAATCATTTCCCCCTGACCAGATCAATGGCCACCATTGCGACCATTGCCTGTAGGTACTGAGGGCAGTATTCCACACTCCTGCAGAAAGAGCAGGTCGGCTTTGACCTTGGCAAGGTACCCCAAGGTTGAAACACATTGCGTAGTGGACTTAACGTTACACACGTTAATGGAGGTAATCTTTAAAACCATTAAAACTGTATGTTGCTTACCACTCCAGGTGTCATTACTAGTCCCAGTCCTTGGGTATGTTTCTGCATACCCATAGTGTTCGCACAGTTGTTGGGCTCAGAAAACTGTCCTGGTCACTCACGGGGGGATTTTTCTGCTGGGGTGACATTGGGGGGGATCTTGTAGGCAGCAAGGTTTGGACTGTCCTCTGCTGGTGGTGTCTTTCCCCTCGGTTCCTCTTCGAGGATGTTGCTGCTCCTAGCTTCCCGGAACTGGGGTATACTGGGCGCTTGACTACTCCCGGTTTCCCAATGCTGGGGTGTGCTGGGCGCCTCGCTGCATTCAGTGCTTTGGGGTTGGGGTGTGCCAGGCCCTTCGCTGCTTCCAGTGTTTCGGAGCTGGGTGGGGGGTGCCACCTCTTCCAACTCCTTTGCGTTCTGCTGCTTCCTTTGCTGGTGTCGTCTTTCCTGCTCTTCCTCATCCAATGAAGATCAGCAGCTGTAGTCTGATCAGACATTAACCTCCTTTTGCCACTGGTTTTGGTGGTGGCCTCATCCCTTTGTTGGGCTTTCTTCTTTGTAGTTTTTCTCTTGACCACTTACCATTCACCCAGTTGTCCCTCTGCTAGTTCCATCTCCATTGATTCTGTCGACTAAGGAGACAGCTCTGGAGACAGGGTTGGTTTTCAGCAGCTTGCTGCAGCTTCCCCTTCTTTCTTCTCCTTGTTGTCCATGGACAAATTTTCCCCGCTGGGGGATTCAGTGGGGAGAGGGTTGCTGGTCTCCTTCGCAGCAGCAGCCACATTCACCATTTCTTCCTCGTGCCTGTCCTTTGCTCTCACCACCTGTGCATAACTGAGGCATCGTTTCAGGCAGGTCTTGCTCAGAGTTAATGGTGCTGTAGTTTCTATCTCCCTAGGCCTGCAGCATGACAGGGAGAACCCTGTCTTCCTGCTCTTTCACCACTTATGGGCCGAGGTGGCAGTTCTTCAGTTCTAAAAGATGAAAAGCACAGGGTATGTTTGTGTTGAGGGGAGGGGAAAACCAAGAGGTGCATGTTTAGACCATCTAAAGTTTATAAATCAGAAAAGATTGTGGGATGAGGGGGAAGTGGGATGTGAGAAGGAAGATTAGCTATGAACATCTAGTCATCTTCAATGGTTTCAGCTCCACTGCTGGCCACAGTATCAGTCACAGCTGCTCCAATGTTGGCCTGCACCATCCCATCCATCCAGTAAAGACATGCAGCTGTTCCTGTCCCCGCCCATTACCTGCTGCTGCCAGCTGTTGTGCATCACCTTGTCAGGCAAGAGAAAGTACATCAGTGAGTGTGGTGCAATATGTTTGGGTTGTGGCTGTCAAGGTTGAATAGCTGGCTGTGTGTGCAAGCTGTGAGATTTGGGTGTGAGGCTTGCAGCAGTCCTAAGTGTGTAAGGTTGAGGTGAAGGTATGAATGTCCGGTATGAGTTATGATTGATGGAGATTGTTGGTAGATGAGTGATGTGTGCGTGGCGCTTTGAGTAGAGTCTAGTGCTGCAGTTGGTGGGATATAGCATTTGTAGATGAATTCACTGACCTTGACCAGTTGTATGAACCAATTTCACTTCTTTTGGCACTGCATCCAGGTCCTTAGGGCTATACTGCTTGCATTAACAATGATGGCTCTCAACTCCCACTGCCTGCACAGTGTTTGTCTCATGAACCACTTGGTCCCCTGTAGATAAAGGGCATCTCTCCTCCTGTCCACCTCCTGCACCAAGGCCTCCAGTGCCTAGCCTGAGAACCTTGGAGCCTGTTCTCTCCCCTGTTGTGTTATAGTCAGTCTTCTTGCAGGTATGACTCTCTTCCCCAGCCACTTCCAGCACCTGCTGCAGTCAAAATGTTCCTCCCGTTTAAGAGGTGCAGGCTGGCTTTCAAGTAGTGCAGGCTAGCTTAGGCTCATGCTAGCCTTTTAGAATTTTGCATTTCCTGCTCAGGCGTGTAGCTACTCAACAGCATGCTTAGCTCTGGCTGCACACTGCAATCATGTAAGTTAGCAGGCAGCGTGAAGATTGTATGTTGCCTGCATCGGAAGCTACAGGTATGGGTTAATTGTGCATCATGATTCCCGCTTTTTTAGGCCATATTGTATTTTGCACCCTGTAAGTTTTGTCAATTTTTTTTTATCATTTGTCATTTACTATCTGTACTTTCATTAATCAGAAATCATTCTTTAAATGTATCCAACTACAGCATTGGAAATTGGATGTTGATATATGAAGCTTTCACTTTCGAAAACTCTGCCAATTAACAATAATATAACAAATGCCACCACAGATATTAATATTAACCAAGACTCTACTGCAATTTCAAGCAGAGGCCACCTACTGAGAGCAGGTTAAGTGGTGAGATCAGCTGCCAGGAAATCCTGCAGAGGTCCTACAATCAGAAACAGAGTGGGGAGCGGTTGTTGGAGGAGTGGGAGGAGCTGAAATCGCAGCAGTTGAAGTTACACTTTTCATGTAGGACCCAGAGGAGATTGGTGCACCTCTGGTCCCACAAGGAAAGTAGGAAACAAAGTTTTTAAACATAGCTTTTTGATCTTCCTCTGGTCCCAATGTAGTCCCTCACTGGAAAATCATGCTTGACAAATCTGCTGGAATTTTTTGAGGATGTAACTAGTAGAATAGATAAGGGAGAACCAGTGGATGTGGTGTATTTGGACTTTCAGAAGGCTTTCGATAAGGTCCCACATAAGAGATTAGAGTTAAAAATTAAAGCTCATGGGATTGGGGGTAAGATACTGACATGGATGGAGAACTGGTTGGCAGACAGGAAACACAGTAGGAATAAACAGGTCTTTTTCCGAATGGCAGGCAGTGACTAGTGGGGTACCGCAGGGATCAGTGCTAGGACCCCAGCTATTCACAATATATATTAATAATATAGATGAGGGAATTAAATATAATATATCCAAGTTTGCAGATGACACAAGGCTGGGTGGGAGTGTGAGCTGTGAGGAGGATGCAGAGAAGCTCCAGTGTGATTTGGACAGGTTGAGTGAGTGGGCAAATACATGGCAGATGCAGAATAATGTGGATAAATGTGAGGTTATCCACTTTGGTGGCAAAAACAAAGACAGATTATTATCTGAATGGCGATAGATTGGGAAAGGGGGAGGTGCAGCAAGACTTGGGTGTCCTTGTGCACCAGTCGCTGAAAGTAAGCATGCAGGTGCAGCAGGCAGTTAAGAAGGCAAATGGTATGGTGGCCTTCATAGCAAGAGGATTCGAGTACAGGAGAAAGGATGTCTTGCTGCAATTATACAAGGCCTTCATGAGACCACATCTGGAATATTGTGTGCAGTTTTGGCGGCACAGTGGCGCAGTGGTTAGCACCGCAGCCTCACAGCTCCAGTGACCCGTGTTCAATTCTGGGGACTGCCTGTGTGGAGTTTGCAAGTTCTCCCTGTGTCTGCGTGGGTTTCCTCCGGGTGCTCCGGTTTCCTCCCACATGCCAAAGACTTGCAGATTGATAGGTAAATTGGCCGTTAGCAATTGCCCCTAGTATAGGTAGGTGGTAGGGAAATATAGGGACAGGTGGGAATGTGGTAGGAATATGGAATTAGTGTAGGATTAGTATAAATGGGTGGTTGATGGTCGGCACAGACTCGGTGGGCCGAAGGGCCTGTTAAAGTGCTGTATCTCTAAACTAAACTAATCTGAGGAAGGATGTTTTTGCTATGGAGGGAGTGCAGAGAAAGTTCACCAGACTGATTCCTTGGATTGCAGGACTGACGTATCAAGAGAGATTGGGTCAATTAGGCTTGTATTCGCTAGAGTTTAGAAGAATGAGAGGGGATCTCAGAGAAACCTACAAAATTGTAACAGGACTGGACAGACTAGATGCAGGAAGAATGTTCCCGATGGCGGGGGAGTCCAGGACAAGGGGTCACAATCTAAGGATAAGGGTTTAGGACTGAGATGAAGTGGGATTTCTTCACCCAGAGAGTGGTGAACCTGTGGAATTCTCTACCACAGAAAGCAGTTGAGGCCAAATCATTAAATATATTCAAGAAAGAGTTAGATATAGTTCTTAGGGGTAAAGGGATCAAGGGATCCGGGGAGAAAGCAGGAACAGGGTACTGAGTTTGGATGATCAGCCATGATTGTATTGAATGGTGGTGCAGCCTCGAAGGGCCGAATGGCCTACATACACTCCTATTTTCTATGTTCCTATGTTTCTTTGGGTAGACCAGTTAGGAAACTCACTGTTGCTTCCTGCTCAGGTTGCCTAGTAAATATCCATGTGTTAAAAAGGACCCCACTGGCTTTGGACAGTTGAGCCAGTTAAAATTGCAAATGGTTGATTCTCTTGTGCTTCAGGGCAGGTAAGTAAATTGGACAGGTTGGGTGGGTAGGGTTAAACTCATTCTCCCCCCAAGAGTTATCCAGCCCTCTAAAAGATTGGTAATAACAAGGTAATGAGAGATAAAGTCATGATGCAACCACAACCGTGGGACATTGCACTGGACAAGATGTGTAACATGCAACGATCAATTATCTTAAAATGTTACATTACGTGCACAAAAGATTTTCCAAGGGTACCTGAAGGAAGTTGGCATGAGCCTAGATTCACTGAAGTGTGCTCATAAACAAAGGGTTATTATGGCTTTCAGTAACTGATTGTTCCATGGGTACTTTTGTCACACATATAGAATAACATAGAACAAAAGCAGGTCATTTATAATGCTAGCACAACAAATCACATTCTGGCAACTAGAAGGTTTAATTTAGTCTTATTCTGTATCAAATTAACTTTGTACTTTGCAATACTATTGCTTCCCTCTGTCATGGGAAAGACTGGTGGACACGACAGCAGGAAATGCACATTGATATTCTTCAACCATCTCGTAGCAAATGTAGAAGTGGGGCGGGTTTGTTTCCTGACTATAATTCTCAGCAAACATTGGCACTTCTTCATACCAAGATTAACCTTACAGTGAGCTCAGAGTAAACAGCTAGCATTAGGCTGTAGCCATTTTCCACAGAGAAGAAGCTTACTTTCAAGTTATAACAAATAGTGAATAGGGTAATGTTAACTAATAGTCAACACAAGTAGTTTTGATCATCCTGACAAGAGATCAACAGAGCTGTGGTACAAAATACACTGGGGCAATTTTAACTTAACCCGCACAGCGGGAATGGAATGGATTCAAGTCAGAAGCCTGTTTTGCAGCCCTCTGATCTTATGTCCATTGACTTCAGCATCTCCCATATCCGCACCATTCTCTCAGGACAAATTAGGCTAAAATTACCCCCACTGGCTCTGTAGTTACCCCAGAGATTCTAGTGTTGTGAGATCCATTTTATATATCTAATTAATTACTGGGTAGATACACAATACAAAGGCACAGTTTGTGTCTTTGACCCAAATATTTACATATATGAGGGAGTGTGGTAGTGGAGGGGAAACCTGGAGGCGCCGGGGACAAGGAAGTCCTATCAAAATTAGCGACAGGGCCTCATTATCATTTACTTCTGCACAGGGTTGGGTGGGGTGAGGGGAGGGGGAGTCTTTGGCTGCAATCAGAAAGGAGGGAGAAAGATAGAGAGACCAGGGCTCGAGCTTGGTGAAGGAGAGGAATCACCAATCATGGCTGCAAGGAGAGGCCCTGATCCCCATAAGGGAAACCAAAGGCTTCCTTCAAGAGCTGGGGGTTAAGCACTCCTCCTGACCCAAAGTAGTGCTCTATGAAGTACTAAACTGCTGTGGCTCCCATTGCCATTTTTTGTCTCAGGTTGCTACAGCCCTGGAAAACCCATCCAGTAGCTGTTAAATTTAAATCAGGCTTCAAACTACACAGTGGGAGCCTAATTTTCATTTTGATTGTGAAGTGCCCCACCTCCAAGACAGAACATGTGCATGCCATACAACCTGCCGCCATAAAAATAGCAGTATACACGTGCTGGTTTGGGACGTAGTCCACATTTAAAAAAATTTTATACCCAACCCTCTCCCGCTTGTCGGGCAGCGTGAGGGATAATATCAAGGCTCTTGATTCTGGCCCCAATACTTAGTCTAATGACCAGAGTTGAACGTAAATTTACATTTCCTTAATGGAAACTGTACCTTGAGGTACTCTACCTTCCAATGAACAGGAAGAAAATGATTTCTAACTCCAACATTAATGTTGATACACCTACAGTACCTCACTGCCTCCGGAACTATAAGGAAAACCCATCTCTTCGGAAATATCTCAGAGCTTTCTGAGGGAGCAATGTCATCTCATTAACCTTGAGGCATTGCTATTGCCGACAACTTTGGATCTGCCATTGGCTGTCGCATTATTCAGTAAATGCAGCATAAAAATGCCTTTGCAGCAATAAGGAGATTTAATAGGCAGTCCATTGAGAACCTGACTAGTAAAACAAAAATTCATGGATACAGTACTGACTACTTAGTCACTGGGGGTTGACCTATTGATAGTTACGTTTCCTGAATTATTTACACAAAGCCCCTTTGTTCTTTCTAATAACATAAATGTGCCAGTTTCTTTTTTTTTTACTCATTCATTCATGGGATGTGGATGTCGCTGGCTAGGTTAGCATTTATTGCTCATCCCTAATTGCCCTCGAGAAGGTGGTGGTAAGCTGCCTTCTTGAACCACTGCAGTCCATGTGAGGTAGGTACACCCACAGTGCTGTTAGGAAGGGAGTTCCAGGATTTTGACTCAGCAACAGTGAAGGAACAGCGATATAGTTCCAAGTCAGGATGGTATGTGACTTGGAGGGGAACTTGCAGGTGATGGTCTTCCCATGCATTTGCTGCCCTTGTCCTTCTAGTTGGTAGAGGTCGCGGGTTTGGAAGGTGCTGTCTAAGGAGCCTTGGTGCATTGCTACAGTGCATCTTGTAGATGATGCACACTGTTGCCACTCTGCGTCGGTGGTGAAGGGAGTGAATGTCATCCCATATACAAACAATCAAGCAGCTGCTTTGTCCTGGTTGGTGTCGAGCTTCATAAGTGTTGTTGGAGCTGCACCCATCCAGGCAATTGGAGACTATTCTGTGTGTTTTCAAATATCCCCTTAAATATCTACCATTGCATTTCTATTGATCTATCCCTTAACCTGATTTGTCAGTTCACTTCAGCTTGCTCTGCTTTCATGCCCTCATAATTGCCCTTATTTAAGTTTAAAATACTGGTCTTGGACCCACTCTTCTCTCCCTCAAACTGAATGTAAAATTCAATCATATTATGATCACTGCTACCTAGGGGTACCTTAACTATGAGGTCATTAATTAATCCTATCTCGTTGCACAATACCAGGTTTAGTATAGCCTACTCTCTGCTTGGCTCCAGAACATATTCCAAGAAATTATCCTGAAAATATTCTATATACTCCTCATCTAGGCTACATCTGCCCATCTGATTTTTCCAGTCTACATGTAGATTAATATCCCCCATAATTATCACTGTACCTTTCTGACAAGCTGACATTATTTCTTCCTTTATACCCCGTCCTACAGCGTGATTAATGTTAGGTGACCTGTACACCACTCCCACAAGTGACTTCTTGCCTTTATGATTTCTGATCTCTACCCAAACTGCTTCTACATCCTGGTCTCCTGAAATTAGGTCATCACTCTCTATTGCGCGAATACCATCACTAATTAACAGAGCTACCCCTCCACCTTTTCCTAGCTTCCTGTCCTTCCTAAATGCCATGTACCCTTCAATATTCAGGTCCCAATCTATGTCATCCTGCAGCCATGTCTCTGTAATGGCTATCAGATCATATTTATCTATTTCTATCTGCGCTCTCAGTTCATCTGTTTTGTTTCGAATGCTACGTGCATTCAGATACAGAGCCTTTAGTTTTGTCCTTTTATTAATTTTGTAGCCTTATCTATTGATTTACTTTTAGATTTGTACACTCTGTCCCTTCCTATCACAGTCTGTTTATCATTTCCCATATTAATACATTTCTCTATTGCCTTGTCTCTACTCCTTGATTTACCATATTTTCCCAAATTTGATCCCTTGCCCCCACTATTCAGTTTAAAACCCTCTCTACTTCCCTACTTATGCAGCTCACTAGAACACCAGCCCCAGCACGGTTCAGGTGCAGACTATCCCAACAGTATAGCCACCACTTTCCTCAGTACTGGTGCCAGTGCTCCACTAACCGGATCCCAATTCTACCACGCCTGTCTTTGAGCCATGCATTAATTTCTCTAATCTTATTTGTCCTATGCCAATTTGCAATAATCCAGAGATTACCTTTGAGGTTCTGCTTCTTAGTTTGGTGCCTAGTTCCTCATACTTACTAAGCAGAACCTCTTTCCTTGTCCTGCCTATGTCGTTGGTACCTACATGGACCACAGCGACTGGATCACTCCCCACTCCACCCACCCCCCCAACCCACACTAAGTTCCTCTCCAGCCCTGAGCAGATGTCCCGAACCCTGGCACCAGGCAGGCAACATAACCGTCTGGACTCCCGCTCTTTGCTGCAGAGAACAGTGTCAATCCCCCTAACTATACTGTCCATTACTACCACTACATTCCTTTTTACTCCCTCCACTTGAATGGCTTCCTGTACCATGGTGCCACGGTCAGGCTGCTCATCCACCCTGCAGCCCCCACTCTCATGCAAACAAGCTGAAAGAACCTCAAACCTGTTGGACAATCACAAAGGCTGAGGCTCCTGCCCTCTGGGTCCCCTTACCTGCCTCAGCTGCAGCCACACTCTCCTGTCCCTGACTACTGACCAAATCAGAAGACCCTGTCCTAAGGGGTGTGACCGCCTCCTGGTACAAAATGTCCAGGTAACTTTCCCCTCTCCCTGATGTGTCGCAGTGTCTGTAGCTCAGACTCCAGTTGAATGACTCTGAACCAAAGCTCTTCGAGCTGCAAACATTTACTGCAGACGTTTTTGCCCTGGATCAGGCTGGCATTCGGGAGCTCCCATATGCTGCAGCCATGACACATCACCCTGTCCTGCCATCCTTAATATGGAGATGATGATGCTCCCATGCACCTGCTGCCTTTGTCTTTCTAGGTGATGAAGGTTGTGGATTTGGGAGGTGCTGTTGAATCAGCCTTGGCAAATTGCTGCAGTTTATCCAATAGGTAGGATGCTCTGAAGCCATGGTGCATCAGTGGTGGAGGAAGTGGATGTTTCAGGTGGTGGATGAACTGTCAATCAAGCAGACTGTGTCCTGGATGGTGTCAAGCAAGGATTTACAAGTCAATCATTTTGCAATCCTGCACTACAAAAGGCTATTTGTATATATATAATAGAACATTAAGATTTCTGAAATGTTCTGGAAAAGATTTATTGATCTGCAAGTGCTCTCTCAACTTTGAGCAATGAGGTTGAACTTCCAGTCACGAAGAGAACGGTTGCATCTTAGCTCTATCCCTCCATTTCACCAGTAGGATATCTGCTGTTAGCAACACTGCCTTAATCATCTTTGATAGAGAGCTTGATATATTCATGGGAACATTTGCTTACTTGTCAATGAATCCCTATATACTCCAATTGAAAAACTGCTGCTTTATGGAAATTGGTTAGACTTTGTGATATTATGTCCATGGTGCTTAGATACTATTCAAACTCATCCATTACTAGATTAGAAAATATAAGTAATTGCAAACAAAAATTGGCAGAGGTTTGCATTTGCAAGTATCTTAAACAGTTACTGTGACCCTTTTTAATGGATGATCATTAAATTAACAGTATATTTCAATGATGAACAGATTTTCTTTAGTACATGTGGAACAGAGTTTTATACTCAACATTGACTACACATTGTGGTTGCAGATAAGATGATATTAGTTCTTAGGCATTTACCAGATATATGGCGTGTACGTACTTCTAAGAGTTTATTTTTACTATGAATATTAGGATACAGGGAATGTTTTACTTGCCACAGACATTCGCATTGTACCTCCATCTTGTGAAGAAGAATGACATCAAAACTAAGAATACATTCCTGGTAATAAAAGAATGAAACAGCTGATAATTTCCATAAGTATCTCAAACCCCAGTACACCTGACATATCCATTAAAATATCCGACTTAAAGAAATTGAAATCTTTTTTGCAGGTCCATGGACTGCCATCTTACAACATTTGCCCTCATCAGTATCACCAATTCCAGAATGCAACTGCCTAAGGAAATGTTAAAAACAGAGACAAGAGAGAGAGAGACAGAGAAGTCAAGGAAGGGAAGAGAAGTGTCGGAAATGGACTATGTAAAGGTGAGAAAAGGGTGGAAATTAGAAGCAAAGGTGATAAAGTTTTCCAGTTCAGGGCGGGAGCAGGAAGAGGTCTTAGTTGCACAGGGGGATTCACTTGGGTGTGTATAGCAATTATAATGGAATTATACTGATGTTTATTTCAATGAATGAAAGACTTTATTTGAACTCCTCAATCCTGGTCTCTACTTTGGTGCATCCCCCATTCATGTTGGACAATAGCCTTCAGTTGAATGGTAGATGTAGTATGCTTGGATTTCCAAAAGACATTTGATAATGTGCCACACAAAAGGTTCATACTCATGATAAGGGCTCATGGAGTTGGGGGTAATCTTTCAGTATGGATCAATGACTGGTTAACAAACAGGAAGCAAGAGGTGAGGTGAGGCAAGAGTGACTGCCCTTGACATCAAGGCAGCATTTGACCGAGTATGGCATCAAGGAGCCCTAGCAAAACTGGAGTCAATGGGAATCAGGGGAAAACTCTCCGCTGGTTGGAGTCATACCTAGTACAAAGGAAGATGGTTGTGATTATTGGAGGTCAATCATCTCAGTCTCAGGACATCACTGCAAGAGTTCCTCAGGGTAGTGTCCTAGGCCAAACCATCTTCAGCTGCTTCATCAATGACCTTCACTCCATCATAAGGTCAGAAGTGGGAATGTTCACTGATGATTGCACTATGTTCAGCACCATTCGCTACTCCTCAGATACTGAAGCAACCCATGTCCATATGCAGCAAGACCTGGACAACATCCAGGCTTGGGCTAATAAATGGCAAGTAACATTTTCACCACACAAGTGCCAGGCAATGACTATCTCAAACAAAAGAGAATCTAACCATCTCCCCTTAACATTCAAGGGCATTACCATTGCTGAATCCCACACTATCAACATTCTGGGGGTCACCATTGACCAGAAACTGAACTGGAACAGCCACATAAAAGATGTGGCTACAAGAGCAGGTCAGAGGCTGGGAATTCTGCGGCGAGTAACTCACCTCCTGTCTCCCCAGTGCCTGTCCACCATCTACAAGGCACAAGTCAGGAGTGTGATGGAATACTCTCCACTTGCCCAGATGGGTACAGCTCCAACAACATTCAAGAAGCTCGATACCATTCAGGACAAAGCTGCCCGCTTGATTGACCCCATCCAACCCCATTCTACAAAACCCCATTCTACCACCCAGAAGAGCAAGGGCAGCAGGTGCATGGGAATGCCACCACCTGCAAATTCCCCTCCAAGCCACACACCATCCTGACTTGGATCTGTATCGCTGTCCCTTCATTATCGCTGTGTCAAAAATCTGGAACTCCCTTCCTAAACAGCACAGTGGGTGTACCTGTACCAGATGGACTGCAGTGGTTTAAAAATGCAGCTCACCACCACCTTCTCAAGGGCAATTAGGGGTGGGTAACAAATGCTGGCCTTGTCAGTGATTCTCACATCTCATGAAGAAATCAAAAAAAGATATACACAATGATGGTAGTTCTAATCGTTCCACGTTTTACTGAATTTTGGACACTGTAGAGAAGTTATGTGCAGTTTGACAATTCATAGTTTGGGTAGTGTGCAGGACAATTATGAGTTCATAAACAGCAATGGTTGTACTCTACTGATGTAACAAAATATATCACATTGCTCCTTCCCCTCCCACCAAACATACAAATATACAAAGGAAGAGTATGATTATTATTTTGACTGTAACTGGAAGTGGAGAAAAGTTGGGATGGTGTTGAATCTAACAAACATAAAAACGATGTTGGTCGTACTAATGTCCAGCGTCTATTTTCTTATATCTTGAAAATATATTTGAGCTTACAGGACTTCTTAAAAATGAAAACTTCTGTTCAGTGAAGCTTTTGAAGAGGGTGTATGGGACTGGAGAAAATCGGTCTGAGGAATCAAAAAGCATTAAGGTGAATGTCCAAATACTTTGTTTTCATTGGTGTTGACTGAGAGGGCAAGGCTGGTCAGAATACTGGAAGAACATTATAGGCTGGATATTGTAGTTCCACCGCCGGGAGCGGTGGCGGGCATGCACGGGCCGTGTGCTGCCAAGCCACCACAATCTTCAGCCCGGCGGTTCATTATCATTATGCAGGTCCTCCCCCGCCCCCCCGCAATCATGTGGCTGGGGCAGCCTTGGCAATGCTGTGAATCGCATCAAATGTATCTGTGCAGGCGCTGGCGCCATTTTTAAAGAGCTGCCAGCCCTACGTACAAACTGCAGAGTTGCTCCCTACCACTGCACTAAAAATACATATTTGCCCCGTAACCACCCCCCCGCCCAACTGTACTACCAATGTGGAGTTGACCCCTTCTCCCACCAACTGCACTAAAAATGCAGAGTTCACCCCGTTTCCCCCTCCCCACTACTCTACAAATGCAGTGTTCCCCCCTTCTTCACCTCAGTGGTGGCAGCTTTCCCTGGACGGGAAAGTGAAGGTATGTGAATGCCACCTGTCATGTTGAAGATCTGGAACTGCAGGTAAGATTGCTGCAGATTAGTTTTAATTAATGCAACAGTAAATTTAAATATGTAAAATCGGGTCCTGTCGCAGAGTGGTGGTAGGCCCGCCACGGAGCTGGCCCACCGCCGGGAAGATCGGGTCCAGGAATCCCAGCGTCGGATTCCGTGGCAGGCCACCACCCCCTCCCCCACCCCTGCCCCCATCACAGAGCCCGACAACAGGAGGGAAACAAAATCCAGCCCTATGTTCTTCTTCAAATAGTGTCTTCGGCTGTTTAATGCCCTCCCGAAGTATTCAACAGGCAGATGGAACATTGGTTTAACATATCAAGTTGGTGAAACTAATTTTAAAGAATCTGCTGGCGGTAAATAAATAAAGAATAATGAGCAGATTACTCCAACAACATACAGACATAAAATGAGTATAATATTGGGCACATAAAATTTTTCCCCCTCTATATAAATCCTTGCACACAATTCCACATACAAGGCTCATTTGGATTTCAGGCCCATTATGGAAAGTAACAAGATGCAGGCTATATTTGAAAATCACTTTTTCTTCTGCTTTTTCACTTATTATATGCATTGTGTGTTGGGCTCATAATAGTTTTTGACACTAAATGCAAGCTATTAAGTTTTAGTGACTTAATTGTCGTGTGGCTTCTTTAACTCTGTCCTTATCTCAGTTTCTGATCTCTGATACCAGTTCCAGGTATTATATTTGATTCTGTTGTCAGTGATTCAACTATAGTATTAAGCAAAGACTTACTAATTTTAGTAATGTAAATAACAAAGACAGTTTCAGTGAAATGCATAGGCTCTTGCCATCCAACGAATACCTGACTCTTCACTTTAGCACTGAGCTGGCAGCTAGCCAGATAATATCAGAACTCTCACTGTTTAATGATTCAAATGTTATTGCAAACTTAAATTCAAAACAAAGTACAGATTATTTTTCCACCTTCCATCTCTGCTGTTGCTTCTCTCCAAGAAATAGATTAACTTTCTGACCACAAACAACACTTGAAACTCTTTAATAAAAGCAAAATACTGCAGATGCTGGAAATCTGAAATAAAAACAAGAAATGCTGGAACCACTCAGCAGGTCTGGCAGCATCTGTGGAAAGAGAAGCAGAGTTAACGTTTCGGGTCAGTGACCCTTCTTCGGAACTCTAAACTCTTTGGTGGACTTTTAAATGCAGTTGGTTCTAAAACTGCTTGCGGGACAAGCATAATGCTGAGCCTATGAACTTGTGGGAACAACAATAATTAAGACTGGAGTACGCTTCAACCTTCCAGGACCTGACTCTTTTGAAGAAGATCAATGATTTCTATGTTATCCAAGCCTCACCGTGTCTTGCCCCCCATTATCATGTGCTTTGATTTGCATATCGGGTGATGTATATTTATTAATTCCTGACTATAATACGATGAACGACTTATCCATTAAAATAGCCCACTTAAAGAAATTGAAATCTTTTTTGCAGCTCCATGGACTGCCATCTTATAACATTTGCCCTTATCGGAATCACCAATTTCAGAATGAACTGCCCAAGGGAATTTTAAAAACATAAAACTTTTAATTGAGAGATATTGTAGTACTCATCTGTTTCTTTCTGCCCTTCACCTGTCTGACTTACCTTTTCTCAGCCAATATCACTATAAATTAAAGATTTAGACTAAGTAGAAGTCCCCTAATGTAATTTTAAAATAGCTCATCCTCTCAAAGCTGTTCATGTTAACTCATTCACAAAGCCTGGGTATAGACTTCCAACAGGACCTCACCCAACAAGTACAGGAGCATATTGTTTAAAACATAAAGCACATTAAAAATATCTCTGGGGAAAGGTTGTCCACTAATATCCATTATAAGCCCACCAACTCCCATAGCTACCTTGACTACATTTCTTCACACCCTGCCTCCTGTAAGGACTTCATTCCATTCTCCCAGTTTCTCCATCTCCGAAGCGTCTGCTCTGATGATGCTACCTTCCATGACAGCGTTTCTGATATGTCTTCCTTTTTCCTCAACTGAGGATTTCTCCCCCACTGTGGTTGACAGGGCCCTCAACCGTGCCCGACCCATTTCCCGGATCTCTACCCTCACCCCTTCCCCCCCCCCTCCCAGAACCACAAGGGTTCCCTTGTCCTCACTTTCCACCCCCTCAGCCTCCATATCCAAAGGATCATTCTCCCCCATTTCCACCACCTCCAGCGTGATGCCACGACCAAACGCATCTTCCCCTCCCTTCCCCTGTCAGCATTCCGAAGGGATCATTCCCTCCGCGACACCCTGGTTCACTCCTCCATTATCCCCACCACCTTGTCCCCTTCCCATGGCACCTTCCCCTGCAATCGCAGGAAATGTAATACCTGCCCATTTACCTCCTCTCTCCTCACTATCCCAGGCCCCAAACACTCCTTTTAGGTGAAGCAGCGATTTACTTGTACTTCTTTCAATGTAGTATACTATATTCGCTGCTCACAATGTGGTCTCCTCTACATTGGGGAGACCAAACGCAGACTGGGTGACGGCTTTGAGGAACACCTCCACTCAGTCCACAAGCAGGACCCTGAGCTTCCGGTTGCTTGCCATTTCAACACTCGCCCCCTGGTCTCATGCTCACATCTCTGTCCTGGGATTGCTGCAGTGTTCCAGCGAACATCAACGCAAGCTCGAGGAACAGCATCTCATTTACCGATTAGGCGCACTACAGCCTGCCAGACTGAACATTGAATTCAATAATTTCAGAGCATGACAGGCCCCCCATTTTACCTTTATTTTAAGTTTTTTTTATATATATTTATTTTATTGTGTTTATTTTATTTTATTTCATCTTAGTTTGTTCAGTTTGCTTACCCACTTTTTTTTTTTCATGTTTGTACTTGCGGCTGTTCAATTTTCAGTCCGTTAACACCCTATCTGTACTAATGCTTTGTCTTTCAACACACCATTAACATATTGTTTGCCTTTGCTCCACGACCTTCTGGTCAGCTATTCTGTGACCTTGTCCTATCTACGCCTTCCCCTTTGTTATCTCTTGCCCCACCCCCACTTTACTTGCTTCTAACCTTTCACATTTCTAATATTTGCCAGTTCTGAAGAAGGGTCACTGACCTGAAACGTTAAGTCTGCTTCTCTCTCCACAGATGCTGCCAGACCTGCTGAGTATTTCCAGCATTTCTTGTTTTTATTCCTCTTTCCTATACCCTTCTTCTTACTCCTATGTTGTGCTACCACTGTGGCTTCAGCTAAACTGGAGGCAGGCTGCTCGTTCCCCTGTTCTGTCAGATGAAATGCTCAAGGCGGACGTCCTCTGGGGTTTGGAGCCCATGAGGACCCTGCCAAAGACTGCCCCACCAGCACCTGTGCAGAGGCAGTTATGGGGCAGGTAGCAGCATATGGGGCTCTGTCTGATGGCAGGAGGGGAGGAGGGGCAAGGGATTAGAAGTGGGACCACCTTGAAAAATCCCCACTGACATGTGCCTTTTCTGCATCTTCCCTCTCATGACCCACCTGCACTTCCCTGCTGCTGACAGCTGCAGAGCACTTAGCTGCATGTCAGTGAGGCATTGAGCCACCAAGACAAGGCTTTGCTCTATCCTGTATAAAGTGGCAGTCAGAGTATGCAGGCCATTGGTCTAGCAGCATGCACTCAGTTGCCTGCTGCATCTGATTGTCCATATGGGTGGTTACTCTTTCCATGGAGTTGGTCATTAGGACAAATGCCTGAGACATCATGGCACTCAAGCAAGAGTTGGACTCCTCTATTCTCCTTCCAAGGGTGGGGGTGTCTCTGGAAATGCTGACAGAAACACACACATTTCCCATTGCCGCCTCACAAGTTCCCTTTTTGTGGATGACCTCCGAGGCTCAGCATCTATGTCAAGCTGAACACAGCCTTGTTACGACCTCAGAGAAACCATTAACGTTAAAACACGAGATATGAAATGCCCAGACAAATTTTAAGAATTAAACAACAAGATTTTACGTTTTAAGACTTTGATTGTAACAACTAAACTAAAAGAAATCCCCATTAACTAAATAGTACTTTATAAGTTGCTGATACCCCAAATTACAAAGAAAGGTATTTCTTTACTTATTAAAACACTTGAAAACCTCACACCACACTTATCCATTACACAGTCCTCCTTGATGGCGAAATCCTATGGGCTTAAAAGTCCCAAACTTCTCCCAGTTGCAATGGATTGGATCTCCCAGACCTTTCTCAAACTCAATGTCCTCTACTTTCACTTCTCCAAGCACTTTTGACCTGAATGTCTGCGAATAATGTCATTCCTGGTGATCCTGCTGGTCTTCTACTTCTTTGCAAACCTCAACTTCCAAAACAGGTTCAAGTCTTTGCAACCTTTTGCTGTATCAGTCTTCTGAGAACAGGTGTTCCCTCTCTGTCTCCTCTCTGAGGCTGCAACTGCTGGTCTTGTTCCTTACAGCCTGTTTGCCTTCTGAAAATCTGTTGAATTTATCTTGAACAAAATTCAATAACTAATTGTCCTTTTCCAAGATGCAAAGTCCACAAGTCTGGTTACAGCAGGGCAACCTAGGCTTTCCATTGTTTCCAACTGTTAGTAGCTGCTATTCATTTACATTCTCAGAGTCACTGACTCCTTGTTTATGATCTGTAAGTCTGGGAGGGTGAAACCCATTGTTCTTCAGGTGTTTACCCCTGCAGATCCTGCTTTTCAAAAAAGGTCTTTAATCTGGGTTCTTTGTTGTCCTGGTAACCAAGATTCCTGTTTTGTCCTTAAGCAGAGTTGATCTGAGGTCACCTGACTTCTCTGACTCCATCTGAAACTACATTAAAAATCAGTTTTTAAAAACATAATCCTGTTACAAAGTCCAGTATTCATACATAACAGCCTGGAATGTCTTACTTCCTCCAATGAGTACTTTCCACTGCTGTCCCGGTCTCCAGCACCTGCTGTTGATCATGTGATGTACTCCTCACCATGTTGTGACAATCTACCTACCATTATTGTTGTATCCACCGAGGTGTGTATCTGAGCTGATGGAGGATGAGCAGGAGTCATGCGATGGTGCATCCTCAGAGCGCCTGCCTTCCTCTGAGGACTCCTTGACCTGGTCCCTCATCAGCACCTACATCACCCATGAAGAACCTGTAGGAGATGAAAAACATGAGTTAATGCTGAAATTGAGCAAGGGTACAAACTCAACATAGTGTATATCATGACAGTTCAATTATTGGTGACAGCAAATGAATATGAGTGACTGTTAAGTGGCAAGTGACTGTCACCAGGTCTCTGGGTCACCCCATCTCTCCATTGCCAATGCCTATTGTGCGTGCTATCCAGCCAATCTCAAGGAAAACAGAAAGCTATGAGCATGAGAAGTGGAATGTGTGCTGAAGATGGAATGAGTAATTGGAGGAGGGTGACTGCCTTCCACAAATGTTTTTTTTTATTCGTTCATAGGATGTGAGCATCACTGGCAAGGTCAGCATTTATTATCCATCCTTCATTGCCCGTCACATCTTCTTGAAGAAACAAAGGCTGGAAAATAGACAACAAAGGAGGTTAGCGGTGCTTAATGGTATATACTTCAATGGAAGGAGCCCAGTGAATAAGGCAGATGAGCTGAGGATACAGATAGACACTTGGAAGTATGAGACGTCTTTTTGAACTGCTGCAGTCCACGTGGTGTAGGTACACCCAAGTGTTGTTAGGGAGGGAGTTCCAGGAGTTTGACCGAGCAACAGCGATGGAACGGCGATATAATTCCAAGTCAGGATGGTGTGTGACTTGGAGGGGAAGTTGTAAGTGGTGATGTTCCCATGCACCTGCTGTCATTGTTCATTCTATATGTTAGGGGTCACGGGTTTGGAAGGTGCTGTTGAAAGTGCAGGTTGAGTTGTTGCAGGGCATCTTGTAGATATTAAACAGTGCTGTCACAATGCGCCAGTGGTGGATGGGGTGCCAATCAAGCAGACTGTTTTGTTCTGGATGGCGTCAAGCCTCAAGTGTCGTTGGAGTTGCACTCATCCAGGCAAGTGGGAAATATTCCATTTTGGGATGTCCTGAGGTCATGAAAGGCGCTATATAAATGCAAGTTCTTTCTCCTTTGGCCCATGAGTGAGTATCGAGACTGCAAGTAACAGCAAGGCCACTGAAAAATCTAAAATAATGATATAACTACTTTTTTAAATTCATTCCTGGGATGTGGGTACACTAGTAACACAAGTACTTATTGCCCATTCCTAAATTGCCCTGGAGAAGGTGATGGTGAACCATCTTCTTGAACCACTGTAGACCATGCAGTGAATGATTGCTAGCAGTTTTGATATGAGGCCATTTCAGAAGACAGTTAAGAGTCAACCACATTGTTGTGGGTCTGGAGTCACAAATAGGCCAGACCAGGTAAGGACGGCGGAGTTCCTTCCCTCAAAGACATTAAGTGAGCCAGATGGGTTTTTATGACAATCCTGTAGTTTCATGGTGACTATTATTGATACTAGATTCTTATTCCAGATTTTTTTATATTAATTAATCAACTGAATTTAAATTCCCTAGCTGCCATGGTGGGATTTGAACTTTGTCTCCAGGTCATTAGTCCAGGTTTATGAATTACTAATCCAATAGCATAACCACAATCAGACCATACCCCATAAACTATACTACATTTATGCCAAGTCAAAAAGGAAATGAGGAGTAGACCATGGGGAGTGCAGATGGATGGAAAGGAGCCATAAATTTGAGATTTCTGCCCACTTTTTGGTTGGGGGAATAGTCCTTGGAACCTAATAAAATAGAGAATTACTAATTGGAAAACGACGTGTCGAGCACAAGCATAGCACTTTCTTTTACTTAACATTTCTGATATCATTACAGGTATTATTTTACCAACAGTTATACTATATAAATTCAATTAGAGAGATCTTATCAGAAAAGCTGAAAGCATTACAATTCATAATCCACTTTTACACTCAGTGTTCCATGAAACGATTTAAGAATAAACCACACTGAAATCCTTATTCATACTTTATCACACCCTGACTTTCAGTCAATGATAAGCCCTTTTTATGCATACAACCTTTTGTTGCTGCAGAGATGCAAAATTAATTTTGTTTTTGAAATGTTGAGGTGATAAAGATCATTGGCATAATTAGGTAAAAGAGAGTTTGATAAATTATGTTATTTATGATGTGGATTAACAAAAGTGCAATAATTAAAAAGGTCCAAAACCAGACACGAATTCGTCACTGAATAAATCAATCTGCTACAGAATATGGTGATGAAAGAGTTGATTGCACAAAGTTTTATGTGGTTATTGTACTTACATAATTATTCATCACTCTGCAGTTTGGACCTTGTGCATGGAGCCAACCTAACTGCAGGAGGGTGAGGATATAGAAATCACACTTTATTTTTCTTTTTCAAATTTCACCTAAATTCAAAGAACACCTAGGGACCAACTTCGGTTGGCTGTGATAATCAGGCAGACAGTGGGTGTTGTTGATGGCCCCAAACCACCCTATCGCAACAACAAGAAGCTTAGTTTGTTCTCATTAGCATGCAACTAGTGAGTTGTAACCGCAGTATGGACTCAGAGGCTGCTCACTGGCCAGAGAAGGCAGATAATTGGCTGGCTAATACCTCAAGTCTGCCAATACCGAATGCACATTAGGAGTTGAGTTAATGAGTTGGCAAAGGGAAGGGAGAAGATGGCAGATGTCACAGCATGGGAACCAGTTAAATTATACAACTCCTTTAACACAGCATGATCTTCAATGTCATCATAATTCTGAACCACAGAATATATTTGTGTATGATGATCCACTTTAAAAGGCAGCGATTCAGAAATCTGGTGCCAAAACCTGTAAAGTCAGTACTGAAGTAAAATTATGAGAATGGTACAGTTCTGGAGATGAATGGCTAAAAAATTGTTATGTAATTAAAGTTTGAAACTGTTAATGGTCCTGTTATAACAACATAAACGGCAATGTAATATAAATGGTAAAGACTTATTGAGTGGCTGTAGGTGTGATCAAGTCAGTTACTAAGCAGGAATCTGCTGTGAAAACTACCAAGGCTGCAAGTAAAATATTAAAGAAGTGAATATCACCACTGAGCCCTAGCATTCAGCAAACCCCGTTGAGACTGACATCACGAAAACATTTATTGAGAAGTCATATTTTGGCTAACAGTAGAATGTTTTAAAACTTTTCTTTAATTGCATTTATACTGCAGCAGGTGTAAAAGCAGTGCAAAATGAAACTGATATGGTAGTATACTAATTATTGTACTGAACTAGCAACCAAGAAATTGAGTTAAAATCCCATTTTGGCACGTTGAAGTCAATAAATCTAATTTGTGAGCTGGAACTAGAGATAAAATACAATGAAACCTGTCGGATAATCATAAAACCCAGTTGGTTCACTAATGTCCTCCAGGAAACTCCAATCCCACACTGCATGGTTCACAAGTGCCCTTTGAAGCAGCTAAGAGTTCAACAATAAGGAAATAGTATGGAACTATTGGCAATGACCCAGGCATTGTATCAGAAGATGACTAAGTCAATCTCAGCCCAACTAACCCAGCAAAATACAAGGCAGGAGGGATGTCCCAGATTAGGTTGAAAAAAAATCCTCACTTTTTCCATCACCATCCCTGAAGCACGTCCTAACCCAAAAGCAGGACACAGCCACCATAGGTAGGGACATAGTGGTATCAGTTATCTGGGAGTAGGCCTTTCTGTCCTCTACAATGACTCCGACCCCATGAAGTCTCCATGGCTTCAGGTCAAAAAAGGGCCATGGAAATTTCCTGCTAATCACCACCAACCATGCGCCCTCAACTGATGCATCATTTGGAGCCAGCACTGAAGAAAGCAGGGAACAGAATATTCTTTGGAGGGCTTGGTAATGCCACTGGCCAAATCTTGAAGGACATGGTTGCCAGGTTGGCACTCAGTCAGATGGAGAGAGAACAATTTACTTGACCTAGAGAAAGTCTTATCTTCAACAGTGATGACACCCTCCAATGTGTCAGGTGACACTACCCCAATGCTAACCCAAGGACTGCAGTGGTTCAAGAAGGCAGCTTACCACCACCTTCTTAAGGGAAATTAGGGATGGTCAATAAAGGCTGGCCTAGCCAGTGATGCCCACATCCCATGAAGGAATTAAAAAAAGTGGGATAAACTAAGACAAAAATCTAGCAGCCAAAACTAATAATCATCCTGGAGACACTGTGGGCAATGAGTAGCAGCAGAAATGCATACCACTGCAATCTGTAATCTCATGGCCCAGCACATTCCTCATTTCTTAATCACCATTAAGCCAGGATATCTTCCTTGATTTAATAGGAAGTACAGAATGCCATGCCAGCTGCAGCACCAACCATACCTGACAATGGGGCACCAAATTAGTGAAGCTACAATACTGGGCCATCTCCTAAACACAAAGAAAAACAGCAGTCTGGATACACAGCTAAACAGTTCCACAAACAACAGATCACATCAAATCTCCAGAGCTTTATCATATTCAGTCAAGAATGGTGGTGACAATTAAGCAACTAACAGGAGGGGACAACTTCATGAAGATCCCTATCCACAACTGTGACAGAGCCCAGCACAAAACAAGGTTGAAGTGGATGATCCTTCTTGGCCTTCTCCCAATGGTATCATCATCATAGATACTAGGGTCCAACCTATTTAGTTCACTCCATGTGACTTTGAGAAGTGGCTGCGTGCATTGGACCAGCAAAGGATGATGATGTCCCAGCTGCATTGCTGTAGACATCCATACCAAAACAAGCTGTCTCTCAGACAAATAGTACCAGAACATGCATCAAACTGGCATCTACCCATTCATTGCAAAAAAGCCAGGATAAATCTAACCCAGTGAATTACTGTCTTACCCTCTTAATCATCAGTTGCAAAATGCTGGATGGAGTCATCAATAATACTATCAAACAAAAGCTACTCACCAGTAACCTACTTGCTGATGATCAGTTCAGGTTCTGCCAGAAACACTCGGCTGCTCATAAGGATCCAGCCATAGACATGAGATCTGAACGTCAAATGAGAAATGAAATTAGCTCGACATCAAGGCAGCATTTCACCGAGTATGTCACCAAGGACACAGAATATACTCTGGGTGGGGAACTTCAATGTACATCACCCCAAGTGGCTCAGTGGCATCACTGTTGACTGAGCTGGTCAAGTCCCAAAGGACATAGCTGCCACACTGGGTTTGTGTTTATTCTCTTCCCACCTGCCACAAGGAAAACATGTAATACAAAAGCAAAATACTGTGGATGCTGGATATCTGAAATAAAGAGAGAAAATGCTGGAAATGCTCTGCAGGTCTGGCAGCATCAGTGGACAGAGAAACAGAGTTAATGTTAACAACAAATGTACATTTACATTCCACTGAGGCACAAAAACACAGCAGGAAAGGTGATGCAACCATGGCTAACAAGAGAATTAAAGATTGTATTAAATCAAAAGAAGAGGCTAATAAAGCTGCCATAAAAGTAGTAAGCCTGAGGATAGGGAGTGTTTTAGAATTTAGCAAAGGAGGACCAAGAAACGAATAAAGAGAAAATATAATATGAAAGTAAACTAGCAAGAAACATAAAAACTAACTGTAAAAGCTTCAATTGGTATGTAAAAAGGAAAAGATTAGCAAAGACAAATGTGGGTCCATTACAGGCAGAGACAGAGGAGTTTATAATGGGGAATCAGGAAATGGCAGATAAACTAAGAAAATACTTTGTGTCTGTCTTCACAGAGGAAGATACAAAAAACCTCCCAGGAATACTAGAGAACCAAGGCTCAAGTGAGAATAAGAAACTGAAAGAAATTAATATTTGTGAAAAAGTAGTGATATATGTTGTTTTGGTCACTGCCACCTTATTGAGTCTAGCCAGAGAGATTCTTAGTCTGTCGTAGTTAAACATTAATCTTTATTGCATTCTAACTATTTACATATTACCCCATCTCCCTCCAAGTCTCTGACTTCATAGATTCAGTCTGTCAGGAGGCTTCACAACTCTCCCTGATCCTGTCATCAGATGTGGAAGATTGATAGTCTTTCTGTGATCTCGTGTCTTTACTTGGACGACCTTCATTGAGGTTTATAGTATTCGGTGCTATCTGAATTTCCAGTTCAACATCTGATTCGTCTAAATGTATGACTGATTGGCATCTTTGCTGGAAAGTAATAAGATTCTTTCTATTTCATCTTATAGTACCTTCTGAAGTTCTTAGTAAATTAGATCATTGTTGATTCTCCTTTTTTTTTTTGGAGAATTACACCTCTGTTTTGGTCTCGTACCCATACTTTAGCCCTTCTGACAACTTCAGTAGGTTTCTGGTATGGTATTTCCTGTTATAATTATGGTCTTGTTTCTTTCAAAAGGACTTTTCTTTGTCTTGTACTCTCCGATAATCGTTGCATTGTAATACTGGAAGTAATTACTTGGGTAGAATTGGAAGTTGCGTTCGAAGTTGTCTCGAGAGCGAGAGAGAGAGAGATTGTCTGGTTGCTGTTGAGAAAACACCAGCTTAAGCTGATGGTGGGCCTATCACAAAACCATCACCGAGTGATTCAACATGGTAGTTACCAGCGTGTATTCCCTCCTAAAGGCCTGCTCAGGTCTGCAAAAAAAAGCCAGACCCGAGCGCGACAGAATCATATCCGAACCAAGCCCAGTCTGGCCCGAGTCCTTCCATTTTTTCTCCACACCTTCCGTCTTTCACTTTGTTGCTGATCTGCACTAGCTTAAAATAACTAACAAAACCACCTTTTTAGTCCAGAAATTAAATTCACATTGCAGCCACTTACCTGTGATGGAGCGTGTCCAACCCGGCCCGACCCGAGCCTGCATGCCAGACCCGGAAGTGCAACACGACCGACCCCGCCACGTCATTGGGTCCCATTGGGTTTGGGTCAGGTAGCCGGCCTTTATTCTCTCATGTAACTTAATCAGTCCATGTCTAAGAATTCCCTTCTCTTAACCAGGGTCTCATTGTTCAAGTGATTAGGTTTGAGTGGTTCATCTTGAAGAAAGACAGCAGGTTATCTACTGCTGGCTGAGCTGATGTCTGCATGTCTGTAAATTGTGTTGATCAGATCTCCCTGGCAGAGTGCTAAAGTCATTAAGTCACAAATGAGATCAAGATGGGGCCAACATGATGGAGATGTGTAGTGTGTATGTGACAAGGACAGTATAAATATCAGCTTGGCTTTGGGTTCGGGGCCGAAGATCTGCAGACGGACACCGGAAGTGAACAGAGCCTAGTCAGCCAGATCAGACCTACAAAGCCGACGGAGTGACTACCCAGGAATGGTTATAAGTAAACACTCTAGTAAAGAAAGGAAAGCTAGCTAGAAACAGGGACTCGCGAGTGGAATTTATGGGTAACTAAGTTTTGAATTAATGTTTAATAAATACTACTGTGAGTTAACCACAGTCAGTGTGTTGAGTAGTTCCTTGTTTTGCATGGGCGCATATTTAGCATAATTCTAGGGTCACGGAATTAGTTTGGGAGAATGAGAACAAAAAAAAGGACATTAGAAGCAAAGCTCCCTACAGTCTCCACCAGTTTAATGTCTAGGTGCCTTAATATCCTGCTAATGGGAACAGGATAGGTAGTTCACTCAGATTCCCCAGGTCATTGTTCTTGCTGGGACTGGGCAGACAATTCGTCTCCACCTGGATGCAGTGGAATGTGGAATATAGTGATGCAAATTGGGGTGGCCATCTTAACTGCTAGTAGAGTCACCTTTTATCTGTTTCTTTTTCTTTTAAGTTTAATTCAGGTTTCCAGCTAGTGGATTTAAAAAATCATCATTCGACATAGCACATTTTTGTGACACTTCCGCACCATGCAGAATGAAATGTAAAAACAGGAGCATTTCATTATAAGGTCGTAAATAAAACAAAAAACTGTACACACACATTCATCCTCAAACACTCACTTATCAATCTCACATGGCCATAGCTATGGTCTGGTTTAGTTTTCATCCGGGATGATTCAGTGCTGAGTTAAACTCTGGATAAAGCATCAGCTATCACATTGTTTTTTCCGGCAATGTGGGAAATCTTTAGGTGGTAAGGTTGCAAAAGCAGGTTCCATTGTAATAGCCTTGCATTCTGGATTTTGAATTTCTCCACAAATGTTAAAGAATTGTGATTGGTAGAAATTACAGTCTCTCTGTATCCATTTTGGAAATATACTTCAAAGTGTTTGAGAGCCAGCAACAGTCCCAGAGTTTCCTTCTCCACAGCAGATTATCTTCTTTGATGTCTGTTTAATTTTTTGGAGAAATACCCAACTGGTCTCTCAATGCCTGACTCATCATCAGGACTGCATCTACCCCAAGGTCACGAGCATCAACTGCCACTTCAAATGGTTTGTTAAAGTTCAGAATTGCCAGCAGTGGTTCGTTGGTAAAGATGGCTTTCAGCCTCTCAAAAACTGTTTGCCACCTCCCTGACCACACTACCTTTGCTCTTTTCTGTAATAAGTTGGTCAGCGGGGTGGCTATGGTGCCGAAGTTTGGGACAAACTTGCAGTAAAACCCACACATCCCCAAAAATTGCATTATTTCGCGTTTGGTCATGGGGACAGGAAAATCCATCAACGCCTGTACCTTCTCTGCTCTGGGCAGCACAAGCCCTTGACCCACAACATGCCCTAGATAGGTTACCTGAGCTTTAGCAAACTCACTCTTTGCTAAATTTATAACTAGGTCAGCTGACTGTATCCTTTGGAAGAGGGCTTCTAACTGGTACAGGTGTCACTGTACACTAACAGATCATCCAGGTATATTACACAGTTGGGTAGGCCAGCCACTACCTGGTTCATCAGACTTTGGAAGGTGGCTGGGGCATTTCTTGGCACTAGCATAAGCCATCTGGGGTGACAAAAGCGGAGCTCTCATTAGCTCAGGGTGGTTAAGGGAACCTGGCAGTACCCTTTTAACAGGTCTATTTTGGTTATATAGTTGATGTTTCCTACTCTATTGATGCAGTCTTCCAGGTGGGGAATTGGGTAGGAGTCAGCTCTGCTCACTGCATTAACCTTCCAGTAATTAATGCAGAGCCTTGTTGAACCATTGGGCTTGGGCACAAACACAAGTGGGGAACTCCAGCTGCTCTGACTGGGCTCAATCAGCTTGTGCTCCAACAAATACTGAATTTCCTCCCGATCCTGGGAGTTTCCTGGGATCAAGGCAATAGGGATTTGCTTTATGGGAGGGGTCTCTGTTACATCCACATTGTGTAGGGTTAGGGTTGGGCACCCTGATTTGTCCTGCAGATTTCTTTAAATGCTGTGAGCAGCCTTGTCTGTATCCTCTTTGTTCTGCTTTTAAATAAGAGAGTAGTGTCTAATTTCCCTAACATTTCGGTGTTAGCTAACCGGACGGTACGGGGTTCAATTTGGGAATCCTCCAGGCTTCCCTCTAACTTGTCCTCATTGTCCCTTTCACCCTCCTAGTTCCTGACTGCCTGACAGACCTGTGCTTGTATGTCCCCTTTTGTTTTCAGCAAGGGCCCCACACAGTCCACCAGCACTCTGCTAAATGGTGCCCCCAAAAGCCGGTATGGAAATTAGGGGTGCAGGTTTTATTGCAGCTTGGGGCTTCCCCACAACCTGGCATGTGTGGTAAGTTTTACAGAACTCCACCACAGCCTCTATATGCCTTTGTATGACTATGGGCTTACTTGCTTTACTCGAGGGTATGAGGTAACTTTTCCTTTGGACACAAAATCCTGGTTACTCTCAGGGATTTTGTTATGTTCTCCCACAATCACAGTAGTAGGTTTACTGGGTCTTTCCACTGCAGTTAGGTCTGGTCTGCTGTACTTACCAACAGGGTCCCTTTTCCTGCTTTGGTCTGGTGTACCCTGATTAATCTGACAGGTTTTCCCCATAAATGCCAGCAGTCAGCTCGAAGATGACCTGCCTTGTTAGAATGGAAACACACAGGCTTTTGGGCATCACTCCTATTCTCAGCACCTTACTTTTTGGCCTGATGAGAGCCTCCTGTGTTTCCAGCTTTCCCTCCTCACCCATAGCTGTTCATCTTCCTATCACCCTCCCACCTTCTCTCCTTTTCAGGTTTTTGGAGGTGACTAGGGAAGGGTTTCCCCTGTGCCAAGGGCTTGTGGATAAGCATATAATCATCAGCCAGGGTTGCAGCCTGCATTACTCGTGGAATCTTTTTTTCCTCCAAGTGGGTTTTTATGGAAAGGAGAAGCAAGTTTTTGAATTCCTCGAGATGGATCACCTCTGAGGTTTTCATAGGTGGGTTCTATCTTAATTGCCCATATACATCGGTCGAAAACAAGTTGCTTAACCCTTTCAACCTCGATGTAAGTTTGTTCAGGCTGCTTTCGGAGAGTTCAGAATTTTTGGTGGTACGCCTCCGGTACAAGCTCATATGCGCTCAAGATAGCATTTTTGATCATTCCATAGTTTGATGAACTCTTGTCAGACAATAGGAATAAACCTCATGAGCTTATCGTGTTAATTTGTTTTGCAGTAGCAGGGTCCAGCCCTTTGCTGGCCACTTCAACAGTTTTGCAAGCTTTTCAAATGAGATAAAAAATGTTTCCACATCCCCCTCATTGAACTTTGATATCAATTGGGAGAACTTTAAGAGCTCAGCAGTTGGTCCTGAGTTAGGGGTAGTTCCCTTACTAGTGGTGCCTTCAATGGGTACATTGGGTCTTCCCCTATTCAGTTTTACCTGTCTTAACTCTCTTCCCTCCTTCTCCTTCTGGAAAGATCTTTCTCCCTTTCCTGAAATTCTCTCTTCTCCTTCCGTTCCTGTCACACACTCTCTTTTTCTTCGAGTTCTAGCTCTAGTCTCCGCAGTTCCAGCTGTATCTTAGCTAATGCTATTCTGTTTCAGATTCTAAGCCGGTCTCCGGTTCTCCAGTTTCAATTTCAAAATGGTTGGCCACAATTTTTAAGATTTCGGGTTTCCTAGCTTTTGGATGGATATTTATCTCTATTTTAACAAAGAAACAGGTTGGCTTTACTGTAATTAACCTGATCGAAGTAAAATATGGCGGGCAGCCATAAAGACGGGGCTAAAATGTGGCGAGTCGAAGAGACTTAGTAGTTGGCAGGAAAAAAGACAGAGGTGCAAGGGGAGAGCCAACTGTGCAACAGCCCCGACAAACAAATTTCTCTGCAGCACCTGTGGAAAAGCCTGTCACTCTAGAATTGGCCTTTATAGCCACTCCAGGCGCTGCTTCACAAACCACTGACCACCTCCAGGCACGTATCCATTGTCTCTCGAGATAAGGAGGCCCAAAAGAAAGAAAGTAAAATAATAAACTATGCTCCAACTTTCACACACATTTGAGGTTCACACTCACACACAAACAAGTTATAGAGTGGGGAAGAATAGCTTGGTTGAATGAGAATGCAGAGAAATAATAAAAGGGGTATACAGTCTGTGGAGGTTGGTGACTCAGCTGGCTTCAGGCTGAATTTGGTGGTCTTGAGGCTGTTTGAAGATGTTATCAGCTGATTCAGTGGTGCTCCTGAAGACAGCGACATGGATGATTTCCTTCCAAGGATCTCTGTCTGCGCAGTGATATGCTTAGGTAGTTTTGGCCAGCAGGCAGGGTTCAAAACTTGCAAAGTGGGTAAGAGAAAAAGAGAGAGGGAGGAGGGACCCCACTTGGGTCTTCCCTTGTCAGTTTCTAGCTGCTTGTCTGGTTGCTGCTGAGAAAATACCAGCTTAAGTACACAGATGATAAGCCTGTCACATGACTGTCACCCAGTGATTCAACATGATGGTTACCAGTCTATTCCCTCTTGCAACTTAATCAGTCCATGTTTAGGAATTCACTTCTTTCAACCAGGGATCCCATTGTTCAAGTGATTAGTTCTGAATGGTTCATGTCTAACAGTTTAATGTCCAGGTGATGGCCTTAATGTCTTGCTAATGGGAACAGGATAGGTAGTTCACTCGGATTCCCCAGGTCATTGCTCTTGCTAGGACTGGGCAGACAATTCATCTCATCAATGCACTGGAATGTGGAGTATATTGATGCAAATTGGGGTGACCATCTTAGCTGTTAGCAGAGTCACCTTTTACCTGTTCTTTGCTGAAAACAGAGACATTTTGTCATAGCTTTTCATCTTGCACTCATCAGGACAACTCGCAAGAACAACAAAGTAAGTAACAAAGAACCAGCGAATGGCTGTCACTTATTTTATTTAGCTGAAACAGGTGCAATGTATGTACATTTCTTTCTGTCTGCAAAGAACAGGGCCCTGTGTATTAATATATATAGCTTCCAGCACGCGCAAATGTGCCACACAGCGAGCCCGACTCAATCTTAAATTGGCTGTCAGCGTAATTCTTAGCACACTGAGGATTATTTAGCAAATTTTGTCCAATCGCAGAATCACATCTGATGTTGGACACTGTTTTGAGTTTTGCAAGCACGAGTTGTTTGGATACGTTCTGTACCTTGCAAACAGCGGAAGGGTCATGCTGTTTGATACGATCTGCCAGTCTCTGGGACTTGCGGCCTATATACCTCGCATCACACTGACATTGATCATACAAATGAGTAATGTCGTATATGAATTTCAATGCTCACAATTTGAGGACATAGATAAATTCTTCATTTTGGCTCTGCACCTGATGAATTTATTGGATTTGCTTCTTCCCAAGTTCTCTGTTCTTGTAGAACTCCTGCAGAAACTTGCTGCATTTCTCTTTCTCGCTCTGGTCATCTTCGGGCGGCATGGCAGGCTGTGCGGTGTGGTGCGGATTCTCCATTAGGCGGGCTCTCTGGTGGATTCTGGACTCTCCGCATTGTTCAGGTCAGGTTGGGGAGCTCTGTCCCAGCTCAGTCTCTCTAGACCTGTGAACAATTTTGGGAATTCCTCTTGAAAGTGACTCCAGAATTCCTGTTGTTTAACTTCTACTTTCTCTATAAGATGAAGTCAATACAAGCTCTTCTGCTGAAGAGTGAGAATTCCTGATTTCTTAGGACATACAATGTTTCTAATATCTACTTTCCCTTGTACTGAAGTGTTGCCTGTAACCTCCTCTTTACTTCAAGTTCAACCCCTCCTGGGCCACGTAACTGAGTTTCCATTGGTTGCAGAAAGTGTGTGGATAACCACGACTCTTTGTCTGATAAGACCACTACACTTGTTCTGGTGTTGAGTTTAAAATTAGTCATATGTCCATTGACACATATGTTTGCAGACCAAAATGCCTAATTTGGATCATTGATCTCATCAAGAAAATGTTTTGATTGCCCTGCTGCAGGAACTTGTATAACTTCATTAACCACTCTATTCTCAAATACTTTTTCTTTAGAATTTGAGGTAGTCAAGATTTTATCTTGGCACATTTTATTGAAATGCTCTATTTTTCTACAATAAAAACATTCTGCTCTATTTGCAGGACATTGTTTGTGCCTGTGGGTACTTTTGGCGCCACATTGCTGGTAGGGTTTAATGGCGTCTTCTGTTTCCCTTCCCCTCGTGTACCTTTTAATCCTGGTGCCTCTTTTCCAGCCTCTGGTGAAAGAACTGAACAGTTGCAGAAGGTTTCCTGAACCAAGGTTTTTCTTCACCTTGCAGGATTGCGTTTTTGTTCTTTTGGACCTCAGCTTGCCTCACGCTGAATAGCTTTTCCAGGGTGAGGTCTTCTTAAAACTGCAAAAGATTTGATATGAATTCATCAGCAATACCCACAACAATATGATCTCTTATCAATTCTACTTCAAGGTCTCCGTACTCACATCCTTCAGCTAGTCTGTAAAGGTCATTGATAAAAGCATCGACTGTTTCACACAGTTTCCGGACCCTATTGTTGAATCTCACTCTAAAATCTTATTACTCCACAAATTGAAATAAGAATCAAAAGCTTTTAAAACTGCGTCAAATTTGGCAGATGTCTCATTAAGACCTTATATGGCAATTGCAACTGCTATAGCCCCAGTGGAATACAACAGTGTATTCACCTGCTCTACTTCAGACTGTCTGTCTAACTTAGATGCAATTCTGTATCTGAAAAACCCCTCTTTCTCTGGAATACCTAGTTTTGAATCTGATTGGATCCCTCTTGACTTTAGAAACTCTCCAGCATTCCCAATTTTTGATTCATGTTGCTTTATTTTATAGAATTTTTTTTTTTTTTTTTTAAAGTGTTCCCTTTGAAGAAATTCTGCTTTTTTCAGGCTAGCTTGCTTTAATGGACTATCGCAGGTACTCGAGTGTCCCCCGCTGTTTTTAATAAGCTTTTTTTTTTAGGGTTTTTCCCTTTGCTTGAGCCCTTCACTTTGTTTATTCAGCTTGCCTTAATATAGAAACAGAGAAAATAGGAGCAGGAGTAGGCCATTTGGCCCTTCGAACCTGCACCACCATTCAATACGATCATGGCTGATCATCGAAACTCAGTACCCTGTTCCCGCTTTCTCCCCATATCCCTTGATCCCATTGGCCCTAAGAACTATGTTTCACTCTTTCTTGAATATATTCAATGATTTGGCCTCAACTGCTTTCTGTGGTAGAGAATTCCACAGGTTCACCACTCTCTGGGTGAAGAAATCCCTCCTCATCTCAGTCCTAAATGGCTTGCCCCTTATCCTTAGACTGTGACCCCTGGTCCTGGACACCCCACCATCGGGAACATCCTTCCTGCATCTAGTCTGTCCAGTCCTGTTAGAATTTTGCAGGTTTCTATGAGATCCCCTCTCATTCTTCTAAATTCTAGCGAATACAACCCTAATCGACCCAACCCCTCTTCATATGTCAGTCCTGCCATGCCTGCAATCAGTCTGGTGAACCTTCGCTGCACTCCCTCCATAGCAAGAACATCCTTCCTCAGATAAGGAGACCAGAATTGCACACAATACTCCAGATGTGGTCTCACAAAGGCCTTGTATAATTGCAGCAAGACATCCTTGCTCCTGTACTCGAATCCTCTCACTCTGAAGGCCAACATACCATTTGCTTTCTTAACTGCCTGCTGCACCTGCATGCTTACTTTCAGCGACTGGTGCACAAGGACACCCAGGTCTCACTGCACCTCCCCTTTACCCAATCTATCGCCGTTCAGATAATAATTTGCCTTTCTGTTTTTGCCACCAATGTGGATAACCTCATTTATCCACATTATACTGCATCTGCCATGTATTTGCCCACTCACTCAACCTATCCAAATCACACTGGAACTTCTCTGCATCCTCCTCACAGCTCACACTCCCACCCAGCTTTGTCTCGTCTGCAGACTTGGATATATTACATTTAATTCCCTCATCTATATCATTAATATATATTGTGACTAACTGGGGTCCGAGCACTGATCCCTGCGGTACCCCATTCGTTACTGCCTGCCACTTGGAAAAAGACCTGTTTATTCCTACTGTGTTTTCTGTCTGCCAACCAGTTCTCTATCCACGTCAGTACCTTACCCCCAATCCCATGTGCTTTAATTTTGCACTCTAATCTCTAATGTGGGACATTATCAAAAGCCTTCTGAGAAGTTCAAATACACCACATTCACTGGTTCTCCCTTATCTATTCGACAAGTTACATCCTCAAAAAATTCCAGTAGATTTGTCAAGCAGGATTTCCCTTTCGCAAATCCATGTTGACTTTGGCCGATCCGGTCATTGTTTTCCAAGTGCTCTGCTATTACATACTTTATAATGGACTCTAGCATTTTCCCCACTACTAATGTCAGGCTAACCAATCTATAATTCCCTGTTTTCTCTCTACCTCCTTTTTTCAAATAGTGGGGTTACATTAGCTACCCTCCAATCCGTTGGAACTGTTCCAGAGTCTATAGAATTTTGAACAATGACCAACAATGCATCTACTATTTCAAGGGCCACTTCCTTAAGTACTGTGGTATGTAGATTATCAGGCCCTGGGGATTTATCAGCCTTCAATCCCATCAATTTCCCCAACACCATTTCCCTACTAAGACTGATTTCATACAGTTCCTCCTTCTCACTAGACTCTATGTTCCCCAACATTTTGGGGAGGTAATTTGTGTCCACCTTTGTGAAGACAGAACCAAAGTATGTATTTAGTTGGTCTGCCATTTCTTTGTTCCCCATTATAAATTCCCCCATTTCTGACTGAAAAGGACCCACATTTGTCTTCACTAATCTTTTTCTCTTCACATATCCAAAGAAGCTTTTACAGTCAGTTTTTATGTTCTCTGCAAGCTTACTCTCATACTCTATTTTCCCCTTCTTCATCAATCCCTTTGTCCTTTTTTGCTGAATTCTAAACTGCACTCAATCCTCAGGTTTGCGGCTTGTTCTGGCCATTTTATATTTCTCCTCCTTGGATCTAGTACTATCCCTCATTTCTTTTGTAATCCATGGTTGAGCCACTCTTCCTGTTTTATTTTTGCGCCAGACAGGAATGAACAGTTGTTGTAATTCATCCATGCGCTCTTTAAATGCTAGCCATTGCCTATCCACTGTCAACCCTTCAAGTAACATTCCTCGATCTATCATAGCCAACTCGCACCTCATACCTCCATAGTTTCTGTTATTTAGATTCAGGACCCTAGTCTCGGAATCAACTCTCTCACTCTCCATCTTAATGAAGAATTCTATCATGTTATGGTTGCTCTTTCCCAAGGGACCGCACACAAGATTGTTAACTAATCCTTTCTCATTACACAATACCCAGTCTAGGATGGCCTGTTCTCGAGTTGGTTCCTCAATGTATTGGTCCAAAAAACCATCACATACACACTACAGGAATTCCTCCTCTACAGTATTATTGCTAATTTGGTATGCCCAATATATATTTAGATTAAAATCACCCATAATTACAGTTGCACCCTTATTGCATGTGTCTCTAATTTCCTGTTAAATACCATCCTCTACCTCACCACTGCTCTTAGGGGGTCTATATACAACCCCCACCAATCTTTTCTGCCCCTTGGTGTTTCTTAGCTCCACCCATACAGATTCCACATCAGGATTCTCTGAGCTAATATCCTTCCTCACTATTGTATTGATTTCCTCTTTTACTAACAATAATATTCCACCTCCATTCCTTTTTTGCCTGTCCTTCCTAAATATTGAATACCCCTGAATGTTCAGTTCCCATCCTTGGTCACCTTGCAGCCATGTCTCCGTAATTGCAACTATATTGTATCCATTTACATCTATTTGCACAGTTAATTTGCCTACCTTATTGCGAATACTCAGCGCATTGAGACACAATGCCTTTAGGCTTGTTTTTTAAGATTCTTCGTCATCTTCGCATTATTTCGCACTATGGCCCTATTTGTTTCTTGCCCTTGATTTCTATGCCTTCCACTTTTGCCTTTTTGTTTCCTGTCTTTCATTTCTATCCTTGTTTCCTCCACTTCAGTCTCCCCACTCAGGTTCCCAACCCCCCGCCATTCTAGTTTAAAACCTCCCAACAGCACTAGCAAACACCGCTCCAAGGACATCGGTTCCGGTTCTGGTTAATGGAGTTAACACAGCTGTTTGAGAGTTCCCTCCTATAGGCTGTTCTAGTGTTTTCCCTTTCTTTGAGCACTTCATTTTATTTGTTTATCTTCAGCACGCTTTTCGGCGGTTTGCGCACTTTTCAGGGATTGGCCGCTCTTCGTCCTTGCATCCAGCCAAGTGAAAGTTTGGGTTTTCCCCTTTTTTTTTTCCCCTCAGACGATACCTTCAGAAAATTACTTTAAGCCTTTCAAAGGCTTTTCACGTGATTCCTCGACCATCAGCACTGTAACTCACCCGATCGATGGAATTGATTTGCAGCCAGGCACCCTTTCGCTCTGTGGAGCTACTGTCAGCCTCTTAAGATCTGCAGTCGTTCAGCGCTTTACTCCAGGTCAGACCTTTTCAGCTAGTTTGCTTCAATTGTTTTCTTCTGGGTGTAGGGTGGTACGAACTTCTGTTGTTTTTGATCCCACCAGTGATCACCATGTTATGTGTTGGTTTGGTACTCTGCCAACTTATTGAGTCCAGCCAGAAGAAGGGTTACTGACCCGAAATGTTAACTCTGCTTCTCTTTCCACAGATGCTGCCAGACCTAAGTGGTTCCAGCATTTCTTGTTTTTATTTCAGATTTCCAGCATCCGCAGTATTTTGCTTTTATATTCTTAGTATGTAGTAGTTAAACATTCATCTTTATTGCATTGTAACTATTTACACTCCACGCAACCCTTATGACTCCTTCAAAAGCCACGCTGCATCAGTTCTCGAGTATCTCCCACATGTGATCTCTCACATGGTAGGAGGTATTCTTTATACTGATTAACCCTTTCAGACCCTTATACTACAACTAATACTGGAGAAATCAATGGGACTGAAAGTTGGTAAATCCCTGGACCTGATGATTTACATCCCAGAGTATTGAACAAGGTGGCTGTAGACTTAGTGTATGCATTAGTGATCATCTTCCAAAATTCTATAGATTCTGAAATGGTTCCTGCAGATTGGAAGGTAGCAAATGTAACCTCACTATTTAAGAAAGAAGGGAGAGATGAAACAGGGAACTACAGATCTGTCAGCCTAACATCAGATGTAGGGAAAATGCTAGAATCTATTATAAAGGATGTGATAACTGAACAGTTAGAAAATAGCAAAATACTGCAGATGCTGGAAATCTGAAATAAAAACAAGAAATGCTGGAACCACTCAGCAGGTCTGGCAGCATCTATGGAAAGAGAAGCAGAGTTAACATTTTGGGTCAGTGGCCCTTTTTCAGGTTAGTTAGAAAATAATGGTAGGATTAGGCAGAGTCAACATGGTTTAATGAAAGGGAAATCATATTTAACAAACCTGTTAAGAGTTTTTTGAGGATGTAACGAGCAGAATGGATAAGGAGGAACTCATGGATGTGTTGTGCTTGGATTTTCAGAAGGTTTTCAATAAGGTAACACACAGGTTAGTAAGCAAAATTAGAGCATGTGGTTGGGAGTAATATACTGGCATGGATTGAGAATTGGTTAAAGGACAGAAGATAGAGAGTCGGAATAAATGGGTCATTCTCAGGTTGGCAGGCTGTATCTAGTGAGGTACTGCAGGGATCAGTGCTTGGGCCCCGGCTATTCACAATCTATATCAATGATTTAGATGTGGAGACCAAATGTAATATTTCCAAGTTTGCTGATGACACAAAACTAGGTGGGAATGTGAGTTGTGAGGAGGATGCAAAGAGGCTTCAAGGGGATTTAGGCAGGCTAAGTGAGTGGGCAAGAACATGGCAGATGGAATATAATGTGGAAAAATGTGAGGTGATCCACTTTAGTAGGAAAAAACAGAAATGCAGAATATTTCTTAAATGGAGAGAGATTGGGAAGTGTTGAATTTCAAAGAGACCTGGGTGTCCTTGTTCATAAGCCACTGAAAGTTAACATGCACGTAGAGCAAGCAATTAAGAAGGCAAATGGAATGTTGGCCTTTACTGCAAGAGGATTCGAGTACAGGAGTAAAGAAGTCTTGCTGCAATTGTATAGAGCCTTGGGGAGACCACACCTGGAGTATTGTGTACAGGTGTATATCCTTACCCAAGGAAGGATATACTTGCCATAGAGGGGATGGTGGGATTGTCCTATGACGAGAGATTGAGGAGACTGGGCTTGTATTCTCTGCAGTTTAGAAGAACGAGAGGTGATCTCAGTGAAGCATACAAAATTCTTACAGGGCTCAATAGGGTAGATGCAGGAAGGATGTTTCCCCTGGCTGGAGGGTCTAGAACCAGGGGACACAGTCTCAGAATAAGAGGTCAGCCATTTAGGACGGAGATGAGGAGGAATTTCTTCACTTAGAGGGTGGTCATCTTTGGAATTCTCTACCCCAGAGGGTGGTGGAGGCACAGTCATTGAGTATATTCAAGACAGAGATCGATAGATTTCTAGATATTAAAGATATCAAGGGATATGGGGATAGTGCTTGAAAATGCATTGAGGTAGAAGAGCATCCATGATCTTCCAGTTAAATGATGGAGCAGGCTCGAGTAGCTGAATGGCCTACTCCTGTTCCTATTTCCTATGTTTCTATCAGCAGCAGCAGAATTGCTTTCCACCACAATTTGTAACCTTATGGCCTGGCATATCCCTCACTCTACTATTACCATCAAGCCAGTAGGTGAACCAGGAACACCACCAGTCTTACTTAAAAATTATGTGCCAACCTGGTGAAGCTAAAATACAGGACTACATGCATGCTAAACTGTGAAAGTAGCGTGCCATAGACAAAGCTAAGCGATCCCATAAGCAACAGATCAGATCAAACCTCTGCAGTCCTCCCTTATGGTGGACACTTTAAAGATTAATGGGAGGAGGAAACTTCAGAAGCACCCCCTTCCTCAATCATGGAGTCCAGCATATCAGAACAATAGACAAGACTGAGACACTTGCAAACACCTTCCACCAGAAGCAGCAAGTGGAAGTTCCATCTCAGCCTCCTCCTGAGGTCCCCAGCATCACAGATGCCAGACTTCAGCCAATTCAATTCACTCCATGTGATATTATGAAACAGCGAAGCACACTGGATAAAGTAATGGCTAGGGTCCCGGTAACATCCCGGCTGCAGTGTTGAAGACATGCTCCAGAACTAGCCATGCTTCTAGCCAAGCTGTTCCAGTAAAACTACAACTGGCATCTAACAGACGTGAAAAATTGCCCAATAATGTCCTGTTTACAAAAAGCAGGACAGATCCAATCTAGCCAATTACCACCTCCTCAGTCTACTTTCAATCAATCATCAACAAAATGATAGCACTGTCAGATTCATTCTATCAGCGGCACTTACTCACAAATAACCTGCTCATTAATGCTCATTTTGGGTTCTGCCAGGGCCAGCCAGCTGCAGAGCTCATTAAAACCTTGGTCCAAACATGGACAAAAGAACAGAATTCCAGAGGTGAGGTGAGAGTCACTGTCTGGTCATCAAGGCAACATTTGACTGACTGAGGCATCAAGGAGCCCTAGTAAAATTGAAGTCAATGGGAATCAGGAGGGAAACTTCCCACTGGCTGGAGTCATAACCTAGCACAAAGGATGGTGGTTGTGGCTGTTGGAGGCCAATCGTCTTAGCCTCAGGGCATCACCGCAGGAGTCCCTCAGGGCTATCTCCTCTTGACATTCAATCATTACCATCATTAAATCCCTCACTATGATCATGGGGGTCAGTATTGACCAGATACTTAACTGGACCAGTCATATAAATACTGTGGCTATAAGAGCAGGTCAGAGGCTGGGAATTCTGCAATGAATACATCATCTCCTGACTCCCCAAAGCCTTTCCACCATCTTCAAGGCACAAATCAGGAGTGTGATGGAATACTCTCCACTTGCCTGGATGAGTGCAGGTCCAAAACAATCAAGAAGCTCAACAACATCAGCTCAACAGAGAGATCTGGGTGTACAGGTCCACAGGTCACTGAAAGTGGCAACGCAGGTGGATAAGGTAGTCAAGAAGGCATACGGCATGCTTGCCTTCATCGGTCGGGGCATAGAGTATAAAAATTGGCAAGTCATGCTGCAGCTGTACAGAACTTTAGTTAGGCCACACTTAGAATTGCGTGCAATTCTGGTCGCCACACTACCAGGAGGACGTGGAGGCTTTGGAGAGGGTACAGAAGAGGTTTACCAGGATGTTGCCTGGTCTGGAGGGCATTAGCTATGAGGAGAGTTTGGAAAAACTCGGATTGTTTTCACTGGAACGACGGAGGTGGAGGGGCGACATGATAGAGGTTTACAAAGTTATGAGCGGCATGGACAGAGTGGATAGTCAGAAGCTTTTTCCCAGGGTGGAAGAGTCAGTTACTAGGGGACATAGGTTTAAGGTGCGAGGGGCAAAGTTTAGAGGGGATGTGCGAGGCAAGTTCTTTACACAGAGGGTGGTGAGTGCCTGGAACTTGCTGCCGGGGGAGGTGGTGGAAGCAGGTACGATAGCGACATTTAAGAGGCATCTTGACAAATACATGAAAAGGATGGGAATAGCGGGATACGGCCCCCGGATGTGCAGAAGGTTTTAGTTGAGGCAGGCATCAAGATCAGCGCAGGCTTGGAGGGCCAAATGGCCAGTTCCTGTGCTGTATTGTTCTTTGTTCTCTTGATCATCCAGGCCACAGAAGCCTTCTTGGTCAGCACCCCATCCACCACCTTAAACTTTCACTCCCTCCATACCAGCGGTGCACAGTGGCAGCAGTGTGTACCATATACAAGATGCACTGCAACAACTTGACAAGACTTCTTTGACAGCACCTCTTTGACCTAGAAGGACAAAGGCAGTAGGCACATGGGAACATCACCACCTGCAGGTTCCATTTGAAATCAAACACCACCCTGACTTGGAACTCTATTACTATTCCTTCACTGTCACTGGATCAAAATCCTGAAACTCACGTCCTAACAGCACTGTGGGTGTACCTACATCAGATGGACAGCAACGATTCAAGAAGGCAGCTCACCACCTACTCAAGGGCAATTAGGGATAGGCAATAAATACAGTCCTTGCCCCCACATCTCCTGAATACATAAAAAAGCTCTAGCAAAATTGATGTCAATGGGAGCCAAGGAAAAAACCCACCCATTGAGTCTGACACACAAGATGGTTGCAGCCCCAGGATAATGTTGTGCGAGTTCCTCAAGGTAGCGTTTTTGATCGGGAGGGAAGCCCAACATCTTTATGCATGACCAGATATTACCAAAGGCGACTGGGCTGGCGGGAGAAGGTTGCACTGGAGTGCGGTGGGAAGTTAATTAAGCCTGTAAAACAGGCAAGTAACTGAGATTCTAATAAGTGTTTCTAATCTTACAAGGGGAGCATGGGAATAATAGATATGCAGAGCCTCACCAGTGATAACAAGGCAAAGGCTTAGCAGGCAGTTAGTGTTGGCTGCAGTTGGCAGCCATTGTAAAAGATAGTGTGGTTTAGTAGAGAGGGTGAAACTGAGTGGACAGCAACAGTAGCAATTCAGAGCAAAGACACATTAACCAGCACAGTGGGGACTTGAGTGTCCTCTCTGACTTGGCACTTGTCTGTACAGAGCAAGGGGTGGGTGGAAGGCTCAGAGAACTGAATGCAGCAATTTGGCATGGGCCTCCTTCACTCAGGCTTTGAGACCTCCAGTGAGGAGGAACATCAGAGAGGGAAAGATCTGCAGCCACAGGCAGAGGACAGCAGCACCCAGAGGGACACCAGGATCATGAGCCTGGAAGCGGGCAGGGAGGAGGAAGGTGCAGAGGGGCACACAACCAGCCTCTTGCACATAGACGACACTACCCACCAGAGAGGATCTACCATTGGAGTCTCAACTTCCTGGAAATGTCGGAGCAGCAGTGTTGCTGAAGACTGCACTCCCCAGTGAGGTAGTCACAGAGCTGTGTGACGTGATGGCAGATGAGCTGACCCTCTGGGAAGGATCAGGCTTCAAATGCCTATGGCATTGACGGTCACCGTGGTGCTGAATTTCTATGCCTCAGATCATTCCAGGGATCTTCTGGAGATAGCTGTGGGATCTCCCAGTCTGCATCAATGGCCTTCCTTCCATCATAAGATCATGATCAATGGCATTAATAATTTGTCTGATGATGGAGCCAAAAGCAGCCTACAGGAAAACGTGGATGACTGCCAGGTTTGGGCTGACATAAGTACCAGGCAATGAGCACCTCCAACAAGAGAATGCCCAACAAACAGCCCCCTGCCCCTGTTTTAATAGCACCACCATTGCCAAGTCCTCTACTACCAAATAGTCACCACTGACTAGCAGCTTAACTGTACCAGCCATATCAACAGCATGGCTCCAAGACTAAGGGAGAGGCTGGGTACTCTGATGAGTGGATCACCTCCTATCAAAGCCTCTCCACCATCTACAATGCTTCACTCACCTGGACAGGTGCAGCCAGAGCATACTCGAGATGCTCAATACCATCCAAGACAGAGGAGTCTGCTTTATTAGTACCCCTGCCGTTGGACACAATATCCACTCACTCCAACATTGGTGCACTGTGGTTGCAGTATGTATGTACAGGATATACAGCAGCAACATACTTGCTTTGATAGCACCTCCACAACCCCGCACTCTCTACCACTGAAAAGGGCAAGAGAGACATTGTCATGAGAACACCACCATCTCCAAGTTCCTCTCCAACAAGATACACCACTGACATGAACATATAATTGCTGATCCTTCCTTTTCACTAGGACAAAATCTTGGAATTCCCCAACACCATCAGAGCAGAATCACCTCAAGGATTGCAGTGGCTCAAGAAGTTCCACCATCTTATTTTCAGGGCTGGGCAATAAAGGAAAATTTGCAAAAGCCACCCACATTTCATGAGAAAATATTCTTTAAGATGTGTAAATGCTCCCTTAGAGTATCGTCAGCACTTTCCAGACCAACGTCTGCCCAATGCCAGCACCTTCAGGGTCACTTGCCCAATGACATTACCCTGTATGGGCTGCTTGCTGATATGATTAAAAAATTCCCTCTATTTACCTCAAAGGTATACATTAAAAAACTAATGACTGTGATCATCAGGTTCCAGTTTGCAAGTTATTGCTCTGTGCAATAATGCCCTCCATCTTCAGCCCCTGGTATTACAAAGTTACACTCCTGAATTTGTAACCTCGGTCTCATTTCCCAAAAACTGCAAAATATTTACTGAATGATTTGACGTAGACTTATTTTTTTAAAAGTTGTAATTCTAAATTACAAAGTCGGCAACGATTAAAGAAAACACTAAATTTGCACATTTTCACTCACGCAGCTTTGATTTATAGGCAGAAGCATTTTTATTGAACACCATGCTTTAAAAGTGGAACATGTCATTTGTCTATGGAGGTTTGCTAGAGATTCATATCACTGTACAGAATTTCACTCAAATTCACAGCTTTCTCCCCCACCCATGTCAATCAAGTACCAAGAAAGCCTAGCAGACCAAAAAGGCAGAATTTATTAAAATAAATCCTGCAATACAACAAATCATGCTGGCCAGCCATGTGTTTGATGGGTTAGTTATTGTCAGTCCTAACTGGATCACAGATTAGCTCTGGATGAATAACTAATTTGAAATTGCCTACTTTAAACCTATAAATAGAACAGATGACAAAAATAAAAAAGTCAGCTAATTTACCAGAGTTATTGCATGTATTAGCAGCATGGATACAGAGATATTACAAGGGCTGGGGGCACAAATTTACTTGATCAAAGCCTCGACATAAAGTGGGCCATCATGCAATTTCACTAGATGCTAAACTCCCAAATGATTTTAAGTGCGAGCTCTGTGTACTTTGACCTACATTTAATAAAATGTGTTAAATTGAACTAAGTTGCAGAAGGTGCAAAGAATTGCAAATGACTTTTCTTCTCCTGAGCTTGCGACATGTGAGCCCTGTTGACCCCAACTGCTGTTTTTAAAGATTTACCAGATCACCATTTAGCAAAAATGTTTAAAAAAAATTTTGCATAATTATTTCATCTGTATCTCCAAATGAGCAAATCTGTCCAGTAAACATGGGCTCCATGATATCAAAAAAACAGTACATGACGAACTCTACAGCCCTGATTTTAAACCCCTGCTGGACAAGGTACTGTAAAAATTGCCCCTGGTGTAGGTAGGTGGTAGGAAAATTAAGGGAAGGTGGGGATGTGAGAGGGAAAATGGGATTAATGTAGGATTAGTATAAATGGGTGGTTGATGGTCGGCGCCGACTCGTTGGGCCAAAGGGCCTGTTTCAGTGCTGTATCTCTCTATTAACTCTACACGAGGGCTTAAAAATAGTGCCAGGATCCTTACCTCCACATTTGTGCCAATGCCATTTTTACTCTTGGGTTTTGGGAGGCGCATGAGAGTTTCACAACTGTTCAAATGGCAGGGTCCAATGATGCCGTTTTGACCCTGAAGGGAATTTAACCTGGAGGCCTTTGACTCAGGCACATTGCCCTTTGTGCCCAAGAATGCTGGCATCAGGCAGGATCTGGGCTCTGAGACCCAGGAAATATTCTGTATTTTTGATGGTTTTCTAAAGGGGCTGGAGGACTCTGGGTCTCACAACAAAACCTTCAGCATCCCTGCCCAGGGTATTCTCCCCCACCCCAACCATCCCAATTACCCCATGCCGGGAATGTGTTCTCTTGGCTCCTCGGCGACAGTCCCCTGCCACCCCCAATCCCACCAGCCAGGTGCGATTCCAGCCAGAATAGAGACTCCAGAACAGGAGCCTCACTTAAATAATGGAAATAAGATCCAGGTTTAAAATAGCCTGAGGATCTTGCCAGCATGGCACAGAAAACTCACTGCTTACCCCATCTCCCACCCTCTTCCTCCGTCCCCCCACCCCGTCGATCATTAGCCTCAGGTTACATTTTATTGGTTAAGAAAGTTGCTCACAGTCCCATCTGCTGATTGTTATCTAGTGACAATAGATAGATTTTTTTGTTACATGTGCAGATGTCAGGAGTGGGCAAGATCTCAACCTGTTGCAATGCTCATTGAAGTTGCAGAACTGTCTAGGCTTACATTATCAACATTGCCTACATGTGCAAAATACAGGTCAGCTCTGTGCAACTATGGAACCATACCCCAGGCAGGCGTGAACACCTTCAGATTTCAGGGAGTGGGGCAAGTTCTGAGGCGAGACACTAGTGGGGAGGGAGCAGGAATGAAATTATTAGGGCAGGGGCAAGCGGGGAAAACACTTTTTATTGGCTGTGGGGATGGTGGAAATGTGAAGAGGTTGGGGGAAGAGTTCAGGTTGGGACTAAAATAACTTTTTGATATATAGGCCATTAGTAAAACCATTGGGGGTGGTGGGGGGGTTGAGAAAGGGCCTCCAGACTTGAATTACTTATGTAACAAAAATCAACAATGATATAACTTTAAAAAGTCAAATTTTTGCTAAGGGCTTTGTCATGCAGGCCCCCACCTGCCAAGAATGAGGCACATTAATTTCGCCACATGGACATTAAACTTAAAATTGCTCCTGGAAAGAAAAGAGCGCCTATTACAAGGAATTGCCAGGCCCCTGGCTGGAAAAAAGTTTTTGCATACTAGCAGACAGTGTTGGAACAAAGGAACCAGTCCCTGCTCCCAATACACAGAAGACATGGTCAGACCAGTTTAGTCACATGACTAACTGGCTATTACAGGAATTTGAACTGGCAGAAAGCCGTTTGCTCCTGGACTGAAAAGACCTCTTGTGGCTGGTGCGCTGCAGCCTCTCCTGTTTGCTCTCATCTCGTTCTCACCAGCTTTGGAATCCATTAAAGACACAGGAACCTCAAGAGAGAAAAGTCTCCCACAGTGAACAAGGTTTAAGAAGAATACTGGGTCCCAACGAAAAGCAAGAATTACCTACAAAAGGACTCTAGTGACCTCAAAGCACAGCAACAAGAAACTCTCCAGACAATTGCCTCAAACCTCTCCACTTTATTTTTTCTTCTGCTCTTTTCTGTCTCTATTTGCATGTACATATCATGTATGCATGCTAGCGTGGGCGCATTGTGTATCCGTAGGTGTTAACCAAATTAGAGTTTAAGTTTTAATAAATTTCACCTTTCTTCTTTAAACCTAAGAAAGCCTGTTTGTGCACATTTCCTTGCCTTATAATTGGAAAGCGGTGAACAAGGATTCATCAAAGGGGATCTAAAACACAGTGCATTTAAAAACAAAACCCTGTTACAGTAAGACCAGGTGAAGGCTGAAAGGGAACCCCTAGACCTCTTTCTCGCCTGGTCATAACAGCTTGAAGCTCTTTAAAAATGGTGCTGATGCCAGATGCCGTTGCTGCTGATGGAGTGGCCACCCCCTCCACATCATCGGGGTCAGCCGCACCACCCCCTCTGTTTAAATGAGCCCCCACTAAAGGCCTGCTCGGGTCTGCAAATGAGGCCCAACCCGAGCCCAACAGAACCCCATCCGAGCCCGACCCGGCCAGAGTCCTTCCATTTTTTCCCACGCCCGACCCAACCATCAGTTAACTTACCTTCCATTTTTCACTTTGTTCCTTACCTGCACAAGCTTAAAATAACTAACAAAACCATCTTTAAAGTTCAATAAGTAAATTGACATTAAAGTCATTTACCTGAGCTGGTGATGGAGCGTGTCCGATCCGGCCTGGCTCACGTCCGAATGCCAGACCAGAAATGCGACCCAACCCAAACCCAACACATGTTGTCGGGTCCCGTGGGGTTTGGGTCGATCAGCAGGCCTTTAGCTCCCAAACGAAATATCGCGGGCGCTCAGCAGCAGCACTTCCGCATCTGAAAGGTCGCTGACTTCAAAATAAAATTCAGCCCTTAATGTCCCATTGGAGCTTTTATGTCCAATACAAATCCAATCAGAGTTTTACGGTCCAGTGGAATACAATGTCAGGTAAAGATCACGAGTTTGAAAAACTACCAATGTCAGTGATGGAACAGAGTAAATAGGTCAAAGGACATTGTTATTGTGTAGGTTGGATATTCAGTCCTTTTGTAAATAATCTATAACCTAGGTAAATCCTAAAAAAAAAAACCACAAATAGAATTCACAGCTCTTCCATATTAACACGGACTGAAAATCTTTAGCAGCATACTAATTCCAGCGTTGAGAGTCTATTGGAATTTTAAAACAGGAAAAGGTGTGGTTGGAAGAGGTTGTGCTACAAGTTACTGGTAAAACAGCTGCCACAGGAATATCTTACAAATATAAGAACTATTTGTCTATTAATATTAGGAATCATAATTCCTATGTTACTGAATTTCTCATTACAGGAATGCTCCAGATAAAGTGAGTTGTTTGTCAGGGTGTTGTTGGTTTTCCATCATATTTCAGAGTAAAGTAATTTCTTTTTTTCTAAGTCTTGGATGTTTTCTTGGGTGTCACTTGCTAGGATGCAGAATGATTGAAATGGTAACATTCAGCTGTTCATTAACCTCTTAAATAAATTGAAATAAATACTCATCAGCTGCTTTAGAGAATCAGCAGTTTGTACCAGAGCTTAAAGGAACACAGCCAACTTTACAGGGCAATCTAAAACCCCAAAACTTTAAAAAAAAACAGTAGTACAAAGACTGTTTCAGATTGATGTTTGTAAAAATGTCCTCTGTGCATTTCTCTATAGTCTTCCTCACTTATTTCAGTAGCATGGCTCAAGTTGAATGTTTAAACCATTATAAATAGTGGTTTGGTGACAATTTGAAAAGTGGGTATAATGTATCATAGAAAGGAAGTTCTTTCTAGGGCAGTCTGGATATATGTCCTCCCATTCCCACAAAACTTTGATTTGTGACATCTATTGCCTTTGAGAGTACATTTTCCTTACATGTATGCATATAAATACTTGCTGAAAATTCTTTGGATTAATGTGAAATATCTTGCAGAGAAAAGAAAGAAATGACTTGCATTGCTATAGCACCCTCATGACCAAAATGCACTGTCCAAAATGCTTAACAGCCAATGAACTACTTTTAAAGGGTAGTATTACTCCATGCAATTGTTACAACCAAGGTGGGAGGAGTGCATTGCTTTTTCTAGTTCCACTTCGCCACAGGTCACAACATATGTTTAAATGTTAACCCAATTACCAATACGATACATCATAAACTCTACTCTTAATCTCAGAATAAAATACACCAACCAGCTACAAAATTATCAGTTCATTACAAAACAAGACATAACCAGTAATGAAGCAAAACATTAACAGATTGAAAAATGAAAGTTCCCTTTTACCTTAACCCCTCACACACCCATCGATTAACCAGAAAAAAAGAGATTTTCTTTTCAGAGCACGGTTACAAAAAAAGACAAAGAATACTTTGGCCAAATACTTGCTAATTCTTGAAGGAAAAAATAAAGGTATGGAAAGATGTCAATTGTCCCTTTTTTTGGTTTGGCATCCCAAATACTTGTAGATAGCTGTCACTGGGATCTTGCTCTGGAGCAATTCATTCAGGCGGCGACGAGGATTTAATTGCGCAGGTTTTCCCAGCGTCTCAGGAGAAATGCAGCAACAGAGGTTTCAAACAGGCCTTTCAGGATGAATGTAGCATCAATTTCTCTATTTCTTACACTCGCTTCTAAGAGCTTCTCGGAGATGGAAAAGCTGGCAGGTTTTTCAAAGAGATGGAACAGGTTGAGCTGGGGTTTTGTCTTTCAGGTTGATTTTTAAAACTCCAACTGACTGTTTTTGGTTTTGCTTTGGACGATCTCAAGAGACCAAGTCTCCTGACCCCTATAAATCTTGACCTGTCACTTATCTGTAAACATCTTCTCCAAGTCAAAAAAAACCCTGCTCGGTAATTATCTAAAGACAAGTGACCTCCAGTAAGGGCTGTTTACAAAGCAAGCCCAAAAGGCCTTACGATGACCTATTTTTTTTTTAAATAAAGTCCAGCATCTATGGAATTCTTTTTTCAGTTTTAAAACACAAGTCCTCAAAATTTAACAAAAAATGTAAGTACTTTCGTAATGCAATCTAAAAACACACTGTGCAATTAAAACAGACAAATATGTTTACCTGATAATTCATTGATTTTATCTAGTGTGTAGCTGAGTGGTACAGAGCAGAATGATTAACTGACCAGCTAGTTCATTATCAGCCCACCAGCCTATATCCCACATACACTGACTAGCAGCTGGCCAAAGCTAGCCAGGAAACAGCAGCAGGCAGCCACCGGAAGTCACCCATCCAACAGCAGCAGCAAGCCAGAGTCAGCCAGCCATCCACAATGAACAGAGCTGCGAATTGGTCTGAGTGGGAGGGAGGAAGGTGGAAAGAGAGGACAGAGTGAGAGGAAGAAGGGAGGGATAATTTAGTTGGAGGTCTTAGGGAAGACTTTGGATTGTGGAATAAATTGGAAAATATACTGACAAAACTTAACTGCTGCAATTATTATTGCTCAACAGGGATGCAGTGGAGAATGGAGAGTGCAAAGTCACACCGCCAGTCAAATGTAGCTCATGGTGCCAGTAAAAGAGTACAAAGGTAGGCTACAGAATAGGACAGAACTAAAAAGCTCACTTTTGTTTCTACCCAACCCACAATGCCATCTCTTTGTTTCTCCTATCCCATTTCTAGTTCATTATCGTTTAGCTGGGAGTTACCGATGATCCATTATCGTTACCGATTATCACTCACTACCTGTCGGATGCAGAAGATGGAAAAGATGAGTCAGATTAGTCAAATATAAAAAAGCATTTGCAAATTAAGAAAAAATGGATATGGTTGAGACTCAAGCATGCACTGTTCATCACTGTGGCCCTTAACAAAAGTTACTGCAGACCCTCCCACATTGATGAAAGCTAATAATCTTATAATAATTGTTCCAACCAATGCTGGAGGAATGTTTGTCTAGTTCCACTTCTCTATGGGTCACAACATATATTTAAATGGCCAGTTATATATTTTAGTTTAGTTTCAGAACAAAATCCACCAACCAGGTTGCTTTAATAAACAAAATTATTAAATTATAAAACAAGACTTATTCAATACAGATGCAAAACTTAACATGCAGGTTGAAATATGAAAGCTCCCTTCTAAATTAACCCAACACACACACACACGTTACAGAAAAAAAAAGATGTTTTCTCTGCAGAGATCTATTTACAAAAAAAAAGACAAACAAATACTTTGGCCAAATACTTGTTAATTCTTGAAGGAAAAGGATAAGATATGATATGTTCCCAGCTGGTCCTTTATTCTGGCGTCCAAATACTTGTAGAAGACTGTCACTGGGATATTTTTGGAGCGGTTCTCTTCAGATGACATCGAGGATTCGTCTGGCAGCCTTTCCAGGAGAATCACTGCATCAGGGGTTTCAGCTATCACACAGGATTCTCAGGGTTTCTCAGAGAGGTGGAAAAAGGATGAGCTAGCGGCTTCTCTCTTAGCAGGCTCACCCCCAAAACAACATCCAAAGTGAAACCAACTGTTGACCATCATAAATCTTGACACGTCACTTGTCTGTAAACAACTCCCCAAGTCAGAAGCTCCTCCTGTTTATTTAGCTGAAGACGTGACTTCCAGTATGTGTTTTTAAACAAAGTCCCAAAGTCCTTTTAGTAACCTTTTTAAAATAAAAACAAAGTCCAGCATCTATGGAATCTCTTCAGTCTTTCAAATGAATCCATTACCACAATTTTTAAACACAAGTCCTCAAAAAATATTTTTAAAAATGGAAGCACTTTCATAACAATAAAACACTTGAGAATTATTTTTATTTAATGATTGCAAAGTTATTTCAAGAGACATTTTCTTTTTTGTTTACTGGTATATAATTGAAAGTTTCTTACCTATTATTGGATTAATGTGAACATCTTGCAGAGTAAAGAAATGACTTCCATTTATTTAGCACCCTTCATGAACTCAAGATGTTTCAAAATGCTTCACAGCCAATGAAATTAAAAAGTGTAGTTACTGTTGTAATGTAGGCAAATGTAGCAGCCAATTGGTGAACAGCAAGGTCTCAAACACCAATGAGATATTCCTTTAGTCGTGTTAGTTGAGGGATAAATAATAAACTCCCTTACTGTTCTCCAAAAGGTGCCATGAGCATTTTTATCCACACCATGGAGCATCTAGGCCTCAGTTAAACTTTTCATCTGAAGAGAGTGGTTGAAAAATTTCATGTTAATGAAGTCAAATACTGTCTCAGTCGAATGCAGTATTTACCTTTTCCTGATTTGTTCTTGTAACTGATTTTACCTAGGTTTGATTTATCTCAAACTCAACTCATCAAGGCCCATTCTGGTTAAGAAGTTAAACTTCAACATTTCCTTTAAATTGTTAAGGACAGTACCTCTGAAATATCAATGAAACAAACTTAGTTTAGTCAAAACAAAACAGGTTTGGATGACTAAGTTACTTTGGATAAGTCAAGAATTTGAATAACCAGATTTACGAAAATACTTTCATTTTCCATTTTTAACAGCTTAATGAGGGGTGTGGGGGTGGGGAGGAAATGGTACACAAAAGTGACAATTCAATGAACCAATTAAAAAGCACATTTTATTTGAATATATCCCAGGCATACTTGTTCCTACTTCATAAACTCGCCTCCTCCTTTTATGCCTGTAGTGTTTAATCAGCAACAGCGAAAGTACAAAGTATAGCTTTTATGAAGCCTTTATAATAGAGGATAATTGAATACATTATTGCTACAGCCTGCCATTTTCATTGGGTTTGTAAAATGATGACCTCAGAAACAGCAGCAAATAATTCTAGGTTCTTACAGCAGCCAATGACAATCTTCTTATAGGACAAAGAGGCAGTAACTCGTCAGCACCCAGATCCTGGTGCAAAGGTGTGATGCAGCTACAACATATGCCTGAACCAGGAGGCCTGAGGCCAATTGAACCTGGGCCTCAAAACATATTAGTTGGGTGAGCTGCTGCCACCTGTCACAGAAATTAGCATCGGGCCTTTTGCCTCATCAGGTAAGTCCTGGGAGGAGAAGCTGGATTATTTTTTTATTTTTTTTTATTTAGAGATACAGCACTGAAACAGGCCCTTCGGCCCACCGAGTCTATGCCGACCAACAACCACCCATTTATACTAACCCTACAGTAATCCCATATTCCCTATCACCTCCCTACACTAGGGGCAATTTAACTATCACCTGCAAGTCTTTGGATGTGGGAGGAAACCGGAGCACCCGGCGAAAACCCACGCAGACACAGGGAGAACTTGCAAACTCCACACAGGCAGTACCCAGAATCGAACCCAGGTCCTTGGAGCTGTGAGGCTGCGGTGCTAACCACTGCGCCGCCCATAAAATAGATTGGAAACTATGGGAGCAGGAGGGGTAGTAAGAGGAATACTGTGGAGTCAGAAGAACACTCCTGCTCCACCTGGCTCGTATTGAGTTTTAAACAGATACTTATGTTTTGGTAGCAGTCACCGAGAGACCATTGAAGAATACTGAGGGGAGTATGCCTGACTTCTGCTGTCATATCAAATTTACATACCCATGGTTAAAGGTTTTGGGCAAGAGGTGCAGGGGGAATATGAGGAAGAACTTTTTTATGCAGTGGGTGGTAATGACTTGGAACTCGGTGCCCACAAGGGTGGTGGAAGCAGAATTTAATGAGGCCTCCCGCTTTGGGGGGGGGGGGGGCGAGGACCCGGATAATTACTTCCAGGAGAGGCCCGCCACGACCTCCGACGCCCTGCATTTTATCGGCGGCTGCGAGGCCTCGGTGCAGTTTTACCGCTACTCAGCTGAAGGGCCTTCATTTAAATATTATTAATAAACATGCAAATCAACTTACCTTGTCCCGGCAGCCGTCCCACGCCATATTACAGCCACCGGCCGTAAGTCCCACACATTCAGAACTCTGTTCGGAGTTCTGAGGCGTGACACTGGTTGGGGGGTGGGTGGCAACAGTGGCATTTTCAAGTCAGGAGGGGTGTGAGAGTGGGGAAAACTGGTCCGACTGGTTGTGGGGATGGTGGGAAAGGGTTGAGGGTCAAATGTTCTGAAGGTGGGGAGTTAAAGGTCATTATTTGAAAAATTGGTTTTCCAGGGGTATATGTAATTTTGTTTATTGTGCACTCATTGGGGGGGGGGGGGGGGGGGGGTGGGAGGGGGGATGCAAAGTTTAAATAAAATCTTATTTCAAAAACAATTGCGGCGGTACCTTTAAATATTTAAATTTGCATGAAGGGCTTGAAGCCTTTTAAAAAATAGCGCCGGCACAGTGGCTTCGGACACCGTTGCCGGGGATGGTGCCCTCCTCCCAACCCCGTCATCGGGGGAGGGCCTTCCATCCCCTCCATTTAAATGAGCCCCCACGCAAAGTATCGCGGGGGCTCGGCGACGGTGCATCCACATCTGACGACCGCTCATACATTTCAGCCCAATGACTTCAAAAGGTTGGCCACATGAGGGAAATAGACTTTTAGGGCTATGGGGATTGAGCAGGGGAGTGGGACTAACTGCACAGCTCTGTGGAGAGCCGGCGTGGACTCGATGGGCCGAATGGCCTCCTTCTGTGTCGTAAATGACTATATGACTCAAAGAGGCCTAACTCCTATTTTAGGTGGCTAAGAGATGTCTGAAAATCAGGTTGGATGTTTTTCAGGCATCTGTTAGCTGTATAACGTTGATGTCCAAAATTGACTCTTGTGCTCAATATCTGCCCTCTTGCTCTTGCTGGCCCTACAAAGGCAAGTTTTAAAGTTACCTTGAAAATCCTCATTAGTCTTCAGACCTGTTGCAGTTGCCAAGCCGACCACTGCAGGAGCTAGGTCGCTTCCATGTTAAGACAGTATCACGATCCTACTGATGTAATAGAACCCTGATTTGCGTAAATGCGCGAGGCTCAGATGGCACCTCACATGCCTGAAAAATCAGGCTTTTAAAAATTGTAAGAGTGTGGGAGGGTATTTTACCCTTCCCATTTTAACTGCCCGTCTACTGGGCATTCTGCTAGACAGGAGAAGTTAAAAATTCCCCTCAAGAAGTTTGATACGATCTGAAAAATATTGCCCAAACGTTGTCAACATGTCATACAGTGAATTAAGACAATAAATTTACAGCTCTCATTTTATTAATTTTGAAATGAGTATAAGGTACCCACAGAGGGTACTTTGCTACTGCAATTCCTGCCTAGGCCAGCAATACTTCCCTCTGGATAATAAGACTGACACACTCACATTGGACTCTCCCATAACTGGGTTGGTGGGGGGGGGTGCGGGAGGGTGGTGGCGGCGCAGGGACCGGTGGTCTGAGACACAGAAAGCAAGGGAAAGGAGGGGTTTTGAGTAACAAGTCTCTGCTATATCAGAGGAGGTTAGAGGCAGTGAGGCCATCATGGCAGTCACTATTACACAAAAAAATGGAATCAGGGTGAAGGTCCTTTTGAACATATAGTCACCATGTGGCTTTAACCTCCTGTATTCAGGATGCTGGCCTTGGAAGAGTATGGAGGTGCTTCTCTACTTTTTAAATGCAATAGATAGAAATGCAATATTAAGCAAGCAGTCAACTTCATTTCATTAATGACCATTAACACTTTTGCTAGCTTACTGGGTTTAAGCTACAAATTTTATTAGTTTCCTGTTGCTGTGACTCGAGAAGTTTGAATTTCTTTTCATGTTTGACAAGCACCTGGAGACATGCATAGTTGCTAAAATGATAATGTGGCCGAGAAATATTTAAATACCTAGCAAATGCATCTGCACCAGTTAAGATATACACCAGCTGAGCTCTACTTAAATAGTTCTATTTACATTAACAAAAAATTTTTTGGAATCAACAGAGAATAAAAAGACTTTAGAAAGCAAGACTGTTGATGAGGCTATCATGCCTTCACCATGGACTTCATCTTAAAGTTTGGAAGGGTTGGAATTCATTTCAAAAAGATTTCAGATATCTAGTTTTGGCAGCTTCGTTTATCCCAGTTTATAAGCAGCTCCAGCTTTTCCACAATCCATCCAAACCAATTGTATCCCCCTTTCCTACATTTCCTTCCTAAAGTGGTTAGCAGGCAAGGACCAACGTACTCCTCAACCTGACTCTCCAATGAGCTAACACATTGCCCGATATGTGGGTGAAGTATGCGGTTGCACAAGATTTCTGTAATGGTGAGGAAACCACAAGCAATTGTTTGTCACAGAGGCTGCAGTGCAATAGAAGCTTTGCAGTATAGGGAGACAACACAAAACTACAGCTTCTCAGTACACAGACTATTGTATGGTGCAAAAGTGCTCCACAGTAATCCAGAACATAGCATCACATCTGTTGTAAATTTTATCTACACCTACGAAAGATTGAATCCAAAGAGTTGGAAAGATGCAACATTTATTACAGGAATTACACCTTTACAAGACTGTTCTTTTTATTAGAGGACATCCAGCCCCTGTGAATGGGAATGGAGGTACAATTTCCATCTTTAGTTTTCTCTTTACATTAAGAGGTAATCTCACTGTTAGCACCATTTAAACAAAGTCCGATTCCTTTTTTCAAAACTACCATATTTTGTTTAAACAGCAAATTGCAGCATAATTGGGGAAACCGGCTGAGATAAATAATGGAAAGGAACACGGATTGAACAACAATACTCATCTCCTTTGGATACTGCCAGGTTTACTTTGTGTGGATGAGTTCAGTTTTCCCACATATTGGGGTTGATGACAATTCCCAGCTAGCGACCTCCCTCCACTGAGGTCAACAACACTCCCGTTTCAAATTTTTAAAAAATTATAGGAATAAAAATGTAAAAATGAATTTTAAAAGCAGCAGTGAGAATGAGATTTCCCTTTGAAATGGCACAAAGCCATTACTGTATTTGTGGAGTACAGTTGCTCACCCGTTATCCACGTAATGTCATTACAAGTCCCCCAAAGAACTGCAATAGCGCATTTAAGTCTCTGCTCCACTCCTGTACACTCGGGTTAAACAGCGGCAAGTGAAATTAAATGTGTGCATGGTGGTTTTTGATCAGCATTAGTTATTTATTAATGAAATCTAAAGATCACTCTTACACCAACAAAAGCTTGAAGACCATTCGAGAAATACTCCCATATACTCCGAATAAAATGTGATTCGCTGGTCTGGCTGAGTTTTTTAAATCTACAAACTACCACGCAAGATAAATAGATTACACAATCAAACCAATACCTCACAGGGCAGTAAAAACAGCATGAGAAAGGCAGGTGGGGACATACATTTGCAATCTTGGAAAGCTGCCGCTTTAATCCATCCTGGCAGCAAGTCGTTCAATGCTGCAAGTCTGCGCCCTAACCTGCCTCTTGTTATATGCATTAAAGCAGAAGCACAAGGTGCCCCAGGAGAGCTCTAAAACTTTATTTTACATCTTGCTTCACAGTTCATCAAACTGAATGAAAATGAATGTGGCAATTAGTAAAAGTTTAAGAATTTGTGTCTATTAATATAGAGACATTCATAGTTAGCTTTCAATGACCGAGTTCAATGTATGTATGCTCTTTATTTATGCCATTCAACTCCAGAACAGTTTCACGTTGTAACAAGCAGAGACATTCACAGTAAGCAACTAAGACTACTGGCACATCACTGACTTTGCTGCCAAGGCATCTCAGTCGGGATTGGTGACAGCAAAGGACTGCGTGGGTACCAGATCCAGACTTTGTCTCTGTTGCGGGAGGAGCTGTAACTGGGATTGCCACGTTGAAAAACAGTATCAATAGGTCCTGAGACCACAGAGACCATCACTGGGCTGATATAGTTAGTGGAAAGAGAATACTACTTTGCCAATAACCTCCCACAAGCCTAAATAAAAGAGGGACTGTTTACATTGGATCAAAATTAATATCCATTTTTACCTAATATTTCGGGTGGGAGTGGAAGCAGGATGAAAAATAAACCTGCTTTATAACATAGCTGTGTAACCCTTCATTCTTCAGGATGGATTGCTATCAGAGGAAGGAAGGCCCTTTTCTTTTGCAAGTATATCTGCTCAACAGTTCCACGGGGAGTGCAGAGCAGAAACGTGTGTCAGCAAAGTTTATGCATCTTAGCTATAAACACTGAGTGGATAAAGCATACATTAAAACAGGATAACTATTAAAAATCGGTCAAAATGCCAGGAGTTCCCACTGTATGAATTGTTCACATTAAATGGAAAATACAATGACACAACCTAGAGAGTAAATATTCTGTCCTTTGAAAGACTCATCACCAATAATTAACACCAACCTCATTATTGCTTTTACTTAACCTTACATCATTCACAAGCCAATGAGGATTTAAATGCCTTTTAACATGATTTTGGCTGCAAGTAAGAGACTGCCTGCTTTTTTTCTGCCCTGCGTTAACATAATTGAGAAGAAAAATTTATGACAAAAATGACAGGCCTAGCTTAAATTACATAAATGCAGTCAGTACTTAGCATCAAAAGGAAAGCTGGTTTGACAGTTTCACAGTCTTTTGAGGGCGGGTGGGCTCTCTTTTTCTCTCTCTCTCTCTGAATTGGCATCCACAGGTGCCATCTTACAGCAGGCGCTGTCAGAATTCAGCAATGCTGAATAACGGGATGGAGGCAGAGCTAGAGCTCTGATGTGAAGTTGGCCTTAAAGTACCTTCACATCATCAAGTGTCTTCTGCGGTGCAGTGCAAGGTGGTCCGAGCGGGAAAAGCTCCGATCACAGTCCGTGCATTTGAAAGGCTTAACACCAGTGTGCTTGCGGAAATGCCTCGTCAGCTCGTCAGAGCGTGCAAACTTCCATGTACAGCCTTCCCAGGTGCATCTGTAGGGTTTCTCTCCTAAAAAAGCAGAATGAAGTGTTAATTGCTGCAAAATTTTAATAAGCAGTATTCCAAGACTACACAGTACCTTTACCTGGATCCTCAGGATGAGGAGAGACAATTCTAACAGTGCAACATGGAGTTAATTCACCACTCACCAAATAAGAAAAAGGATGAAACAAAAGGTATGCATTATGGCGCCATTAATGCCAAATTGCACAAAACCTACACACCCTTTTGTATTGTAATAGATGTTCATATATCTTACAAAACTTCCTATCGCTGAATGCAATTTGAACTGCACAACTAGAATCTCTCCATTAAAGTTTTCACATGAGGGCCCCAACCTTTTCCTGGACTCTGCCGTCTGAGCATGTACAGTACATCTATTTTTCCAAGATACATCAGTACCAGTCACTGTACTGAAGGAATATTTTTCTTTAGAGTTGAGTTCTTTCTGCTTAGTAGCTTTTCTTAAGTAATTATGAAAAACAAAAGGACACATTTCAAAAGCTTTATTCGGGGTGAATTTTGTACTTTAAAAAAAAAAGACCATGTGCAAGAAAAAAATTACTGTTCTGATTTAACACTTATTAGCTTTTGTTCCGTGTTCTTTAAAAGTGCATTTTATTCAAAAGGGGAGGGGAAGAGAGAGAGGGAGAGAGAGAAAGACATGCACCTTAGTGAAAGTTTTTCTTCATTTAATGTTCAATTTAGTTTCACTTTTGAGGTTGCGTTGCACTTCTACATGCAAGTTAATTGTGCCTCTTTAATCAAAAGTCACGACAGACCAACTTCTTTATTTCCCATCCCACCACACAAATAGCGTAAAGTAACTCCCCATGTTAGAAGTTTCCTAATAAGTATCTTGCTAAAGATTTACCCACTGAGCTGTCAAAGGAGTTAAAGAAATGGGTGCTGTGTTACAAAACCACAGAGGCCAGGATGGATGAGGCTCAAGCTCTGGTCTGCACATGAAGCGATGTTGGAGGCAATCAGTTTAACTTCAGTGTCCCTGGACTGAGGAACGGGGACAGAGGATCAAGTTTCTTTGTGATATCTTCTTGTCTAGACTCACAATGAGAATGCCACAGTGGATGAGGTAATGGAGGACCACCAGCTTCCATGGAGCCAAAACCCAGCCTGAATAAGCACCTTCAGACGAGGTGTGGAGAGAATTGGGGGTTAGTGGAGGGGCAAAGGTAGAGGAAGTGGGGAAAAATGCACTCAGTTATTAATAATTCAAATTTACATCTCAAAACTTCAGTTCCATTGAATGATACGATGGGTTGAACAGACAGAAAGAATGAATTTACATTTATATAACATTCACATCTTCAGGATGTCCCAAAGTGCTTTACAGCCAATCACCGAGATATAGTCTCAATGGGAGGAAGCTTGTGTGAAGCATAAACACTGGCATAGACCAGTTGGGCCAAAAGCTTGCTCATGTGCCTTAGACTTTATCTAACTCTATGTCAACACAATTGGTTTGTAGGCAAACACAGAACCAATAGCAATGAAATGACCAGTTAACCTATTTTGGTTGAGGAGTAAATGTTGGCTAGGACATAGGAAGGACTCATCTGCCTTTCTTCAAAAAGTGCCACCTGAACAAGTGGATGGGGCATTGGTTTAACAGCTTAACCAACAGACAGCACTTCCAAAAGCGTAACATTCCCTCAGTACTGAAATGAAATGTCGGCCTAGATTATGTGCTTAAGTCCTGCAGTGAGGCTTGAACCCATGACCTTTTAATTCAGGTGATTGTGCTGCTAATTTATCCAACACTTAAACCACAATCACAGTTAAACAGTTCAGTAACAAAGAAATAATATTAATTTGAAAATAAAAGTAGATCTGACACTTTAACCACTTGAACATTAGCAATTTAATAAGGCTCAGTATCAAATATCAGGATTCATGATTTTTATTTAGTTATCTAATTTGGGAGCAGACTTAAAAGAATTGAAGTATAAACCTACTCCGAGGAGATAGGGGGACAATTAATTGTATCACACAATCTTGGAAATGGGAATCTATTCAACTTGTTAATGCTGAAGAAAAAATTCATTACTGAAAGGAAAGAACACAGAAACTAAGGTTCCAGGTCTGTTAGTGGATACTTGTCATACTAAATGAGAGATGAGTACAGTGCACAGCAACATTACTCAGAGTCAGTCAGGAAATGACACAAACCCACAATAATAATGTAGTGACTACTTAAGCAAGGCAATGAACAGAAATCCTGCTATCATGAAAGCTGGTGATCTCATATCCCTTATCACGTATTCACCCTCCCCATAGAAAATTGAACATTCAATTAGGTCACAGTGTGGAGATGGGAGCTGACTTAATACTATGCTGACACACTATTACAGCTTTGTGAAAATATGCAAATTATTCCAAGTAATTCAGATCCTTTCAATAGTGGTTACTTGTGTGGGCATAACACATGCAGAAGAAATTTAACTTTTTCCTGCTGTTCTCCGACCTGCAGAGCAAACACCCTGAAGAGTTCCACTATATTAACCACTTCACTAAATTCTACATCGTGACAGATTTCTTAATGTCTTACTTTCGGATAGAACATACACTCACAAAAAGTTTGCCAGTTTATTCTTACCATAGGTTCAAATAGGTCTAACATACATTTGTGGGAAACCAGATTTAACTCAGACTGGCCATCTAGTGAACCTAAAGTGAACAGGCTACAGAAAAGGGAAGCTCTAGCGAACGCCTGATGGTGATCGAGTACTGCACCACATGTTATATGGAAGCAAATTATCCAAGGCACTGGGCAAATAACACTTGTTGCAGGTAAACTTCTGAAAGTTACTACTTTTGACACAGGCCAGTGTTCTCTTTCATAGATTGATCTATTAGTCTCTTTCCTATGTACAATCGTGTTTTTTTAAACAGAAAACCAGTAAAATCTAGAAAAGAATGTTTATTGACTAGCAGGTGTGGCATTTTCAAAGCATAGACAATTTGAAAGCTTGTAAACACATTTACAAATTCCTATAATGTCCCATCCTTTCAGTAAAATGTTCTATGATCTCCTTGTTTAAACACAGCTCTTTTCACTTTTATTAGTTTCATACACATCCATTTTAATTGACCTGCCTCAAGAATCTAACAAAGTACAGCAGTTTGATCTGCCTATCTAACTGAGAGACTACCTATGCCAACCACAAACAGATATTGCTTCTTTTGTATCTTAGCAACGTCTTGGATAGAACGCAAACAAAAGATTTTATAACTGGCTTTAATGTAAAAGGAAACTCTATCATGGAGTTCAATCAAACTCCAAAGTCAGTCTTCAGTCAATATCTACCAGTTTCACTTTTATCTGACTAGAATTCATTTGATGATCAATTTATGTTTAGAAATTATTTTTACGAGACAAAATGGTTTTACAGCATAATATGACTGGAAAATTCAAAAGTTCTCTCAGCGGTCTGGTCGATGCAGCACTGTAGACCAGAAGGTTCCAGGGAGAAATTAAGTTAGTAGATCTCAATCAGGGAACCAGTAGGGCACTGCAGTTGCTTCAGTGCCCTTAAGCTTGTGGGAGTAAGGAGGGTGATAACAAGAAATTCATAGGATTCTGACTCCTCTGTGAGAATCCTACTGAAAGTGAACACGTGTACTCATCAGGCAAGAACAGGACCGAGCTTAGCTGTGAAAGTCCACATAATCAGGGATTCAGAATGCATTTAACTTTAACCATTCAGTCTGTTTCAATGGGTTTATTAGTTTGCAGCTTTTTAAAAAATTAGTGTGGTCACTCACTAATTCTGAATTTTACCCCCAAATTTTAAAACATGTTAGTATTTAGAATTATATTCCCAATGCCAAGGATTTTGATGCCAACTGCTCACAACTGCACATGGAGGAAAAAAAAAAATTCTGTGTCTTCTATAGGTTGACCGTAAACAGCCCAGAAATCTGATCCCTGGGATCAGGTTGCATCGGTGTAGCTTCAGTAGATAATTTAGATCGTGATCAGCAAGGAAATCCTCAGTACCTCCAAGATAAACACCCAAATAACTCTGGAATGATAACTCTGTACAAGCGCCTGGGCTAGAGTGCACAGATAGTGATTCAGTTCATTGAACAAAATATTTACCCTATACTCTGTCGACAATGAATGAAGTGCTTTTTCACACTTTAGGCCCCAATATGATGCAATAAGGAAATGCAATCAGTAAATAGTACACAGATGTCGACAGTCAGCACAAATCTAATGTTCTACTGGCAACCTCCAACTGATGCAGCATACCAATTTTCTGAGTTAAAGATGTGTTTGTATTCAATAAAATGAACTGAAAGCATGTCACTCCGAAGTTCACTTGGGGTTTTGGAAAAACCACTTAACATTGGCTCTTCTAAGTGCAGTCAGAACTTCTTGATGTCAGTTTTAGTCCTTTGATCTTCGAGCAGCATGACATTTCTTGCAACTGAAGTACAGAAAACAATTATTGAAACAAGAATATTAATTTGCTATTACTCAAAATTGTGAGTTGGTTTAACATTGATGTGGGAAAACTCTTATACTGCATTTACAACAGGAAATGTAAACTCCACCTACAACTCTGCACTTTTGACCAGGTCTGGGCATGAAGCTCCAGCTTTCACTTCCACTGTTAATGCACCAACTTTAGCAGCAACTGCTTTGCCATGATGCTGAAGTTCATGGGTGAATGCACCACATACTTATTTGGTATTTATACTCAGCACAAACCTGCAATTAATCCAATAAAATGAACATAAAATTTCAATTGAAGATAATAATTGCTCTGCAGTGAAATGACTGGAAACTTTCACTTGAGCTCAAGTTAATGAGCCAGCCAGAAAAGCAAGATACAGTACTGAAAACAGATTTAATATGATCAATCTGTTCCATGCAATATGGGCAAAACTTTTCAAAAAGCACTGGTATGAAAAGAATCAAACTTATGCTAATATATTTCAACTCTGCACAATTATCATCCGACGTTACTGTTCTGCCCAGTTTTTCCCTTGCTGAAGACTCTGACTGCTAAGTACAGTTCCACAGGCATTGCTTGACAAGTTGCTATTCTGTATGTATGAAACCGGACCATGAGCTGTAGCAAACGTTTCCAACATGGGATCTTCACAGCCAAAACTCATCTGCCATCATTAGATATCTGCATACCTGCACTTCCCAGCAGATATCAATCAATAGTGAGCAGAAGTCAAACCTTTGTTAATTTTATCCTCATCTGCAATGTTCCCGCTAAGCTGCGCAAGTGCACAATGGCATGGAAGATACTGCACAGGCCTTGTTCTGTGATAAATACCACATGCGCGCAAAATTTTTTTAATGGATATGCACTAAGAAACTGGCCACGCACAACAACTACATTTTAAAGGGAACATTGCTAGTCAGTCTTGGGGTGATGGGGTCAATTGTGACGTCAATATGATTAATGGAATGGATTGGCTACCTTGTCTGTCACTCTTCCTAAAAAATGTACTGCGGCAAGTGACAGAAGGAATTTGTGTAGAATCAAAGCCAGCTCTCCAGATTGGTCAAGACTGCCCATCTGCATCTTTTAATCTTGCCCAATTATCTCTTCTGCCTTCATGGCGCAATCTCCTGCTCCGATGATTCACAAGCCTTTTCCCTGCACCTCCCGCTTCTCCAGAACCAGCCCCTCCCCACATTTTGCTTCTGGTTATTAATGTGCTGTAACACTGCACAGATTAGGAGCACACTTTTACAGTACTGTGGACAAAGTGTGCACTCCAGGGTAATTTATTTACCGTGTGGTACGGACCAGCAAGGTCCCAGGGTCAAGCCCCAGTCCTTGCTCGGCTAACAATTTCAGTGGCGTGGCATCAGCAGTGCAACAATAGGCCTCAGTATTTACAAGCTAAGCAGCCTGTTGTGCATGTCAGGTGAATACAAGACTAGGCTTAGCTGCAATAAATATAAAAAGTGCTAGCGAGGTAGAAGCTGTGGAGAAGGGGAGGTAGGGTTCACATTTCAGACCTTATATTCCTTTGTCAGAATTCAAGGGTCACAAGTCTTGAAACACGAACCCTAACCCCTCTCTCTCTCTGCAGATGCTAACTGGGCTGAGTTTTTCCAGCATTTTTGTTCTTATTTCAGATTTTCAGCATCTGCTGTATTTTGCTTTTTATCTTAGCTGTAATAATTTTTCCCCTCTCCCTACCGACCCCCCCCCACCCCCCACTCCCCTGCCCCGAGATCAACAATTCAACGACACTCCATGTCGGAGCTCATGTTTAAGACAAGACACTTCTGGTGAGGATCTGGGGTTCTTCAGTGCAGATCACAGATCACTGCCATCAACAGGTGAAGGAGAAATCATTTAAATACTTTTTCCAATATTTCTTTTTTTTTTTAATATTGCCAAGCGATGGATTTGAATCTAGAGAGCCCAGGAAACACAGGCATCAAATTAGATCATGTTGGCACCTGCAGAGGGAATCCCCTGTCAGGATCTGCTGACTGGGGTGAAAATCCCCTCCCAACGCTGCGCCTGAGCTGGTTGCAATTTGAGCTCATTGAAGTGACCATAATGGTTTCTTTCAAAAGCAACTCCGAAATGATACTTTCACACCGAAGTGGGGAGCTGCAGTCCAAGGTGGTTCACCACTTGCATTCCCAAGGGACAGGCAACCCCCAACATGCACTCTCACTCTGCAAGAAAATACACGATAAACTGGCAAGTCACAGAAACTGGTGCTAATGAGAAGTATCACAGAGAAGGGTGGGAGGTGGAGTGGGGGTGGGGGGATTGGAGGAAAAACCGAGGGAGGAACATCATTGAACATGCTACAGCCATTTTGAGAAAAAAATCCCAATTGATTTTTTTGGTCATCTGAAACTAATCTCAAATAAAGATCATTATTACACCCAGGAGGCCTGCATATTATAATTAAATCACTGAGCTTCTTCAGTCTTCCAGCAGCCTCTTGTGGACATCAGATGCCATAACTGAAAAGTGAAGCAATCTCCATAATAAATCAAGTTATTGAATTGTTCAGCAATAATATCAGCTCTTTGACTCCTATTAGGACTAATTATTGCAAATTCTTAGTCCTTGTGCAATATTAATCTGAAAGCTGCACTCTGCCAAAAATTCATTATGTTCTTTTGGCAAATTAGAATGCTGGGAAAGTATTCCATGATCCATGATCGTAGCTTTATCCATATTTTTCTTTGCATGTGTCACTACTCCCCACAGAGATAGATGAAGGCACGGACAGGGATGAAGCTTTGTATCTGACACACGAGGAGCAGCCCTGAGCACTCACGAATATTTGAGCGTAATACATCAGAGGCACAGAATTCACCTTTAACCCTTTAGGGTTAGAGCAATGGCAAGAACATTGCATGATGCTGCTATATTGTCAAAATAAAACAAGAACAAAGAAAGGAAAGATTTGCATTTATATAGTATCTTTCACAACCTCACAATGTCCCTTTACAGACAAAATATTTTAGTTGTAATGTTGCAATGTAGGAAATGCAGTAAGCAATTTGGTACACAAGAAGCTCCCACAAACAGCAATGTGTTGATTAGATGGTCCGTTTTAGTGAAGATAGTTGAGGGATTAAAACCAGCCAGGTCACTGGGTAAAAAAGCAGCATTGTTTTCCCAAGTCATTACCTTTCCTACCTCAGTCAGGCTGCAGAGTTGAATTGGAACAGTTCTGAATAAATAGCTAAGGTGACGTTTCTCCCAAGCTGCTAGAAAAGTGGAAGGATGGCACTTCTGCCCAACCCAGGAGCCACAAGTGGAAAAATAACTGAAGGAGGAGCAGCCTCGGGTCGGGTGGGTGGAGGGGAGCTGGGGGCAGGTAAGGGAGGCTATAAAAGAGTCATTCAGCAATTGTAAAGGAAGGTGGCTGAAGACATAAATGCTACCTCCACCACCCCACACATTACCACAGTACCTGAAGAGTTTAACGACCAAATAAAGTTACCCTAGGTCAGTAAAGACCCAAGTGCACATTTCTATACCATAAATAAATAGCAGCAAAACTCGCCTCTACACATACCATGCCCTCTGTATAAACTACTGGGTGAATGAAAAGCTGAAACATTCACAAGGCACTCCTGGAAACACTAATGCACTTTTTTTTTTACTACTTTATCACTCAATATACTCTCAATGCCTCACACAAGACAGGCAGTAGGCGATTGAAAGTAGGAGGCGAGCTGTCAAGAAAAGATTCGTAAAGGCAGGAGAAATGGTATAGTGTATTTGTTTGTTGCTATTTCCAGTATACATGGGCTATGACTGAGTGTCCGCCCTGCTATATGTCATCATTTCTCAACCTTCCTAGAGGAATCTGTGGGTTTAGAAGAGCAGCTATGCACATCTGGCTCTAAAGGGAGAGGATCCAGTTGTCGTGGTCCATGAGGGAACCAATGACATAGGTAGAACCAGAAATGATGTTCTACTTCGAGAATTTGAGGAGTTAGGGTCCAAACTAAAAAGCAGATCAAAAGGTAATCATCTCCGGATTGTTACCCGAGCCATACACAAGTTGGCACAAGGTCAAGCAGATTAGAGAATTAAATGCGTGGCTCAAAGAGTGGTGTGGGAAGAAGGGGTTTCGATTCTTGGGGCACTGGCATCAGTACTCAGGGAAGAGGGAGCTAATCTGTTGGGATTTGGGGCTTCACTTGAACTGGGCTGGAACCAGTGTCCTGGTCAATTGCATAACTAGGGCTGTGAACAGGTCTTTAAACTAACAGAGCGGGGCGGTGGGGGGAGGGTGGGTTTGGGTAAAGGGAAATTTAGAAATCCAAAAGAGAGGGGTCAGGGCATCAGAGCAGGATAGTGATGTGGGTAACTCCTAACAGAATGGGACAGGAAGGGGCAGAGAGTTTAACAAAAATTGTACATTGGCAAATAAGGTCATTGCAGGGAATAGAGGTACAAAATTAAAGTTCCTTTATCTGAATGCACAAAGCATCTCTAATAAGATAGATGAACTAGTGGCATGAATAAAAGGTAAATTATCTGCTCTAATTGCCATTACCGCAACATGGTTACAAGGAGATCAAGGTTGGGAAATGTATATTCCTGGGTACACAATATTTCAGATAGACAGAATGGCAAAGGAGGAGGGGTAGCCCAGATAGTAAAGGATGGCATAAGGTCATTAATAAGAAGGGATTTGGCCTCAGAAGATCATGAAGTAGAATCAGTTTGGGTAGAAATTAGGAATAGCAAAAGTCAGAAAACACTGGTAGGAGTAGTTTACAGGCCCCCTAATAGTAGTTATGTTATAGGACAGAACATGGAAAGGGAAATTATTGGAACATGTAAAAAAAGTAATGTATCAATTGTGGGGGATTTTAATCTGCAAATAGATTGGGACAATCAAATTGGCAATAGTAGTCTAGAAGATGAATTTGTAGAATGCTCTTGTGACAACTTCTTGGGGCAATACGTGTAGAACCGACTAGGAGTAAAGCTATTTTAGATCTCGTATTGTGTAGTGAAGCAGGGTTAATAAGCAATGTCATAGTAAAAGATCCACTGGGAAATAGTGATCATAATACCATTGAATTTCATGTTAAGTTTGAAAGTGACACATTTCAATCACAAACAAGAATCTTAAACTTAAAGCCAATTACGAAGATATGAGGGGAGAACTGGCTAAGGTTAATTGGGTAAATAGCCTGGAAGGTATGACAGTAAATGAACAGTGGGAAACATTTAAAGAAACAATTCAAAGGATACAACAAAAGTACATGCCGTTCAAAAACAAAAACTCGTCATGGCTCACTCAGGAAGTTAAGGAGCGAATTAGACTAAAAGAGGCATACAATGTTGCAAAAAATAGTGGAAAGTCTGAGGATTGGGAGTGTTTTAGAAACCAGCAAAGGGCCACCAAAAAGTTGATAAAATGGGAAAAAAATAGACTGAGAGCAAACTAGCCAGCAATATAAAAACAGATTATAAGAGCTTTTAGAAGTACATAAAAAGGAACAGTAGCTAAAGTAGACATTGGTCCCATAGAGGCAGAGACAGGAGAAATCATCATGGGGAACGATGAAGACACAAGTTCCATACTAGAAATAGGGGGGCTAAAGAGTGAGGAAATTAGGATATTGATATCAGCCAAGAAAAAGTGTTGGAGAAACTTGAGGGACTAAAATCTGACAAGTCGTCAGGACCAGATGGCCTACATCCTAGGGTTCTAAAAGAGATAGCTGCAGAGATAATGGATGTGCTGGCTATGATTTTCCAGAATTCCTTAGATTCAGGAATGATCCCATCAGATTGGAAGTTGGCAAATGTTACATCGTTTTTCAAGAAAGGAGGTACAGAGAAAACAGAGAACTACAGGCCAGTTAGTCTAACATAAGTTGTTGGGAAGATGCTGGAAAATATTATGAAAGAAGTCTTAACATTGCACTTGGAAAAGCATAGTATGATTAGAACACATCAGCATGGTTTTACTATAGGGAGATCCTGTTTGACAAATTTATTTAGAGTTTTTTGAGGATGTAACTAGTAGGGTTGATAAAGGGGAAACAGTAGATGTAGTATACTTGGATTTTCAAAAGGCATTCGATACAATTAATAGGCAAGGTAAGAGCTAGTGTTGGAGATAATATATTAGTGTGGACAGAGGATGGGTTAACAGACAGGAAGCAGAGAGTGGGCATAAATGGAACATTTTCAAGTTGGCAGGCAGTGACTAGTGGGGTGCCGCAAGGATCAGTGCTGGGGCCTCAGCTATTTACACTCTGTCTGTTCATGCAAGCCAGTGATATAGAGAGTAATGTATCTAAGTTTGCTGATGATACAAAGCTTTGTGGAAAGGTAAAACTGTGGGGAGGACGTAGAGAGGCTGCAAAGAGAAATAGACAGGTTAAGTGGGGTGGGCAACAAGATGGCAAATGGAGTATAAAGCAGGGAAGTGTGAAGTTGTTCACTTTGGTCGTAAAAATAGAAAAGCAGAATTTTTTTTTTTAAAAAGGTGTAAAACCGGTAAGTGTTATTGTTCAGAGACACTTGGGGTACACGTACAAGGAATGCACAAAGTTAACATGCAGGTGCAGCAGGCTATTAGGAAGGTAAATGGCACGTTGGTCTTTATTGCAAGGGGATTGGAGTACAGGAATGAAGAAGTCTCACTAAAATTGTACAGGGCTCTGGTGAATACTGTGTACAATTTTGGTCTCCACATTTAAGAAAGGATATACTTGCACTGGAGGCTGTGCAGCAAAGATTTACTAAATTGGTCCCTGGGATGATGTGGTTGTCCTATGATGACAGGCTGAGTAAATTGGGCCTATATGCTCTGGAGTTTAGAAGAATGAGAGGTGATCTAATTGAGACATACAAGATTCTGAAAGAGTTTGATAGGGTAGAAGCTGAAAGATTGTTCCCATTGGTCAGGGAATCTGGAATATTGGGACAGTCTCAGGATAAGGGGTCAATCATTCAGGACTGAGATGAGGAGAAATTACTTCACTCAAAGAGTTATGAATCTTTAGAATTCTCTATCCCAGAGGGTTGTGGATGCTCCATCATTGAATACATTTAAGGCTGGGATAGACAGATATTTGGTCTTGCAAGGGAATCAAAGGATATGGGGAATGTACAGGAAAGTGGAATTGAAGCCCAAGATCAGCCCTGATCGTATTGAATGGCGGAGCAGGCTCGATGGGCCATATGATCCACTTCTGCTCCTATTTCTTGTGTTCTTGAACTCCTGCCCTGGCCTCACCAACTCAGTCATAGCATCTAACACACTTGAGCACCAGCCCAGATGAACCCACAAGGAAGGAGTTAGCTAGCGAGACAGTAGGCATAATACTGGTGAAGCACAGAGCACTATTTAGCATGATGACCTGGGAGTAGAAATAGCAGAGGTTGCAAGCCGTTTCGCTAGAGGGTGGAGAAACAACTGACATTGGCTGAGAAGATGAAGGACCAGATCTCAGTCGCTTCGACTTCAAAAGAAAAATGATACAGCAGCAGCAATCTTGTGCAGGCAGTGTTTCCGTGTGTGTGCTGAAGATTAATACAAAAGCAAAATACTGCGGATGCTGGAACTCTGAAATAAAAACAGAAAATGCTGGAAATACTCAGCGGGTAGCACTCTCGCTTCTGAATCAGTCGGTCCTGGATTCAAGTCCCAATCTTGAGACTTGAGCACAAAATCATCTTGGAGGCAATCCTTTATCCACGGTCCCTCTATCTCTTGTCAGCCTTGTTAAGTGTTTCCAGCATTTTCTGTTTTTATTATGTGAAGATGTTGGGCAGGTTGGAGCAGTCCTTTTCCTGCATCAAGTTTAAGCAATGCATACATAAGTGAAGTTATGGATTTATGGTCAGTCTACGAATCTCTGTTCATGTCTCATTCAGCACAGAATTCAGAGACTTGCTACCTATATTCTACTTGCACACTGGAGTTCAGGAGGGACAACATGCAGCAACATCATCTCCCAGCTGACTGGAGACAAACACCAATGGTACACTGATATGAAATGCAGAGATGATAAATTCAGTATAAAAGCTTACTCAGTTAATCATGACCAGTCAAAATGTAGAGCAGCCTTTCAAAGCGTGAAGAAGGTTGATATAATTTTAATTATTAAGAAACAGAACTAATACTACGGCTTTATCTCGCAAGTGGTTTCCTAAACTCAGCTCAGAAACTAAGAAAGCTAGGCTTTCCACAGTGGATAATTCAGAGGCTCGCATAGAGGTGACAGTAGGTAGTTTGCCCACTATTTGACTACCATTGGTCAATGTACTCAAAAGGTAAGAGAATAATTTACAGTGGTTAATAAAAAGCACACAAACACCTACCTAGTATACACAGTACATATGCTGCCCCGGCCCTGCCCCCAATCTACATCCCTTTAGATACACCATCATCTATGTCATTTGTTCGAACATCTATGTCGACAAGATACTTCGACAGCCTGGTCTTCACCAAATTACAATAAATAAGCCACTAACTCTAATAATCAAACTGGCTCGAATAAAGCAGCCTGGATTCAGCATTCTGGGAGCTGCACCTACCTGTGTGAATCCTTCGATGTGCCTTTAAGTGAGAACTCTTCGTATACACCTTGTTGCATCCCTCAAAGTCACACTGGTGTACTCGCCGTCTTTTGGGATCAGGCGATTCGGATCTCGGCAGCCGTCGTATTCCGTGCATGCTATGAGCACTACAAGAGATAGAGGGTGCAATATTAAGAAGCATATTAAGGTAGGACACATTTTTTTTTTAAAAAAAAGGTACTTAAAAAAGAGTTGATTCAAAAAACGAATCATCTAGTAATTACAGTAGCATTTCCACATTATTTTATGTTAGTGCATGTTTGTTTCCCTAGAGGACCAAAAGAATGTCTTCATTAATTTTTTTTTTTAGGAGGACGAATAGATGGAGGGCTCATAAAAGTCTCATTCAGTCTTCCTACCAGCAACTATAAATTCATTGGATAAACATTTGAAATGTAATTGTTTTCCTCTGCTCACTAATAGCTGTCTGTAGGGCTGCCCTTGCATCCTGGGAAAGGGGAGAATATTTGATTCTGGTTCATGACATGTGACTGGAGTTGCACAAACAAGCCTCCCGATGGCGCTGCTGACAACACAGACTTCGAATAGATCGATAGCACCAACAGGAATATAACTGTAGTACTCACAACCCCGTCCCAGCCCGCCACCCCCCCCCTCGCACCATCTTCACCCCGCACCCCCTTCCCCTGCACCCCCCCCCCCACCCCCTCCCTCTACCCCTCCCCCTTGCATCCCCTCCTCCCACCGGCACCATCCTACACCTGTGTAGGGGCCCCAACAACCCCACTGCCTTGTGGGCGTCTCGGGAGAGACCAAGGCTAAGGGAGTAAACCCTAACAGATAATCCGGAGCGGAACCCCGTAGGCGGTCATGTGTCACCTTTGGTATGTTTCCGGCAGTTCCTGCAGCCATACTGGTGCCAAACGTCGTGTCCTGCACTCCTTTGGACCCCACCAGAAAGGCCGAGAGGGGGGTTTTGACGACTGGGCAACTCTCAACCTCCATAAATTTGCCCAGGCATGCGCCATGGAGAGGTCACTCCATAGTTGCCTCACAGCGACTAAAACAACACGGAAGGCAGCAGTTACGGGTTATAAGTCCAGCTCAATTGGCGTAGAAACTGGGCGCAACGGGTTGCCTTTGTCGGTGGGAGAGGTCATTGCACCTCAGCGGACAGCTACCGCCCGCCTCAAACCGGGCAGCCCCCGGTCAATAAGGTTCTGTCCCGCCACAGTCTGCCTGCTTCAATGGGTGCTTGGAGCTCAGGGTCATTGCCCGAAAGGTGGACTGAAACACCGCACCAAACAACATGAAAAAAGGAAAGAAGGTACCAGCCCTTCGCTTTGCAAGCTGGAACGTCAGAACTATGTGTCCTGGCCTGTCGGAAGACCTTACACAAATCAAGGATTCTCGGAAGACCGCCATCATTAACAACGAGCTCAGTAGATTCAATGTGGACATTGCAGCACTTCAGGAGACTCGCCTCCCCGCGAGTGGCTCTCTAGCAGAGCAAGACTACACCTTCTTCTGGCAGGGCAGCGATCCTGAAGAACCAAGACAGCATGGAGTGGGCTTCGCCATCAGAAACTCCTTGCTCAGCATGATAGAGCCTCCCTCAAATGGCTCGGAACGCATACTGTCCATCCGACTGCTCACCACCTCTGGTCCAGTACACCTACTCAGCATCTATGCTCCAACACTCTGCTCCCCACCTGAAGCTAAAGACCAGTTCTATGAACAACTCCATAACATCATTAGCAGCATCCCCAACACCGAACACCTATTCCTGCTGGGGGACTTTAATGCCAGGGTTGGGGCCGACCATGACTCATGGCCCTCCTGCCTTGGGCGCAATGGCATTGGAAGGATGAATGAGAACGGGCAGAGACTGCTTGAGTTGTGTACCTATCATAACCTCTGCATCACCAACTCGTTCTTTCACACTAAACCCTGTCACCAGGTTTCATGGAGGCACCCAAGATCGCGTCGTTGGCACCAGCTAGACCTCATTGTCACAAGGTGAGCTGCCTTAAACAGCGTTCAAATCACACGCAGCTTCCACAGTGCGGACTGCGACACCGACCACTCCCTGGTGTGCAGCAAGGTTAGACTCAGACCAAAGAAGTTGCATCATTCCAAGCAGAAGGGCCACCCGCGCATCAACACGAGCAGAATTTCTCACCCACAGCTGTTACAAAAATTTCTAAATTCACTTGTAACAGCCCTTCAAAACACTCCCACAGGGGATGCTGAGACCAAGTGGGCCCACATCAGAGACGCCATCTATGAGTCAGCTTTGACCACCTACGGCAAAAGTGCGAAGAGAAATGCAGACTGGTTTCAATCTCATAATGAAGAGCTGGAACCTGTCATAGCCGCTAAGCGCATTGCACTGTTGAACTACAAGAAAGCCCCCAGCGATTTAACATCCGCAGCACTTAAAGCAGCCAGAAGTACTGCACAAAGAACAGCTAGGCGTTGCGCAAACGACTACTGGCAACACCTATGCAGTCATATTCAGCTGGCCTCAGACACCGGAAACATCAGAGGAATGTATGATGGCATGAAGAGAGCTCTTGGGCCAACCATCAAGAAGATCGCCCCCCTCAAATCTAAATCGGGGGACATAATCACTGACCAACGCAAACAGATGGACCGCTGGGTTGAGCACTACCTAGAACTGTACTCCAGGGAGAATGCTGTCACTGAGACTGCCCTCAATGCAGCCCAGCCTCTACCAGTCATGGATGAGCTGGACATACAGCCAACCAAATCGGAACTCAGTGATGCCATTGATTCTCTAGCCAGCGGAAAAGCCCCTGGGAAGGACAACATTACCCCTGAAATAATCAAGAGTGCCAAGCCTGCTATACTCTCAGCACTACATGAACTGCTTTGCCTGTGCTGGGACGAGGGAGCAGTACCCCAGGACATGCGCGATGCCAATATCACCCTCTATAAAAACAAAGGTGACCGCGGTGACTGCAACAACTACTGTGGAATCTCCCTGCTCAGCATAGTGGGGAAAGTCTTTGCTCGAGTCGCTCTGAACAGGCTCCAGAAGCTGGCCGAGCGCGTCTACCCTGAGGCACAGTGTGGCTTTCGTGCAGAGAGATCGACCATTGACATGCTGTTCTCCCTTCGTCAGATACAGGAGAAATGCCGTGAACAACAGATGCCCCTCTACATTGCTTTCATTGATCTCACCAAAGCCTTTGACCTCGTCAGCAGACGTGGTCTCTTCAGACTACTAGAAAAGATCGGATGTCCACCAAAGCTACCAAGTATCATCACCTCATTCCATGACAATATGAAAGGCACAATTCAACATGGTGGCTCCTCATCAGAGCCCTTTCCTATCCTGAGTGGTGTGAAACAGGGCTGTGTTCTCGCAGCCACACTTTTTGGGATTTTCTTCTCCCTGCTGCTTTCACATGCGTTCAAATCCTCTGAAGAAGGAATTTTCCTCCACACAAGATCAGGGGGCAGGTTGTTCAACCTTGCCCGTCTAAGAGCGAAGTCCAAAGTACGGAAAGTCCTCATCAGAGAACTCCTCTTTGCTGACAATGCTGCTTTAACATTTCACACTGAAGAGTGCCTGCAGAGTCTCATCGACAGGTTTGCGGCTGCCTGCAATGAATTTGGCCTAACCATCAGCCTCAAGAAAACGAACATCATGGGGCAGGACGTCAGAAATGCTCCATCCATCAATATTGGTGACCACGCTCTGGAAGTGGTTCAAGAGTTCACCTACCTAGGCTCAACTATCACCAGTAACCTGTCTCTAGATGCAGAAATCAACAAGCGCATGGGAAAGGCTTCCACTGCTATGTCCAGACTGGCCAAGAGAGTGTGGGAAAATGGCGCACTGACACGGAACACAAAAGTCCGAGTGTATCAGGCCTGTGTCCTCAGTACCTTGCTGTATGGCAGCGAGGCCTGGACAACGTATGCCAGCCAAGAGCGACGTCTCAATTCATTCCATCTTCGCTGCCTTCGGAGAATACTTGGCATCAGGTGGCAGGACTATATCTCCAACACAGAAGTCCTTGAAGCGGCCAACACCCCCAGCTTATACACACTACTGAGTCAGCGGCGCTTGAGATGGCTTGGCCATGTGAGCCGCATGGAAGATGGCAGGATCCCCAAAGACACATTGTACAGCGAGCTCGCCACTGGTATCAGACCCACCGGCCGTCCATGTCTCCGCTATAAAGACGTCTGCAAACGCGACATGAAATCGTGTGACATTGATCACAAGTCGTGGGAGTCAGTTGCCAGCATTCGCCAGAGCTGGCGGGCAGCCATAAAGACAGGGCTAAATTGTGGCGAGTCGAAGAGACTTAGTAGTTGGCAGGAAAAAATACAGAGGCGGAAGGGGAGAGCCAACTGTGCAACAGCCCCGACAAACAAATTTCTCTGCAGCACCTGTGGAAGAGCCTGTCACTCCAGAATTGGCCTTTATAGCCACTCCAGGCGCTGCTTCACAAACCACTGACCACCTCCAGGCACGTATCCATTGTCTCTCGAGATAAGGAGGCCCAAAAGAAAGAACAGCTTGCGAGGTCTGGACAACGTATGTCAGCCAAGAGCGACGTCTCAATTCATTCCATCTTCGCTGCCTCCGGAGAATCCTTGGCATCAGGACCATATCTCCAACACAGAAGTCCTTGAGGCGGCCAACATCCCCAGCTTATACACACTACTGAGTCAGCGGCGCTTGAGATGGCTTGGCCATGTGAGCCGCATGGAAGATGGCAGGATCCCCAAAGACACATTGTACAGCGAGCTCACCACTGGTATCAGACCCACCGGCCGTCCATGTCTCCGCTTTAAAGACGTCTGCAAACGCGACATGAAGTCCTGTGACATTGATCACAAGTCGTGGGAGTCAGTTGACAGCGTTCGCCAGAGCTGTCGGGCAGCCATAAAGGCAGGGCTAAAGTGTGGCGAGTCGAAGAAACTTAGCAGTTGGCAGGAAAAAAGACAGAAGCGCAAGGGGAGAGCCAACTGTGTAACAGCCCCGACAAACAATTTTTTCTGCAGCACCTGTGGAAGAGTCTGTCACTCTAGAATTGGCCTTTATAGCCACTCCAGGCGCTGCTTCACAAACCACTGATCACCTCCAAGCACTTACCCATTGTCTCTCGAGACAAGGAGGTCAAAGAGAAAGAGAGACAGCTTGTGATAATACGTAGAAAATTAGCAAAAATGGTTGCAAAAGTCCATAAAATGAATGATCAACATTAAGAAATTAGTGTAAAGAGATAAAAACTCCCAAAGTCCAGTTGTTTCTCTCAATGCAGTTTTTTCTTTTACAATTCAATTTTGCCTGCACCTTAATACTATTTTCCAAACTATTTTTACAACTCGATTAGGTTCCCAACAATGCATCCTGTTTCTTGGCTAGATTGTAGGGCAAGTAAACTAATACACAGAAGAAAACCTAGAAAGACTAGCACTTGAAAAACTGGCACAGTCCCCAAAAAAGATCCAGCCCCAAACAGGCCTTTGAAAAAAAAAAGCTTATTGCATGTGAAAGCAGGATTTACACGGAGTGCGCAGCAGGACAAAGGCTTGTAAATTAACCTGCAGGTAGTTCAATAATGAAAGCCTGAAAGGGGAAGATTTGAATTAACCAGATCTATTTTCTGGATGGAATGAAACAATGCCCTCTATTGATTTTGATACTTTAATTGGTGCATTTTCCAGAACTTTGGAATCTTCAATGAGCGTTGGCAATACAGATGGAAAGGGTTCTGTTCGATTTTGTTGAAACTTACTATCTAGTTGTCATTTTCAGGAATAAATTATTTTTCCGTTATGCTTTTAAAGGGATTTCCCCCTTTAGCAGCAGATGACCTATTACTGGAAGAAAAATGTTACTTTCTTTTTAAAACAAAAATACCCAATATTAAATGGGAGTTTCAAAGCCAATCTTATTGAACGTTGGATAATTTTCATCAGGGCTTTAGTCAACAAATTTAAAATTGTAGTATTTTAAATGTTGCTTCCCAAAGACAAGGGGCATTTCTCAGGGTCTTGGGGAATTTAGAACTTTTGCATTCAAAATTTAGGTTAACATTAAATAGGTATGCACTTTACAACTGATGGGTTTATAATTTTAAAGAGGACTAGAATGGGACATTTGAATTTTTAAAAAGATCATTAAAGTCTAGCTTTACCATCAGTAAAGTGATGGAAGGTGTCATCGACAGTGCCATCAAGCGGCACTTGCTTAGCAATAACCTGCTCACTGATGATGCTCAATTTGAGTTCCGCCAGGGCCACTCAGCTCCTGACCTCATTATAGCCTTGGTTCAAACATGGACAAAAGAGCTGAACTCAAGTGGTGAGGTGAGAGTGACTGCCCTTGACATCAAGGCAGCATTTGACCGAGTATTGCATCAAGGAGCCCTAGCAAAACTGAGGTCAATGGGAATCAGGGGGAAAATCCTCCGCTGGCTAGAGTCATACCTTGCACAAAGGAAGATGGCTGTGGTTGTTGGAGGTCAATCATCTCAGCTCCAGGACACCACTGCAGGAGTTCCTCAGGGTAGTGTCCTGGGCCCAGCCATCTTCAGATGCTTCATCAATGACCTTCCTTCAATCATAAGGTCAGAAGTGGGGATGTTCGCTGATGATTGCACAATGTTCAGCACCATTCGTAACTCCTCAGATATTGAAGCAGTCCGTGTAGAAATGCAGCAAGACCTGGACAATATCCAGGCTTGGGATGATAAGTGGCAAATAACATTTGCGCCACACAAGTGCCAGGCAATGACCATCTCCAACAAGAGAGAATCTAACCAACTTCCCTTGACATTCAATGGCATTACCATCGCTGAATCCCCCACTATCAATATCCTAGGGGCTACCATTGACCAGAAACTGAACTGGAGTAGCCATATAAATACCGTGGCTACAAGAGCAGGTCAGAGAAGAGGAATCCTGAGGCGAGTAACTCACCTCCTGACTCCCCAAAGCCTGTCCACCATCTACAAAGGCACAACTCAGGAGTGTGATGGAATACTCTCCACTTGCCTGGATGGGTGCAGTTCCAACAACACTCAAGAAGCTCGACATCATCCAGGACAAAGCAGCCCACTTGATTGTTTATAGATGGGGTGCCGTTCACTCCCTCCACCACTGACGCACAGTGGCAGCAGTGTGTACCATCTACAAGATGCACTGCAGACAGCACCTTCCAAACCCATGACCTCTACCAACTAGAAGGACAATGGCAGCAAATACATGGGAACACCACCACCTGCAAGTTCCCCTCCAAGTCACACACCATCCTGACTTGGAACTATATCGCCGTTCCTTCACTGTCGCTGGGTCAAAATCTTGGAACTCCCTTCCTAACAGCACTATGGGTATACCTACCCCAAATGGACTGCAGCGGTTCAAGAAGGCAGCTCATCACCACCTTCAAGGGCAATTAGGGATGGGCAATAAATGCTGGCCTGGCCAGTGACGCCATCTCATGAATGAATTAAAAAAAGCACCTAGCTCCTCTTTTTCCTCCCCCTGTCCCAAGGCTGTTTCTGTGGCTTCCCCCTACCCCAAAAATGCTGCTCCCAGCTTCTCCTCGCTCACTTCAACTAGGTAAGAACAAACAAAGTACAGGTTTTGGCTCAAGTTCCTGAGATGACCCACAATGGCTGCAGCTACACAAATATTTCTCCTAAAGCACTGCCACCAGCTGTTTTTTTTTAATGCCCAGTATCATTTTTTCCAACCCCCACATGTGCACCCCCCCCCCCCCAACATAGGGCTATTCCCAAGCTTTACCCTACTCTCATCCTCTGACCCCCACCCTCAGAAAGACCAGTGCTCCACCCTTCACTGCTCACAAAGCCCTACTTGCTGACTGACAGTTCTGAGTACTGTGGGCAAGAATTCCCAATCTCTCAAGAACTCTCAAGCCACAGTCGACAAAGCTGACAACCAGCAGGAGTGACAGCAAGTAGAAGTTTGAGAACTTGGGGGAGGGGCATGTCAATGCTCATTTTACCACACAAATGTAGATACCAAAACACTCATGTCTATATCCAGTGTGAACAATTCACATGTTTACAATTACCAGATTTCTACCAATTCAAGTTCTGTAACTAGTTCGAAGGATGTTGTGCTGGGAAACAAAGCATCCCAGTTTAATTTACCCTACAGATTTTGGTCCTTTCTCCTCAACTCTCATTAGATCAGCAATCAACTGGACAGAAACATGAACCTCCACCCTTGCATTTCTCAATTCCAACTGTCTTTCTCATTCCTCTTCCATTCTTGGCATTCGACTGTGCTTATGATCTTCTGACTTTGTCTTCTTCAATTAACCTGCCATTGACTTTTAAGTTAATGGTAAGTAAATTCGAGCAGGGCACAAAACAGGCAGCCAATTTCGTCTCATCAGTTTTTTTTTCTGGGCAGATTAAATTAAAATTAATTTTTTTTGTTTTATTACAGTTTACTAATGTCCTTCACCAATCAGAAGAGACAGATGTTCTGGGCTGTCTACCAATCTTCCTGCTCCTCGTCCCCCAAGCCCTATGAAAGTGCAAAACTCTTATCTGGCTCAGAACAGCAAGAAATGTGACTGCAGCTAAGCCTGAATCTGTATATAGATTGCATATGTCAACACACCATCTTGTTACAGTAAATCAGATTTTCTTGGGCAACTTTGTTCACCAAAGTTGGTGGTGCACTATCATTTCAGCAAGTGGCTTTCTCAACAGGAAGTCTAGTCAAAACCCCCCAAGTAGGAAGCGAGAGCTCAGATTCCTATTAACATTGAAATGCTGAAACAGTTCTGTTCAACAGCTGCAGCATTAAATATGTAAGCAAAGTTCATTATAAACACAGACAGTGCAGAGCTGAGCCACACTGACCAAGTAGGTCCAAGGTTCACTCCTTGGCCTGTGGCAAGTTAGCTGATCTCAGTTGGGTAGCAATAAGGATGCGACAACTGATTTCCTGAACTAAAGAGAGGGATAAAACAGGTTTGCCAGGGATTTCAATCCTGATCTCCATTTGTGACTATTAAAAAGGGTAGACATCAGACCAGAGGAGGATCAAGAATGAATAGTCCACCATTGCATACTGGAAGCTCACACATGAAGCAAGGGCCCTTGTGCAAGATACCAAAGGCAACCTACGCTGAAGGAACCATACCACAGTATGTTAGCTGCTCCAGCAAAGGAGGGAAGGCAACAATAAGACAACAGAGCTGTCAAATATCTGACCTGCAAAGTCCAGAATTTCACTCAGCAATAATGAAACAAGGAAGATTGCTTAGAGCCTTCATGAAATAGATGAGGAAGTGCATGTAAAAACTAAAAATACAAACTGGACTTCTCTTCAAGCTAAATAAGTATCTGCAACTATCGTTAATATTTGTACAAGCTTTGTAACATATGCCCTAGAATTGCACATTGAGGCCTCCTCAGTACTGAAAATAAATAGTGCGATTAACTGCTCAGAATTTTTGGGGAATTAAATTGACCTCTCAGTAATGGAAAGTATTCAATACTGATGCATTAAAACGCATTAGAACAATGATAAGAGTTTACCTCACATCTTGGGGAGACACAAGGTTGCATGTTTGTGTACATATACACACAAGTACATGCACCTACACAGAGTGCTTTATGTACCGAGTGCTAAGTCGGGAATTTGGTGCAAGTGGGAATTTGGTGCAGAGGGGGAAGAAAGTGTGCTGCTTTTTATTGTTTTTGTTTTACCTCCAGTAGCTGGTGAGTGTTTTTCTTTTGTCTCCAAGCTAGGAGACTGTAACTTGCTATTACTTTAGCCAACTAAATTAGTATCTAATCAAATAAATAATGTTAGACAGATATGGCAGGGCTGGTGGTGTGCCGTGACTGTAACACGTGAGAATCATATCCATGGCAAGTGTCTGCCGCTTATGCAACTTCAACTCAGAGTTGCTGAGCTGGAGTCAGAGTTGCAAACATTGCGGGGCATCAGGGGCATCTTGAGTGCCGCAGCGTTCCCGATGGTGGGACTGAAAGTTGTTGCAACTTCAGCTTCTACTGCAAATCCCGTTTCCCACTCGATTTTATATTTAATTTAGTCATCTGGCAAAGGGCATGGGGAACACGTGTGATCATGTGGTAGGGGCAGCCTTTCATTGGTGGAAGCCACCATTACTGTCCCAAGCACCATGATCACTATAGATATAAAACATTCTGTGCCTGCAGTCTCAAGGATCAGCAGCCTTCCTTTCAAGTATCTCCAGACTAACAAATTGAAGCTTTTACTTAAACCAAAATGTTTTTGCCTCCCTTATTTTATGAAAGTCACCACCAACTTCATATAATTTATTTTCCCCACAACCAAAGTGAATCAAATGGCAGTCAGCAGGCAGCATCCCGCCCCATGGTGGGCAGTTAACTGGTTGCCCACCATGGAATAGCAACGGAGGTCCAAATGAGGGCCAAGGTGGGGTCGAACCAGTCACTAGAATAAAATCTGGCCCTTGGTTACAAGTCAATCAAGGTTGGGAAATAATATTCCATGGTGTACATCATTTCAAAAAGACAGACAGAATGGAAAAGGAGGAGGAATAACCCTGTTAGCAAAAGATAACATTAGGACGGTAGTGAAAAAGGATCTTGACTCAAAACATCAGGAAGAAGAATCAGTATGAATGGAGATTAGGAATAGCAAGGGACAGAAAACACTGGTGGGAGTAGTTTATAGGCCCCCTAACAGTAGTTATACCATTGGACACAGCATTAAGCAAGAAATAATTGGAGCTTGTTACAAGAGCAATGGAATGATTGCGGGGGACTTCAATCTTCACATAGAGTGGACTAATCATATCAGCAAAGGTGGTCTGGAAGATGAGTTAGTAGAATGCTTTTGTGACAGTTTCCTGGAACAATATGTTGTAGAATCAACTAGGGATAAAGTTATTTTAGATCTAGTATTTTACAATGAGGTAGGGTTAATTAGTAGTCTCATAGTAAAAGATCCACTGGGAAAAAGTGATCATAATACAACTAAATTCCATATTAAGTTTGAAAGCGACATTCTCCAGTCCCAAACACGAATCTTAAACTTAAACAAAGCCAATTATTTAGGTATGAGGGGAGAACTGGCTAAAGTTGATTAGGTAAATAGACTAAAAGGTATGGCAGTGAATAAATAGCAGGAAACAGTTGAAGAAACAATTCAAAATGTTCAACAAAAGTTCATTCCATTAAAAAAATCTGAGAAAGATCCATTGGTGGTTTACTAAGGAAGTTGAGGCTATTAGATTAAGAGAGGCTTATAATGCTGCAGAGAATAGTAGTAAGCGGAGGATTGGGAGGGTTTTAAAAACCAGCAAAGGGTGGCCAGAAAGTTGATAAAAAGGAAAAAAAAAAAATAGGAGAGTAAACTAGCCCGAAATATAAAAACAGATTGTAAGAGCTTTTACAAGCATATAAAAAGGAGAGTAGCTAAAGTAAATGGTGGTTCCTTAAAGGTGCAGACAAGAGAAATCATCATGGCAAATGAGGAAATAAATGGCAGAGACACTGAACAAATATTTTCTGTCTTTCTTCACAGTAGAAGACACAACTTACATACCAGAAATAAAGGGCAAGAGTGAAAAACTTAATATAATCAATATCAGCAGAGAGAAAGCACTGGAGATACATAAGGGACTAAAATGTGGCAAATTCCCAAGACCTGATGGCCCAAAGGTAGCTGCAGAGATAGTAAATGCGTTGGTTATGATTTTCCAAAATTCCCCAGATTCTGGAATGGTCCCAGCAGCTTGGAACTTAGCAAATGTAACACCGCTATTCAAGAAAGGAGGGAGAGAGAAAACAGGGAACTACAGGCCAGTTAGCGTAACATCAGTCATCAGGAAAGTCCTGGAAGCTATTATTAAAGAAATCTTAACAATGCATTTAGAAAATCATAAGATCAGACAAAGTCAGCATGGTTTTATGAAAGAGAAATAGCGTTTGACAAATTTATCAGAATTTTGAGGATGTAAGTAGGCGGCCAGAATTTGCCGCCCCCACCCCCACGAGTGCGCTAGGAGGTGGCGTAAAATCGTGTGGGAAGTGGGGTTCCGTGCCTGTTGCCTACCCGCCCCCATTTTACCAGCAGCAGGGGAAGTGGCAAAAGGCCTGCCTGCACCAGGCCAATTGAGGCCCTCAAATGGCCAATTAACTGCCACTTCAGGACCTCATCCCACCACCGCTGGTGTTTTGGCAGCAGTGGACAGGCTCTTCGGCATGTGAGGATGCCACCTAGGAATACATGATGGCCTCCTTGCGGACTGGGTGGGGGGGGGGGGGGGAAAAGAGGGGTGGGTGGCTGCTGATCAGACACCCTGTGCCCCACAGACGACCCCCCTGCCCTGCTCTCTGACCCATCCCACCTCACTGGGCCCTAGCTGATTGTCCTCGGTGAAGCCCAGTGGCGCTGCTGGAACTGAGGAGTTGCTGGATTGGCCAGCAGCTCTTGGAGGTGGGACTTCTTGCCTCAGAGGAGCAGAAGTCCAGAACAAGGCCAATTAAGGGCCAGGGCCACACAAAATAGCAGCATGTCTTTCAGGCCAGCGGAGGCAGGTTTGCTCACAGCTTTTCAGCTGGTGGGCAGGGCCACTACCTCAACATTAAATTCCAGCCATAGGGATAAAGGGGAACCAGTAGATGCGGTATACTTGGATTTCCAAAGGGCATTCAATAAGGTGCAAGATAAGGGTTTATGGAGTTGGGGGGTAATAGATTAGCATGGACCGAGGATTGGTTAACGGACAGGAAACAAAGAGTAGGGATAATTGGGGCATTATCAAGTTGGCAAACTGTAACTAGTGGAGTGCTGCAAGAATCGGCCCTGCAGTCTCGGCTATTTACAATCTGTATGAATGACTTTGACAAAGAGACCGAGAGTAATGAATCTAAGTTTGCTGACGATACAAAGCTAGGTGTGAATGTAAGCTGTAAGGAGGACACAAAGAGGTGCAAAGAGATATAGATAGGTTAAGAGAGTGGGCAACAAGATGACAGATGGAGTATAATGTGGGAAAGTGTGAGGTTATTCTCTTTAGTAGTAATAGAAAAGCGGAATATTTTTTAAAAGGCGGGCAACTTGTAAATGTTTATGTTCGAAGAGACTTGGCTGTACTTGTATAAGGAACACTGAAAGTTAGCATGCAGGTACAGCAAGCAATTAGGAAGGCAAATGGCATGTTGACCTTTACTGCAAAGGAATTAGAGTAGAAGAATAAAGAAGTCTTGCTACAATTGTACGGGACTTTGGTGAGAGCACACCTGGAATACTGTGTGCAATTTGGTCTCCATATTTAAGGAAGGATATACTTGTATCAGAGGCTCGCTAAATTTGGCCTTAGGATGAGAGGGTTGTCCTATGATGATTGGCTGAGTAAATTGAATCTATATTCTCTGGAGTTTAGAAATATGAGAGGTGATCTCATTGAAACATACAAGATACTGAAGGGTCTTGACAGGGAAAACAGAGATTGTTTCCTCTGGTTGGGGAATCCAGAACATGGGGCACAGTCTCAGGATAAGAAATCGATCATTTAGGTCTGAGATGAGGAGAAATTTCTTCACTCAAAGGGCTGTGAATCTTTGGAATTCTTTACCCCACAGGGCTATGGATGCTCCATTGTTGAATATATTTAAGAATGAGATAGACTGATTTTTGGTCTCTCAGGAATCAAGGGATATGGGGAGCGAGCAGGGAAGTGGAGTTGAATCCGAAGATAATCAGGATCGTATTGAATGGCAAAACAGACTCAACGGGCCATATTGTCTACTCCTGCTCCTGTTTCTTATGTTCTTACATTGCGTTACTTGATCACTAATCTGTGCTGCAGCACAAAGTTACCGAATTCTTAGCAAGCTTGTGCATGTGTTGTCCAATTCCAGTTTAAACACAGCTGATCCAAATCTCATCAAAAGCGCTGCTATTGTATAAGGCTTCCAATAGGACACTTTCAAACATTAGCTACTTATTATTGGGAATAACTACCAACAAATCAGCCAGATTTTAAACCAACCCAGCCAGCAGGAACATAGCAAATGAATTTTGAAATGGTCTATCTACCTGCGGGCTTGATTAAAATGTGAAAGTTGCAGACTAATGGCATCACCGACACAGTACCACTCTATTACTGCAAAATTGTGGGTTTGGCATGTGCAGGATTCCCACCAGTAAAACTTGGCAAGAGGCAGCAGAATGGCCTGAAGAGGCCAAGGTAAGTTCCATTTTTAAAAAAGGTTATGAGGATTCCTTGTGAGCCAGCTCTAGTCTTCCCACAACCTACGAGACCCAAGAGTTAAAATGGCCTGGGTCTCATGCCAAGGAGTCTGTGGGTGACCTCCTCCCACCAGACCAAGTTAAAAATCAGGGCTGTAAAGACACTTGCAAAAGCAAGCAATTCGAGTTTTAATTAGCTCATTGGTTTTGAGCCCGAAGAGGTGGGCCTCTGAACGCAAATGCAGCACCATGTACACATGCTACCTAGATAGGCCTGCTGGGAATTGCTTCCAGAGAAACATTTGCATTTTTTGTGAATTTCCAAATAAGGAATGCAAGAGGAGAAGGCGAAAGATGGAAGAGAACCTCACACACAAGGACAGAGATTGTTTTTGGTTATTTACAGTCACGGTGAACTTGTTACATGAACGGAGTTACCAATGAGGATATGCTTAAAAAGGAATTGCAATAAATCATTTACTTCACAGCTTCAAGATTTGGATCCAACATAATTAGGTGGAGTCCACCCCGGAGCAGCCCCCTCCGAGAACTCTTCAATGATGGCTCCACTTTTTCTCCAAAGAAATGTCCCTGAAGAGAAATCGCTCTAACCATTTCATACAGAGGGCCACTGGGGATTCTAAAACATGATGTGCTCATGCAAAACTTTCTGATTCTGCACAATGAAGACATCAATTGGCGATGAACCACAGAGAACTTTTTAAAAATTAAGCTCTGACATTTAGTCCAATCCTCCTCGGACAATCTAGTGGAACACTAGAAAGCCACTCTAATGTTGCAACTTACACTAGTCAAATTTTGTAAGAGATTTGTCTCAGGTGGTATCCAGGGACGAGCCACATTCACAATATTTTACATCGCTCGGTCGTGGAAGAACTTAACTCGTCAGCTTGATGTAAAATCTTCATATGGCATTTGTCCTCGACATAGATCCCTTACCCACACAGATGTAGTATAACAGGGCTTCTTCTGTGGCTGTAAGGACTACATGAAGTTTCAATAGGACTGGTCAGAACCAAGGTAAATTGATCTTTTTTCCCCACACATAGTTGCTATGTAAAACCTTGAAGCAAAAGCACTGGGCTCAGATAGAAGTTCAAGCTTGAGGTAGGATTCTCAAGCCAAATTATGAGTTAGAATTATGGCCATTTATGGTCAATAAACAGATCTAGCCTAAGAGAATGCAGCTATTATAGTGATCAGAACGATAATATACATATGCATGTCCGTACTCTAATTTTTCTTTTTTTCTCCTCTCCCTCTCTTCTTTATCAGGAAAGGTTCTATTCAGAGTCACAGGCACTTTCATTGGCTAATCCATAAGTGAATGGACTGGCAGACAATGATATGGAGAACTTTAATTAAACAGTAAGGTTCCCCCCTGCCAGTTCAGTGACAACTGTACCAGACCAGCCACACTGGAAGCGGTCTCAGATTGCTGTGGAGGTTAGTTCATTTGTTTGAATGTGGAAATTAAGTGACTAAATATCATGCTTAAAAAAAAAATCATCCTGGAGACAACTGTCAAAGGATATTCTATTTATAAAATCATCATTCTTTGCTGAACAAAAACACAACCTATAGGGGGCAGTAAGGTGCTCTTCCACTGGCAACTTTATTTCCACTCAGTAAGACACGATTAAATCAACTCTAGTGCACAGTCAACAGACCAACCTTATGAAGTAACTTGGCCAGCAGCCCGCTTCCTGCTGTTTCCCTACATATAGCTTAAGCTGCATACAGACGCTTGCACAACAGGTTTACCCAGGAGGCCTTTTCAATTGGGAGGGGTTAGCCAACATCAGCCCTTCCCCTTCCCTACTGGGTGTGGGCACTCTGAAAACCCCAGAACTTGTTTCAGTTTTGAACTCGAACCTCTTTTACTTTAACTTTTCCAGTGTTACAAGGAAAAAGAAAACTGCAAAAGTGCCACATTTACCCACAGACACAGTCGAAAGCATAAGATTCCACCTGGATTCTGCAGGTGATGCAGTTAATAAAATAGGAGATGGTTTACTAAAGTTGAGCTAAAGAGTTGTTGACTAATGCTAAAAATAGAAATGGAGGAATGTAAACTTGGGTGTCTATAGTTTGGGACATGGACCAAAAGGTTGCCATGAATTATTTGAGAGTTTTCAAATGTACCCTTTCAATAGTGCTTTCAAAAGATATATTCTTTTTTTTAAGAAACTACAGAACCCAGTTTTCACGGCCTTTGGCACACGTGAGTATATTATTCTCAGGCATATCAGGAGTGTGTGTGTGTGTGATATGTGGTGCACTGCAACGTGGCTTGCTGAACAAGTATGGTACTGAAAGACCTGGTGCAACAACTGGGTGTGGTGCACTGTGACATGGTAATTAGGGCCTGCTGCACAATGACAAGGCGAGGCAAGCAAGCACTGTGCATTGGGACATGACAAGCATCACCGAGTGTAGACTCACTATAAAAGCTAAACAACAGATTCTCAGGAGTAAACACCAGATGCTAATTACACCAGTGGGCTGGTGATGTCACTGGAACGCTGAGATGTCTAATTCAATTCTCTGCTGTGTTATTTGCACCATAAGTAACGCACGAGTAAATTTATTTTAACATCACCGTTTTAAGTCTTCAGCAGCGAAGCGTTGAGATGGTATGTATCATTGCCTTGTCTATTGCCACCTTTAGTACAGCTCTGGGACTAGTGGGTGGGAAATTCAACTCTACTGTAGCGTGGGATGAAGAGGGGTGATGTCAGGAAGCACTTCACAGATTAGTGGAAATTTGAAACTTCCATTCCCGAAAAGCTGTTGAGACTAGGTTACTCGAAAATTTCAAAACAGAGATGGATAGAATTTTGAGAGGTAAGGGTTTTAAGGAATATAGAACCGAGGCTGGCAAATGGAGTTGAAGTACAGATCTGCCATGGTCTAACTGAATGGCAGAACAGGCCTGAGGGACTAAATGGCCTTCTCCTGTTCCTATGTTCCTAACGGAGTACTGCCCATCTTCCCATACCTTCTTGCATCAATTCTTTTAATTTGCCCTCTCTACCCCATTTATTTGCGTGATTAGTTTAACTTTGCTCAGTTTCACAAGTTTTCTGAACCATTTTCTGTACATTTTGTTGCATGTATTTTCTCCTTTCATCTCAGGTTAGTTCTGGGTAAGTGCAGCATCCTGTTTAGTTCGAAGAGCACAGACATCTGCAACGGCTATTTATTAATAGACATTCCTAGGTGTCTTTCCACAGTATACCAACTTTGCCTAAAAACACCCAATCACAAAATGTCAATTAAGGTTACTTGGTAATCAATGTTACAACTGTGGCTGTCTGTCTGTCAGCAGGGTGAGAACATAATGCATGGCAGTGTTAGACTAGTCCTGCCTAAACTGCCTCCACTATACAATTCCTAATTTTTAGTCTCTAATTGGTCAGGAGTCTTTATACTGCTGTCTTGTGATACTCTCCCACTGAAAAGTGCATATGGATGTCAAGTTCATCTCTGATGCCCCACATTTCAATAGCCTCCGAGTACTGGCCATCCTATCTCATAAATGAAGAATGGCTATTTGATCGCATTATTAGAAGACTGCAGGCATTCATTGAACCATACCCCAGCGTGAATCAGCACCTTCAAGGAAGGTGCAGACAGGAAGAAATTGGGGGTGGTAGGGCATGAGAAAAAAATAGAAATACATTTTCTTTTTAAAAAAGGGAAACTTGGGAAACCAAGCTGACAAACTGCAATTATTTGAAGGCAAATGATTTTGTTTGAAAAGACCTTACTAGACTAGGTTTCATCCCATTTCATTAGTAAAATGGATATTGTTTAAAGAGAGGCTTAATAATCACTGTGTAGTAATGCTACCTTCATGCGTTGCCATGACGACTGTGATTTGCAATGCAGCATTCTATATTTAGTATTTTTTAAATAATGCACTCACATTCACATGTTGGCCTTGGATTGACAGAATCACAGGGTTTACAGCACAGAAGCAGGATATTCGAGCCAGTACTAGCACTTCAACTGGAACTTTCTAATCTTTTTTATTCGTTCATGGGTTGTGGGCGTCACTGACAAGGCCAGCATTTATTGCCCATTGTGAATTGCCCTCGAGAAGGTGGTGGTGAGTCACCTTCTCAAACTGCTAGGTCCGTATGACGTAGGAACGGACTTCCAGGATTTTAACCCAGCAACGATTAAGGTGCGACTATATTTCCAAGTCAAGATGGTGTGAGACTTGGACAGGAACTTACAAGTGGTGGTAGCCCATGTGCCTGTAACCCTTATTCTTCTAGACGACAGAGGTCATGTGTTTGGAAGGAACTTGATCCCACTTCTCCACATATGTCCCTTTATATTACTCCTCAAATATTTCTCCAATATCCTTTGGATATTCTCAGCTTGCATTATTGGCAGTAGCCTCACCCACAAGGAACTTGCAGGCACGCTGCCTATAACTTTCATGATCAAGATGTTGATGGTAGGATTGCAACTTCCATTTCCCAGCAGAGAACCTCTGCTAAGGTAGAGCAAATTATGTCAAACAAATCCTACAGTGTCTGTCTCAATAGTCACTTCAGTGCCAGGATGGCATGCAGCAGAGATCAGCTTAACGCACACATTTAGAAAACCTCTACTCCAATACAGTTATTCTCCCAGAAACTGGCAAATTGATTTTACCAGGAATCCATGTGATTGTAGTCTTCTGCACACTAATAGATTAACTAGTCAAGGGAAGAACCTGAAGGAAAACAGAATGGCTCTCTGGATGCCTCTGTGGGTAAAGGCACTGCCTGGTGTGGCACTAGCTCATATGGTTCCAAATTTGATCCCTGTTGTGTGCAGATGATTGATCTCAGCATTGGGAACACAACAGCTGGCTCAATGTTCCTGGGATAGGAAGACAAGAGAGGGATACTATATCATGCTAACCCCATAATGTCAGTACTATATCAGTGAAGCTGCACTGATGATCTCAATACAATGAAACTGCTATCACCACCAAAGTACAATGTCACTCACAGACCAGTTCAACTTCTGAGCATCACCTCAAGAGTTATATTTTAACTGTATAAGGGGTAAAAAAAGTAAACTACTCTGTAGAGGGAGGCTAATTTATAAAAAAGTCTGTTAAATCATATGCCTATATGCTTCACGCCTTTAAAATAGAGAGAGTACTATGCTGAGAGCAGTGTATTATCCCATGAATCCTCGTTATTTTAGTTTTTTGCTCCAATTTTCTTCCCTCCTCTCCCAGAGGTACTGACTCTTTGCTCAGGTATGGGTAGCAGTTTCTCTCTAGGCCCTCTCAAATCATCTGTTATTTATGTGAGCCTCAACAGCGAATGTCAGCAGTTTATCTATCCGACGGCAGAGTTAGCTCAGACCAGTCCATTCTGCCCGACATCTGTACACAGGGATTTCCAATAGGAGCAAATCAGAAGCAAGATACATGGTGGCTTTTTCCTTCCCTAATCAAGGGATCCTGCAGCCAGCAATAGTGTCCCTACCAACTGCCCTGCTTGAGATCAAACAACTCAGTGCAGATTGAGGATTGAATTTTCAACCTTTCTGGTCTCCATCATTTCTGTTTGTTCTTCTCTTCCCACATCCACAATTTCTCAGTTATTACCTCCTCATGGTCTATACCCCATGGATTACTTCATTGCTGAGACAAGAAGTGATGAGTGGTGCACTTTAACCTGTTTTTCAACAGTCCTCCCTAACTTTTACAATGAGAAAGTTCCTGGTCTCTACTTTGTACATGAAACCAGCTGTGAACAAAGATCCCACCATGTGGGAAGTTACAGGGGCAGACCCAAATTCTTATCCTTCACTGGAACATGGTCTACTGTCAACACGTAGGTTATCTTTATTGTTACAAATATATTACAAACAAAGAACTACAACAAAACAGCCATTACCCCTGGTTGTTTCCTTCACAGCCTGCCTTAAAACACTCACCCATATGGATCATCCAGCAGCCGGGTCGGATCAATAGGCCACACTGAATCCTCCCTAGGGGAATAGAAGCAAGTAACGCTGTTCAGTCACTTCTATTATGCTTTTCAACTCAATACACACACAATACACTATAGACAACCTGCAACCAAGGAATTCAGAAAATAAATATGCCTCCACGATCTCTGTGGTTCCCAAGATGTTGTGATGTTGGTAGGTAAATTGGCCATTATAAATTACCCCTAGTATAGGTAGGTGGTAGGGAAATATAGGAACAGGTGGGGATGTGGTAGGAATATGGGATTCGTGTAGGATTAGTATAAATGGGTGGTTGATGGTCGGCACAGACTCGATGGGCCAAAGGGCCTGTTTCAGTGCTGTATCTCTAAACTAAACTGGAAGCCAATTATATTCACAAGGTTTGTTGCTCCTGTGGTCTCAGAATGAGATGGGCCACTGGGCTTGCTCTGGTTAGAGAACCCTACAAATAGATTCGCCCAGGAATTTCAGGTACAAACACAATGTAGTGCCCAACTGACGAAAAAGTACAAATTCATGGCAGAGGCTAGATTATGTGGCAATGCACACTGATTAATTTGCACAGCATCAGATAACATGAGGAGAGCCACTACCACTGTTAACCACTAAAGCAGAAGGCACTGGTCTGGTATGCAATCCTGGCAGTTGGGATTTTGTAATAGTTACAACAGCAAAGCAGAAGGCAGCAGCAGGCAGTGTGAATACTTACTCTCGCATAGCCCCCGATAGGTTGAGAATGGCAGAGCTGCTCTCATGAACACCGTCAAAGGATATATTAGGGGAGTCATCATCTTCCTCGCTGTCAGTTTTAGTCTCCATAGGGGACATGGGACTCTGATCAATTCTCACTGCAAAAACAAAAAGCAATTGCACAATGAAACAGAGTGTAACAGACACAAAGCCCAATTGCCTTATATTTTATTGATAACCAATATTTTATGATCCAATGGACAACCACACTAACCAGGAACCCAAACTTATGGACCTTCCTATTTCCTTCAGCCTTCCTTTCCTTCTAAAATCTCGAAAATAAAGCTGTCACTTAAACCCTACTTCCTGATTGAGCTCATCTTCTCTCGTATAGTTTCCAAGCTTGGTTTACTGAACACTAAGGATGCCCCTGTACTTGCCAAGTTTCCTCGGTATGCTGTTTTGCAAGGATAGGAGAGTTAGAACACGCATTATTCTGCTGCAAAGGTGACGAGGCGTCTAAACTTGCCTGGTCCTTCAAGGCCACGGGATCTCATTGTTGTAGCAAGTCACAGGGAGAGGTCGATTGTTTCTCTGTAGATTGACAGCTCCCCAAGGGCAGAAAACACATCAGGGAATGGCTGACTTTCATAACCTGTTCCTTATGTGACACTTTGAGGTGTGATATCTGAAGTGCAGCATTTGGCAGGTGATGGGCACACAATAGGCAGAAAACTTTTACATATAAGTGGATATAATTTAAAGCAGCAACAGGAATATAATGGTCTTGGATCAAAGGTGGAGTGGTCCTCTGAGGAGCTGTTTTCCTTTTAAACTGAAAGATTCTTCGGAATTTTACCTTCTGCTTTTGGTACTCATTTTTAATGGTGAAAGGAAGAGCCAATATCAGGCTTGATTCACAACAGAAATGCTCATTCCCCTCAGTACCACTATTATATTTATTTTTATCTATATTGTATATATATTGTAAAAGAATCATATTCAGCTTTGAAATCCTTTCATTTGTCTCTGCTGCTTTTTACAACATTTTGCTCAGATAGTAACTATTCATAACATGGAAGCTATTGCCTGGGAGGAGACACCGAGCACAGTGTAAAGAAATCAATAATGTACAGCTGGTCTCTAAATCAGGATGCTGAGCAGGTATTCTCAACTCTGTAGGTTAATTCAGCACTCTCACTTAGTATTTCCAAATCTTCAACCTCCAAGCGAGTGAATGAACCATGTGATGTGGCACAAAGCCATACAGACCAAAGTCCTAGGTTTCATCCCTTATCTTCTACTGAGTTAGTTCCTTGATCTTCATCTGCGAAGAACTAGCCATCAGTAAAGAGGCAGTAGAGACACCATAATTGACCTTCATGGTTCCTGCTGGAGGACTATCCAGTGATCTCCAGTGCCTTCAAAGCCACCATTAAGATCCAAGAGGAGAGGAGACAATATATTTACCCAGTAAATGTACCAGAATGGTCAGCCATAAGACTAAGATTCAAGGTGTATCCCTGCATGTTGCTGAGTTAGTGGAGTGCAGCCAGTAACACTGTTAGAAGACAGATGCGACAACTGATTTAACTCTGCCCGATCAGAAGGCAAAAGAAGTTGCTGAAGTTCCCACCTCTCCAATGGCACAACTGTCACATGAATTGTGGGTACTTTCCGATCATCATGGAATCATGTAGCACAGAAAGAAACCATTCGGCCCACTATGCCTGTGTCGGCTCTTTGAAAGAGCTATCAAATTTAGTCCCACAACTCAGTTTTTTCCCTATAATCTGGCAAATTAGTCCTCACCAAGTACATGGCCAATTGCTTTATGAAATGTCCTATGGAATGTGACTCCTGTGTGTGAACAAGTGCTGAGGCATTGGGGGTGGATTTCCACAAGGGTTCTCCTGATTGTCCACTACAACTTTGGTGGAAGATCCACAGAGACTCCAGAGAAACAATGTAAACACAATAGCACTGTAATTGAAACAACTGAAATTGAAAAGAACAAGGGATTTAAAAATGCTTTCACTTGTCAATAGTGCAATGTATTTCAAACCTATACAGTTATTCTTTCTCAGGCATGTTTGCTAAAGAGCAGTCTGCAGCAGAATGATATTAATCAGATTACCAAATAATCGATATGATGCAGTACACTTCAACCCATCGCACTGTGCTGGCTCCAAGCATGAGCCGCATAGATTTGCCTGCACATTCAGCTTCTGGTTGCTGCAACGACGTGTGCTGCTTCTAAGTGCCCTTGCTTAGCTGGTACATTGTCAACGTAGCAGCTCGGGAGGATAAGAACTGCCCATTAAACATGATGAGGATTTACTCTCCATATGACAGAAAGTGCAGCTTGGTTTGATCCTCTCTCGCATATCTTTTTTGTTTTTGAATAGCATGCCAACACCCACTGCCCAAGCTCAGAATGCTACTTGAGCTATGGGGCAGCAGATGCTTATGTCCGAGCATATTGCAGTCAAGCAACAAAGATTAGAGAAGGAATACAGAAAAGAGAGGAAATGGTGTGTGTTAATTGTGAAATTGAATTCTTTTGACCAGAAGTTACCAAACATAAACCTGAGCGTGTTTAAAGTCTACCTAAACCTCCAGTACTTGATCAATACATGCACCAGACAGACTGCACATATGGGAGATAGTGGTTATAACTAATCACTGTCAAAACTAACCTCAATGTGCAATTTTAGACAAGCACCTTCTATGGAATTAGGATAAAATACCTTTATATAGTCCTCTGTTCCTCGAACAATCAGAGGAAATTGTGTTGAAAGGCAGTGACAGTGCTATATCTCAGCAATTTTATCAGACCGAGATTAAACACACTTTCAAATGGACTTGGCCATATCTATTTATCCCAAACATTTACCACAGCATTATCGCTGAAGCAATACATCATAATGCTCGAAATGTTGCAAGTAATCACACAATAACTTACATTTATATCGCACCTTTAATGTAGATGCTGCGCTGTTGGGTTTGTAATAGTAGCGTTGTAGGGTGTTCTAGACAAAGTCTTAATATTCCAATTACAACTCTATTACTTACAGTTACTATTATTACAACCAAGGTGGGAAGTGTATACTACCTTTTTTAGTCCCACTTCTCCACAGGTCACAATATATATTTAAATGTTTGCCAAGTTACCAGTACGATCAAACATAGACTCTATTCTTAATCCCAGAATAAAATACACCAAGCAGGTTTCTTTAATAAACAAAATTATCAGTTTATTATAAAACAAGACTTATCCAGTAACAAAGCAAAGCATTAACACAGATTGAAATATGAAAGTTCCCCTTTAACCTTAGCCACACACGTACACACCAGTTAACTGAAAAACAGAGATGTTCTCTTTTGAGTTCAGTTTCAAAAGAAAAAGACAAAAAATCTTTGGCCAAATACTTGCTAATTCTTAAAGAAAAAAAGATATGGAAAGATGTCACTTGTCCCTTTTTGGTTTGGTGTCTCAAATACACGTAGATGGCTGTCACTGCAATCTATTTAGAACAGTTCTTTTCAGGCAATGTTGAAGATAGTTCGGTAGGCTTTCCAGGAGAAATGCAGCAACAGGGGTTTCTGGCGGGCCTTTCAGGAGGAACGCAATATCAATTTCTCTATTTCTTACACTCGCTTCTCAAAGAGATGGAAAAACTGGTAGGCTTTTCAAAGAGATGGAAAAAGCTGAGCTGGGGTTTTGACCGTGGCAGGCTGATTCTTTCAAAACATAGTCCATACCCCAACTGACTGTCCGAGGTAAAATCAAAACAATATCTCAAGAGTCAAGCCTCATGACCCCTATAAATCTTGACCTGACACTTCTCTGTAAACATCTTCCCCAGGTCAAAAAACCCCTGCTGGGTACTTATCTGAAGACAAGTGACTTCCAGTAAGGGTTGTGATAAAACAGAGTTCAAAAGCTCTTCCAATGACCCCAGTGAAAAAAAAATCCCTGGAATCCTTTTCAGTTTTCCCAAATAAATCAATGTCCATAATTCAAAAATACATGAGTCCTCAAAAAAATACTTAACAAAAATTATAGAAGCACTGTATACACTCTCCACAAGCCACCTCAGCTAGCACCTTCTGTGTTGCGATATTTTCTTCTTCTCAAGCCGATCTCATGTGACTTATATCATCACTCGCACAGTGAGAGGGGCCTCTCTCACTGTCTTTGGTATTAACCCTTTACATCCTTATACATCCCCACCACACCACCACCACCCACCCCCACCCCTCCCCCCCCAAGTCCTTACCCAGCATTTTTCCAAAGACATATACATTTGACTTTTCTACTATTCTCACTCCCTTGCCCCACCCCACACCCCCAAGTTTCTGACTTAGCAGCTTCAGACAACTCTCGCCGATTTGGTTACAATCTGTCTGGGACGATCAGCAGTCTTCATAGGAAGTCTGGGTTGCTGACTTGGTTTTCATTTTACAGGTTGCAGTATTCTTTTCGGTTTGGATTTGTCCCTCTCCATCTGGATCTTGCAGGCGGATTACTGGCTGTTGCTTTTGCGGAATAGGAATGATATTCCTCTGATTCCTTCGTATGTTCCTTCATTCATTCGTATAACATAAAATCGCTGATAGTCCTCATGTTTATTGATTACTGTACCTTCTCATTCCAGGTCACGTATCCAAACTTTTTGACCACTGTTTAATTTGGGCAAGCTACTCACTCGAAATCGCCTATTGTACTTCCGGGTTTTCTCTTTCTAGAACTTTCTCCTAGTCTTGAGTCTTCAATCCAAGCATTAATTGTTGAGACAATACAGGAAGCTGTGTTCTTAACTTCCTTCCCGTTAGTAATTTGGCTGGTGATAATCTGCACAACAGTGGCGTTGAACGATAAACTAGGAGTGAGATAGGAAGACCTTCATTTTTCTTGAGTGAAGATTTTATGGTTCTCACACTTTGTTCTGCTTCGCCATTGGACTGTGGATACCTCGGCGTGCTCATAAAATGCTGAAAGCCCATCTTCACAGCAAATTGGGTAGATCAATCAATCATTCATTCGCCAACTGTGGTCCGTTGTTGGATAATATTTCATCCGGAATCCCAACTGTCGCACAGATATCTGTAAGGATTTGATAACTACCTCGGTGGTTGTAGAATGTAATTGTCTGACTTCTATCCACCTGGAAAAGTGGTCGATAATGATGATATATGACTTCCCACCAAACATGAATAAATCCATGCCTAGCCTTCCAAGTTGGAAATTGGGTAGTCAACAGCGGTTTGCGCTGTTCTGGTGATGGATGATCTACTGTTGCCCTTAATAACACATCGGCTGACTGGAAGGAATTTTTTTACCTTTGTTTGCTTGACCTCGGCTACCTTTTCAATCAATTGCAGTTCCAAGCCTGCATTCCTGTTCAGTAAAGAAAACTTTTAACGTGTAAGATGTACAAGATCTTCACCAGTTGTCTTTCTTTATGCTGAAAAGTTGCTTGGAGTTTGCCTATCACTCACAGTTGTGTCCCGTTTGGACCATGCAACTGTATATCTGTCGGTTACAGGTAATATCTCTTCACCCAAGGCTCATGGTCAGACAGCACCATGACGCTAGCCCCTGTGTCAAGCTTAAAAGGGGCGAGGCCACAAAGGGATCTGAAAACAAATATGAAGATTTTTAAAATCCAGGTGTTGTCAGACTGGGAGTCAGTGTAGGTTAGCAAGCAGAGGGATGAATAGTGATCGGGACTTGGTGCGAGTTAGGCTACAAGTAGCAGAGTTTTGGATGAGCTTGTTGAGGGGGTGGAAAACGGGAGGCTGTCCAGGGGAATACTGGAGTAGCTGAGTCTGGAGGTAACAAAGGCATGGATGAGGGTTTCAACAGCAGATGAGCTGAGGCAAGGGCAGAGATGGGCAATGTTATGGGAGTGGAATTTGGTCAGTGATACCAGATATTTTTAGTTTAAAAGTTGTCCTTTAGGCTAAAAGTTAAAGCACATTCAGTTCTTCAAAACAGAGATCTGCGTTTCCTACTCTTCCTTCCTGCACCTCCAAAAATTTTCACTTCCCTTCAACCTTTTACCGTCCTCTCCTAAAAGTACAGACTGATTCTGGTGTAAGATTACAGTTATAATGCGAACTGTGCATCAGTGCAACGTGGTTTAGGATGCACATCAACATGGAAATAGCAGTACAACAGAAGATTATTTCACTCTTCCATAACTATGCACTGGGTGAAATACAACTCCAATCCATTGTAAAATCAGGTTTAATAAGTGATGAGGTGGCCTGTTGCATCTCATGGGTACTTTATTAAAGTGCAATCATAGCTATACAGTGTAGCTCTGGTTTTGCCAGCTGCATCACCCTATAGCTACTCATTTTAAACAGGTATCAGCATTACGAGCCTAACGTCCATATTTACTCGTTAACCTCAGTATCTTAGGTGATTATTCTTCTTGTGAGACTAGACACCAAGGGCTGGAATTTCCACTTGTTTTTCAGTGCAATTCACCCAAAATCCACTAAACCAGCACAAAACAAAGATCAAGGATTTTCAAGTGTAAATTACATGAAGGCAAATCAAATTTCCACAATCCTTTGCATGTGTTTCAAAAATATCATGCTAGAAGCCAGTCTCACCCACAACAGTGGCGACATCCCAGATCAAATTCATCACAATTGGGCGTTTCCACTAACTGCACCCTTTTGCAGGCCTTCAAGCAGGCTCTTAAAATTAAGCTTTTTTCGGAGCAAAGAGGTTAATAGGTACCTTTTAAAAGCTTTTATATATGATAAAATTTTTAATTTAAGAAACTGACTACTGTACACTAATGTGAATGGTTCACATTTTTTTTTAAGTTGTTTTCAGTTACTTAAAATCCAGTTACTCTCAGATGGCAGACTCTGAATAAAAATGCTTACTTTTTTGTGGAAAACCCATTTTCTGTGGTATTAATAACCACACTTAAATATATCAAGGAACATTCTTTAAACAAATTTTTAAAAATTGTAAATTGTACATAACTGCCTGCGTCATGGAAGTTTTTACGTTCCGCGATATGCAAGTGAGCGTGAGCCAAAGCTTCAACCAAAAAAGAAATTGCTTAAAACTAGTGCAATTTGTGTCCAGGTCACCAATTGCACCCAAAGTGGAAACTCTTGACCCAAGTGTGAGCAGCCTCAACACTAAGAGGGCCTCAGGACATCCCAAGCACCACAGCCAATGAAGAATTTTTGAACAGTAGTCAGTTTTGTAACGTCAACAAACATGGCAGCCAACTTGCACACAGCAAGTGCCCACAAAGACAGGGTTGAGGAAGAAACAGTGGCCAGGACATTAGGAGAACTGCTCTTCCTTGAACAGCACCATGTGTCTTTTACACCCACCTGAGCAGACAGATGGCGCCTTGGTTTAATGTCTTATCCAAAAGGCAGCACTGCCTGAGTATAGCACTAGAATATCAGCCTAGATTATGTGCTCATGTCTCATCTCAGAACTGGGATTTGAACCCATGACCTTCTGACTCGGAGGCAAGAATGCTGCCACTAAGCCAAAGCCGACACATCCCTAACTAGCAATTAGGAGCAGATACCCTTTTCTCTTTCCCCACTCTGATCCAGGGGTATTAAGACCAACTGTGTAATCAGTAAATAGACCTTCAACAACAACCTGTATTTATACATTTATGAATTTATATAGTCAAGCATTATAAAACAAAATTTGACAGACGCATAAAAAGATATTCTGGCAGATGACCAAAAGCTTGGTCAAAAAGGTAGGTTTTAAGGAGCATCTTAAAAGGAGGAAAGAGCAGTAGAGTGGAGGAGAGCTTTACAGAGGGAATTTCAGAGCTTAGAGCCTAGGCAGCTAAAGGCATAGCCACCAATAGTGGACCAATTAAAATTGGGGATGCTCATGGGCCACAATTAAAGGAATATAGATATCTTGGAGGGTTATGAGGCTGGAGGAGATGTGAAAACAAGAATGAGAATTTTAAAATGGAGGCATTGCTTAATTGACAGCCAATATAGATCAGTGAGTACAGAGGTGCTGGGTGAATGGGACTGGAGGCAAATTAGGATACAAATTGGGTGCAAGTCAGGACACGGGCAGCAGAGTTTGGGTCAAACATGGGAGGCCAGCCAGGAATAATCAAGTCTAGGGATAATAAAAGCACAGATAAGGGCTTCAGCAGCAGGTGAACTAAGACACGGGTGCAGTCAGATATAATGGAGCTGGAAATATGTGGTCTTAGTGATGGAGCGGCTATGCAGCTGGAAGCTCATCTCTGTGTCAAACAAGATACCAAGGTTGTGAAAAGTCTTGTTTAGTCTCAGACAGTTGCCAGGGAGAGGAACGGAGTTGGGAGCTAGGGAACAGAGTTTGTGGAGGGGAGCAAAGGCAATGGCTTCAATGTTCCCAATACTCAGTTGGAGGAAATTTCAGTATGGATGTCGGATAAGCAGCTTGACAATTTAAAGACAGTGGAGGAGTTGAGAGAGGTAAATGATGAGGTAGCACTGGGTGTTGTCAGTGTACATGTGGAAACTGACTTTTTTCGGATGATGTAGCCGAGCGGCAGCATATAGATGAGAAATGAGGAGGCCAAGGATAGATCCTTGGAGGACACTAGAGATAATGGTGTGGGAGTGGCAAGAGAAGCCATTGCAAGTGATTCTCTGGCTATGATTAGAGGAATAAGAATGGAAACAGGCAAATGCAGTAGCACACAGCTGGACAACAGTGGAGAGGCACTGGAGGAGGATGGTGTGGTTAACCATATCAAAGGTTGCAGACCGGAGGGATAGTTTGCCTTTGTCACAGTCACATAGGATGTCATTTTTGACTTTGCAAAGAGCCATTTCGGTAGTGTGGCAGGGGTGGAAACCGAGTTGAAGGGTTTCAAACATGGAGTTCTGGGAAAGATGAGCATGGATTTGGGAGGCGACAACATGTTCAAGGACTTGAGAGGAAAGGGAGATTGGAGATGGGATGCTAGTTTCTAAGAATGGTTGGGGGGGGTGGGGGGGGGGGGCAAGGGTTTTTTTTTGAAGGATGAAGACCACAGATTTGCAGGAGAGGGGGACTGTACCCAAGGAGAGAGAACCATAAACAATATCAGCTAACATGGGGACCAGGAGGGGGAAGTTGGGTGGTCAGCAATTTAGTGTGAATAGGGTCAAGGGAGCAGGAGGTGGGTCTCGTAGACAAGATGAGCTTGGAGAGGGCATGAGGGGAGATAGGCGAGAAACTAGAGAAAGATGGGAGTTCAAGGCTAGGGTGGGGGCTAAGCATTAGAGGACATTTGGCCCATTGGGATAGGGGAAACGAGTATGGGAAATCAATGGTGTGTATCAGTACGGTGTAGTGCATAGTTGTTTCAGCCCAAAATATAAAGTTGAATTTTTTTTTTAAATGAACTAAAGTTTTATAGTAACTGACTAAACTATAATTATAACACATTCCCTCGCACACTGCAGCTGTACCTACCACCACCATAAGGCACACACCCACCCATATTTAAGTACATTGTAGTTTGAAAGTAGGAATAACTCCCAACAATTACAACTCAAAAACATCTTGAAATAGAAATGAAGGTGCATTATTTTAAAAATGGCTACAAAGCTTTGTAAAATTACTACATTTACAATAATTACAATATGAATTTCTGAAAAAAGTAGTCTGTAAAAAGAAAGATATATTGACAAGCAAGCTGGACTCTCAAAAGGAGAATGAAATCTTGTATTTCAAACACAGGGCTTTGACAAAATTATTCCATCACACTCTGATCAGGTTTCTGCACTTCCTCCTGCTGCATGTGTTTAGATCATTCCATCTTATTCTCCAACAAGTGTCCATTAGCCTTACTCTTCTCCTGAAAACACTCTGGTTATGAAAAAGAAAATACTCTTACATCTGCAAATCTGCAGACAAAACTTAACAGAATTGCCATTTTGGTCTCCAATACAAGTAGAACCTTTGGCTCTGACACTTATAGGCCTATGATGCTCTGCATGGGACTCTCATGCTCTATACGTGACTCCATGCACAAATTAATCAGATACCGAATTTCACTGAGCTGCTCTACCTTCTAGTGGTCTAGGATCAAGCCATCTGCTCTTAGCTGATGTGTCAGAGAGCATCCAGCAAGAGGAAAAAACCAAATGAGGAAGGGAAAATATGAAGATCACAGCATGAAACACATGCAATTTTTGAATGAGCATTATAAAAATACTGTTCCCCAGTATCTTTTTGCTGTTCATAAAACAACTTACATTTACATACTGCCTTTAAAAAGAAAAACTTGCATTTATATAGAGCTTTTCATGACGACTGGACAACTCAAAGCGCTTTACAGCCAACGAAGTATACTTTGTTGAACTGTAGTCGCTGATGTAATGCAGGAAACGCAGCAGCCAAATTTGCGCAGAGCAGACTCCCACGAACAGCAATGTGATAATCACCTAATAATTTGTTTTTCTGATGTTGATTGAAGGAAAATATTGGCCAGGACACCGGGGATAACTCCCCTACTCTTCTTCAAAATAGTGCCATGGGATCTTTTACATCCATCAGAGCAGGTTTAACATCTCATCTGCATCTTCGACAGTGCAGCACTCTGTCAGTACTGCACTGGAGTGTAACAAAACATCCCAAAGCAATTTACAGGAGTATTATAACACAAAATATAACACCCTGCCACAGAAGGAGACATAAGGTCAGATGACTAAAAGCTTGGTCAATAGGTAGAATTTAAGGAGTGTCTTAAAGGAAGAAAGTGAGGTAGAGAGGTGGTGTAGGGAGGGAATTCCAGAGCTTAGGGCCTTGGCAATTGAAGACGTGGCCACCAATGGCAGAGCAATTAAAATCGAGGATGCTCAAGAAGCCAGAATTAGAGCAGCACAGATATATAAGGACTGTGGGGCTGGAGGAAATTACATAGAGGGGCGAGGCCACAGAGGGATTTCAAAACAAGGATGAGAATTTTGAAATAAAGATGTTGCTCAACAAGGAGCCAATATAGGTCAGCACGCATAGGGTTGACTGATGATGAACAGGGCATAGTGCAAGTTAAGACATGGGCAGCAGAGTTTTGGACGACCTCAAGTTTCCGGAGGGTAGAACGTGAGAGACCAGCCAGGAGTGCATTGGAATAGTCAAGTCTAGAAGTAACCAAGGCATGAATGAGGGATTCAGCAGCAGATGAACTTAGACTGGGGCAAAGTCGAAATCAAAACTATAATTTGGCTCCTGTGGCACCTAAAATTGGAATAACTATTAAACATTTGGCTTGGCAAGTTCACAATTTCAGGGAGCCAATGGTCACATCTTGAATAATTAGGCTGAAGATCGTAGAAAACAGAAACCCTAGGCCTCAGCAATTTGTTAATGATCACTATTAACAACCAGGTTATAAGTTATTGGGTGTAGTCAGCAGAATGTTACTAGAGGATGGCTTTCTAGACTTGGCACCGAGTAATGGCTAAAGCAAATTAGTTAGTTGAAACTGGTGCATATTACAGAAAATGATTGAGTTTTGCAAATTCATCAACTTTCTCCCCTCCCTCCTCGAATGCATCAACTCCTTACTGGGGTAAAGTTCCACAAGAGACAGATGACAACTGGCACCACGGCCAATTATTTTTATTATTCATTCTTCGGACGTCTGTATTTTTTAAACCCCAGCTGCACTGAAGATGGTGGTGGGCCTTTTTCTTGAACTACTTGTAGCTGGTTTTGATACAACTGAGTGGCTTGCTAGCTCACTTCAGAGTTAAACACATGGCATGGGACTGGAGTCATATACAAGACCAGACTGTGCAAGGATGACAGTTTTCCGAACTTAATTCCAGCCATGGCTCAAATGGTAACCCTCTTGCCAGAGTCAGAAGGTCATGGGTTCAAGTCCCATTCCCAGAAAATCGAGGCTGACACTCCAACATGGTGCTGCATTATCAGAGGTGCTGTCTTTCAGAAGACAAATTAAACCAAAGCCCCGTCAGCTCTCTCAGGTGGGGATAAATGATCCCATGGCACTATGTCGAAGAGGAGCTGGGGAATTATCTCCAGTGTCTTAGCCAATATTTATCCCTCAAATCAACATTGCAAAAAACAGATTAGCACACTGCTATCTGTGGGAACTTTCTGTGCGTAAATTGGCTGCCACATTTCCTTCATTACAACAATTGACTACACTTCAAAAGTACTTCATTGGCTGTAAAGCTCTTTCAGATGTCCTGAGGTTGTGAAAGGCGCTATATAAATGCAAGTCTTTCCTTAAATGCAGGTCTTTCTTAAAGGAAATTACTGAACTTGTGTTTTTTCCCCAACAATCCAATAGCTTCAAAGTCACTCTTAGTGATTCAGGCTTTATATTTCCAGATTTCTTAAAGGTGAGATTAAATTCTTCATGGGTACATCTTGACAAAGAGAATCAAGCAGGATATTCAACTATTGCCAAGACAGATCCTGTCTCACCAGACTGGAACGCTGACCAATTTTTCCTTTCTCTAACCCTAGACATGGAAACGAATCATACCAACTTACCAGCACAGCTGCTGAAATTTGCTTGGATTTGAATCTGGGACCTTCTCGGTCTATTTGGCTCCATTGTTCACTGAACAAATCTGCTGAGCCGTCAGGGATGCAATGCTAATTTGTTATTGACTGGTGATCAGAGGGAAACCATTTTCTTTCACAGCATTACACAAAAACTATCACAGTTTAAAGATCCATCTTAATATTTTGTAGAAATAAATTGCTTTCTCAAGCACACAACTGCACAGGCTGTATAATGGATACATCTACACCAATAACTAGTACAGGTCAGGCAACTACGGCAAAAATGGAGGATAAATATTTCTATACCGTTATTAAAAAATATACTGTAGGGCTAATATAATGCAATTTGTTTTGCTAAATGTCATTAGCTGTGAAGTTTAATGTAAAATATTGTAAAAAACTTTACACAATGAATTGAACATAAAGTGCAACGAAAGGCTTATATTGGATGTCAGGCTTAAAAGGGCACAATATACTTCACAGAATATTCAGCAAACAAAAGTGTCAATGCACCAACCTCTCTGCATTGTTTGACAGTCATGGTAACAAAAATGACGAATAACTGTTCTACCACTTTTCCCGAAGTGGGTGTTCTGCAGTAAAATACCACAAATACAGGCCAATAATTTCCACAAATGGAATGGTTTCCCATAGATTGAATGGATTAATTTCCAAAATGTCTTAAATGCACACAGCAACTTGAAGTTCCAGTTTTATCTAAAAAAAAACTATCATGTGTTGGTATTACCTAAATATCCAGCTGACTGGTAGCTAATCACAGCAGGGTCATATGGCTTGGCACATGGAAAAATAACTAATTGCTAAATCAATATAGTCACTCAGTGAAAAGATATAGAGAAAAACGTTGTTTCAGAAAAATCACACTATTTCTAATCATATTCCTCACCTGCGCCTTCACTTTTGCCATCGTCCCCTATAAGGGGGACAGTGATTGATGATGATACACCATCCGGTTGCACTCTTGTGTATACCACGGGCAATGACTGGACAACCACAGGTATGTGCTGGAGGTTTCCCATTTTGCTGGGTAAATTGATTGATGGCACAGTGTGTATAACGTGCAGGATCTGCTGTCCTCCAACCCCCTGAGACGAGGCCAAGATAGAGCCTGGTGATAATACTGCTGGGATGGCTGAAGTAACATTGACTGGTCCCCCAGATGTTAAGTCCGAAGAAGAGCATGAAGAGATTGCTGTTATAACTGGAAGCGAAGATGAAACCAATGGTGTTATGGGTGAGGTCCTAGATTTGTTTAAGGACAAATCAACAGGTTCTGTCTGTGGCTGGTTATCATCATTTGAAAGTAGCTCCTCTGGCGGTTCCATTTTAATGTTGCTTAGTAACACGGGTGCATCTGTTTTTAGATCACTAAGCAGCGGAGAAGGTTCCATTTTCACATTATTTATCAACATCGGGACTGCTTCCATTCGCACGTATTCAGAAGCTTGAACTGACTGTTAAAGAGAAGAAAATGTATTTTTAAAATGTACTCAAATGTGAAACTTTCCATTTATAATATAGTTCAGATACATTACAATGTGTAAATTACTGACTTGTACCATTCCCTTCAATCATACAAGAGACTCCAAAAATTGGACTGAAAGAAATGTTAACCTTTTGGCATCACTACTACTCTCAAGTAATGGAACAGAAAAGATTGAAATGTTAAGATTACTGCTGGGCAAATAGGGTTGAAAAAGGTACATTTTTGCCTTGAAGCAATGCATATTTATAGCCATTTGGTAGTACAGAACTTGAGTATTGCTGAAAAGAGAGAGACATGTTGTCGAAGCTTTTTGTCTTGTTCATCAGAACAATCCACAATACCACCAATGTAAGGGAAAACAATGGCCACTCTGATCAGATCATTTCTCGCTGTATATCGTGCAAACGTATGAATGGGCCTTAGACTGTCATTTTCGGCCCCGAAAAGTGCCCAGACAACCTCAAATTACCCTGGAAGGGTAATGTATCCCAAATATTTGAGCAACAGGTGAAGCTAGCTGTTTCACGCTGCTGCTATGCAGTAGCAACAAGTGCAGTGTTCGCCACTAACAGGATGCTGCCGTCAAGCTAAAAAGACGACCTGCCTATCACACAAATGAGTAACATGATATATGAATTTAAATGCCAGTGTGATGCTAGGTATATAGGCCGCAAGTCCCAAAGACTGGCGGATCTTTTCAAACAACATGTCCCTTACAATGTTTGCAATGGGCAAGGTACAGACCGTACCCAACCAGCCTGTGCTTGCAAAACTCAAAACAGTGTCCAACATTAGATGTGATTCCGTGATTGGACAACCTTTGCTAAATAATCCTCAGTGTGCCAAGAATTATGCTGAAAACCAATTTAAGATTGTCAGTAGGGCTCGCAGTGTGGTGCACTTGCGCATACTGGAAGCTACATATATTAATACAAAGGGCCCTTTTCTTTGCAGACAGAAAGAACATGTAAACACATTGCACCTGTTTCAGCTAAACAAAATAAGCGACAGCCATTCACTGGTGCATTCTCCATGGCAACGCCTCTACCAGTCAGAGTTCACTTGGTAACCAATCAGCACTCTCTTCTCATACAGTATAAAGTTGTTGTTTTCCCTTACATTGGTATTCTTGCAAATTGTTCTGCGTGCAAGACGAAAATCTTCAACAACATGTCTCTATTTTCAGCAATACTCAATACATATTTATGTATAAATCCTATAACCAGGTTGGCATCATGTAATTCAACCCAACTCTACAGCAGTTGACCAGTTTCATTCCCAGGATGTCCGAAAACTCAGTTCTCTCACGCTTCGAGAGGGTAGGATGGATTGGGGTGGCGAAAGTTCATTCAGTTCTCAACCATGCTGTGCAAACTCTCCGTTATCTGCATTCCATAATGTAAGTGAGGCAGTCTCTTAACACAACAGCTGATCCAGAAATTATTTTAGCAATGCAAACTGGCCACTTATTCTCTGCATTTACTTTCTATGTAAGTCCCCACATTACAAAAGTGACCACAATTCAAAAGTACTTCATTGGCTTAAAGCGCTTTGGAACATTGAGGTTCTGAAAGTCACTACACAAATGCAAGTCAGTCGTCCTTCTTTCTGAACAAAAGTGGTCCAGCACATCACTTGCTCAACTTGGTGCAAATACTGCAGTGATTTAAATTACTGCAGTGGAAAGCCCACAATGGCCACTTAGTCTATTAATCAAAGTGCTCCAGCTGGTAGTCACAGAAAGGTACTGCTACTTGTAACTACTCCTACCAGGAGATCTGCTGTCATGGTATGTCATGCTCATCCATCTTGTGCCATCCTCACACATCCACTACAACTCATTTGCAACCACTCTGTGATGTTCATCATCCAACTACAGTTAGGTCGACCCCTCTTCCCACTGCCCTCGTCTTTGCCCTCCAGAAGAGATATCTTTAGCTTTTCAGCTCTGATCAAATGACTGAAATACTGACATTTTATTTTCTAGATGTCACTTGTTAGAGTTCGTTGTGCTCTTTAAAAAAAAAAATGTTTTGGAAATAAATGGCACTAGTAAGACCACAACTTGTACCAAGACAATCAGGTAATTAGAATAACCAGAAGCACACATAATCCCTATCACTGCACATTAATTGCAATCCGTGAGCAATCCTTTCAAAGGGTCACTGTGACTCCCAGTCTTTTCTGCAGAGCAGGGATAACAAAGATACAACTCATTCAATCATATTTAGAGTCATGTACCCAGAGTCTGCACTGAAATGGTTAGTTAGATAGTGCAGGTAACTATGAAACTGGATTAAGAGCTGGCCTGTAATTAAAAAGCCTCTCGAGTAATGGCAGCTTCAATTGGTCTTTCTCAGTGTTAAAGTCACTTGCTATTGGCTGACCCAGTCAGCAGAAGTAGCATCAGAAGCTGCAGAGGAGTTTCCACCCTAACTGTAAGAACAGGCAAATAGGACAAAGTTGAAAACTTTACAAACAAACATTTTTAATTCATT